>NC_046230.1:4573995-4873995 GCF_009819885.2 Catharus ustulatus
CAGTCCTGTCAGGTACTTATACTCAAGGAAGTGCCTTTAGCAGAAAAAAATATGCAGGCTCAGGTTCACAGCTAAAACCATCACCTCAACCACGCATCAGATGAGCTGGGACAACTGAGACATGGCTACTAATAAAGACTATTATTAACCTAATGTGTTACCTGACTCTATTTTTATGAATATGAAAAGCCTTTCTTAACTCAGCTTTGTATTACAGCAAAGCTCAGTGTCCTGGGCATGAACCAGACTCTGCCTGGCAGCAGCTGGCTGCACTTCATCAGCTATTTTCTCTGCCATAAACTATCACTATGAGCACACAAAAAAGAGTTCAAAACAGAAGAGCACCAAGACGAAGCTAAAAAAAACCCAAAACAGCTACCAACAACCCTTTAGAAAAGCTCCCAGCCAAAGGGTTCCATCATGCCAAGATACAATTGCCAAAATGGTTCATTTTCATATTCTGATCTCCAGTTTTTGTTGATAAAAGATGGTAGAATGGCAATTAATTGGTCAAGTCATTAGGAAAAATTACATTTGCCCTTATAAAATAGTGCATGTAATTCATATATTAAGAATATCTTCTACAAGTACATAAAATTTTCACTTCCTGAAGACATATATATAAAAACACTAATCTTGGGAAAAGGAAAAAAATCACAGTGCTTACCAAAATGAAGAAAAAACATCCTTAAGATACTCTTTCTGCAATTAGTATCTCAGTGAAGGTATTTCAACAAAGGTAGACACCTTTTTAATTATATATATAAATAAATATTTCATATACACATATATGTGTATGAATGACAACTGTGGAATCCTAAATATTTATACTAAATACCCTAACCCAACTTCTCCCACCTTCCAAGGAAGGAAAGGATCAAAGCAAACAGAGACATTTGCTCACAAATCATGACCTTAATGTGCATCAGACATTGTCATATCTGATACCTACCAGTTCATTTGTATTTCCTGCATCCTGAGTACTGAGTGCAGCATATGAAATCCTATATCAAAACTATTTCTTATGCCACTGAGGACAAGAACAGTTTTCCCAGATACCTGCTGCTAGGACAACTCATTAACATACCAGAAAAAAAATCACAGCTCCAAAGGAAGAAGGAAAATCCTAACAGGAGCTACTGTGCCACAAACAAGTTAAAATAATCCAGAAAGAAAATAAATTCATCAAGAGAGCTGCCTGCAACACCACAACCTAAATTCCCATTCCACATTTTGGAGAGGTTTGGGTTATAAGAATTAACTTGTGTGCCCACTGAGTGAATTCTTTAATCTGTATCCATTGGTCTTACACAAACTCTACTTCTCCTACCCAGAATGTCCCTTTCCCATGCCTGTCTTGGCTTGCAAAGCACGATGTAACCAAAAGTGTGTATTCTATCACCATCTGCTGAAACCAGCTGGGGCAGTCAGCTTTATCTTTCCACAACTCATTCTCCCAACAGGAGATATCTCCTGTTAATGGCCATTCAGTCCCAGTGCATGACAGATAAAATTCCATCATCCCATTGGGAGATGTTTCACCCAGGGGGAGGAGCCGAGCATTTCCTACCTAGATAAAAATCTGAGATTTGGAACATCAGAGCAGCCTTTTCCACTGGATTCCAGAGGAAAACCAGACCCTTCCACATCATCACTGGACCTTTGGAGGGAAACTGCACCTTGTACAGGAGCACTGCTCCAACTGAATCACATCTGTCACTGCAGGAGGGTGCAGCCACCATTTAATGGGACTGCTGCCAACACCCTGCCTGACGAATGTCAGGTTGTACTCTGACTCTGTCAGTGTTCTGTTGTTTTGTATTACTGTATTTTTATTTTAGCTTTCCTAGTAAGGAACTGTCATTCCTATTCCCATATCTTACCTGAGACCTCCTTAATTTCAAAATTATAATAATTGTTCTTGCCTTCCCTAGCAGACACTTGTCTTTCAAACCAAGACAACACCTTTTCCCCATCACGACTTTACAGCCTCCAGCTTAAACGGCCCTGAGAAAAAGAGGGAATTCCACCTCAGAGTGCAGCACCCCTGGGAATACTGACCACAGTCCTGGGATATCAGGCTGTTCAAGTAAGGGAAACTGTTGCGCTGCATCTCATCCAGCTTCTCCTTCAGCTTCCTGACTTGGCTGTCAGAGCGGCTGATCCTCTGCCGCAGAAGTTTCAGCTCTCCGTTCTTCTTCTCCACCTGCTCGCGCAAGCAGCACACCTGGCTCTTGCTCTGCCGGGAGGAGAAGCAGTACGAGTGCAGCGAGTCGATGAGCTTGCAGGCCCCCGAGGCCGACATGATCACCTCGTTGATGGACATGGGGTTGGCGTCCGTGTCCCCCTTCCGCCCCAGCACGGCCTCGGTGGCGGGCCGAGGGGTCAGGTCTGCCGGGGAGGCCGACAGACCCTGCGAGGGTTTCTGGGGGGTTGCGGTGAGGGATGATGTCGGGGACACTTCTGCGACGGCCTTGTCTTGTCCCAAGAGGTGGCTGCTGCAGCTGGGTTCCACGTCTCTCTTTGGCCTTTTCCTTTCTAGCTGCTCTTTGGGGAGAGATGGCCTCTCCCTGGCGTGCTTGGAGGAAAAGCTGTACGAGTGGAGGGAGCCGATGAACTTGCAAGCACCAGAGCCAGGAGGGGTGAAGTCGTCCACCGAGACGCCGCTCCTGTCTGCCCCCCAGCTCCCCGCACAGCTGCCCCTGGCACAGTCCTCCACAGGAGACCTCTCAGGCTTTTTCTGCGCTCCAGGCTTCGCACCCAAATGATCCCCTAACGTCCTTCTCCGAGGGCCATCCAGCTGGCTGTGGAGGGCCTCTTCCTCCTTGGACACCGATTCTATTTCCTCTTGCAGAGTGGCCTCCTCCATCTCTTTCGTCCCTTGCGTCACCATCAGGTCCTGGCCAGGAGACGGGGCCTTCTGCGCTACCTCACCGCCTCCTTCCCGCAGGGCCTCCCCATCCCGCACCGGCACCTTCCTGGCTATTTTCCTTCGGCTCCTGACATAATCCAGCTTGTTGTGTTTCTTCTCCACAAGCTGGAAGATGGTAGGGACAGCAGTGGGCTTCAGCGACCGGTGCCGGTCTTCCAGCCGCTTGAAGAAACTGTCTTTGGTGAAGTGCTCACTGCAAAGAAAGGAATACTTGGTGGGAGTCCAGTTGTCTCTCTGAACAGCTTTCAGCCACTGAATCAAGCGCTTCGAATCCTTCAGAGGGAATCTAAAAAAGGAACAGACAAAATAAGCTGTATTTTGGAAATCAGAAGGGTTGGTACTTGAAGAATTACAGAACCATAGAATCGTAGAACTGTTGAGGTTGGAAAAGACCTTTAAGATGACCAAGTGCAAAGCAATGGCTACGTTTAAGAGATTTTGGGGAAAGTTGTGTTTTGGTTAAGTTACGCTCATTAAGAATTAAATTACACTCATTTAAGAATTATTTCACTTTGGGCTGAAATATTTGATTGTCATTCGCTGCATCAACAGCTCCTCTTCACAAAAAAGCGCAGGACTAAAAGGTGTTGTTTCCATTTTGATCAGCAATCGATCCATTATGCTGCTCACCAGCCCCACGAGGAACAGCCTGTGCACAAGGAAGGAGGATGTGACCACCGCCAAAACACCCAGCTCAGCCGACACGCAGTCCGGCGCTGCCTCCGTGACCCGGCTGCTGCTTACACCGGGTGTGTTCAGTAACATTTAATTAGGTGTAGCAATACCTGGAGTGGAAGAAAGCCCCTTAGCAAGGGCACCACGTTCCGTTTCCAGTGGGACTCCCGGACAGGGACTAAGCGCGGGGACCCAGCGGCGGCAGCATCCCCAGCGAGGGACGGGCAGGACGGGCCGCGGGGCACGGACCGGGGCGGTGCGGGGGGACAGGCCGGGGAGAGCCCGGGCCCCGCGGCGAGGGGCGCTCCGCTCCCGGCCGGGGCTGCAGGATCCGCGAGCCCCGAGCCGGTTTCCCCTGAGGGAAACAAAGGGCAGCCGCTGCCGTGGGGGCCCGGCGAGGGGAGCGGGACAGGGGATCGGGACAGGGGCGCGGGTGGCCGGTCCGTGGCACTCGCGGCGGGCCGGGCGGGCCGCCCTTACCTATGGAAGGAGACGGCGCCGCAACGCGCCTTGCCCTGCCGGTTGGAGCAGTTGACGGCGGCGCAGCAGATCACCATCTCCGACCGCCGCCGCCGCCTTCGGCCGGCCGGGCCCGCCCCGGCCCCCGCCCCGGCCCCGGCCCCGCCGCGCCGCCGTACGGCAAGATGGCGGAGCCGGGTCACCCCAGCGCCCCTCGCCGCTGGGGAAGGGGTTTCTGTACGGCACAACATGGCGGCCGCCACATGGCCGCCGCCATTTTGGCCGAATGCAGCCGTACGGATCAGGGCCGGTGGGGAAAGGGGGAGTTCGCTCCCGGCGCCTCTCGCTTGCCTCGTGGGCGCAGCTGGGTGTCCACCTCCCGACGAGCCAGTTCTTCCGTGGCAGCCGAGCCGTGAAAGTCGTCTCCGAGTGGGGCGGGCATGGTGGAGAGGGTTACTCTCACGGGGAACGAGGGGCGGGGCTCGGCCCGCTCCGTACAACATGATGGCGGCGCCCATTTATCACATTATTCCTTAGGTATACATGTCACGGAACCCGCCTTTCGGCGCTCTGGGCAAGGAGCGGAGCTCTCACACTCCGCGCCACCCTCCAGCCCCAGCCCCGGCCCCACGGCCCGTCCGCTGCCTCCCCGGGCTCCGCTTTGCCTCTCCGTACGGCAACATGGCAGCCCCCTTGTCCGCAGACAGCGGCGCGGCGCGCCGAGCTGTGACGAGGCAAACAACAGCTAATCGGCGCGGAGCCCGGCGGCGAGCGGCGCTCGCATTGGGCGGGAGTGGCGCGTCGCGCCAGCAGCAGCGCAGGGCCGCGCCGGGCGTGAGTGTCGGCGGCGGCCGCAGCCTGGCGGGGCCGCCATGGACGCAGGTGGGTCCCGGGCGGGCCCTGCCCGCGGCGCGGCGGCCGCGCTTCCCCTCGGCGCTCCCCAGCCCGCCACTGCTCCAGGCCCGCGGCTCCCCGCCGCGGCCTTCCCGACGGGCGGCCGGGAATGCGCCGCTTTCCGCCCTGGGCATGGCCCTGGGAGCCGCGGCCCTCCGGGGCCCGGCCGCTCCCCCGGTGGGGCAAAGGGGAAGCCGGTGGCCGCCGGGGTGGGCCGGAGCCGGGCGGCGAGTCCCTCCTGCCCTCACCAGCCCCGCTGCTGCCGTCGTTCCTCGAAAGCTCGGGGCTTTGCCGCCGGCTCGGGTCTGCCCGGGGGGCAACCGGAGCGGGGAGCGGGGACAGGGCTGGTGTCGCCGTGCCCCGCTCCCCGTGGGGGCTCGAGGGGTGAGAAGGCGGCTTGGAGGTAAGAAGGTGACTTTCGGGAGGTGAGAAGGCGACTCAGCCCCTCATCACCCTCGCAGAGGGCTCTGGCAAAGCTGTTTGTGGTAGAGATTTTGGTTTCGTGCGGGGTAAAGTAAAAATAAGTGTTTGGCACTTGTGTCGGGACCCGCTTACCTCCAGCCTTAGCGTAGTAGCGGCTGCCACCCCCTCCGCAGCGATCAGCGTTGTTCGTAATAACAAACGCTTCCCTGTGCACCGCGGGCTCCTCCTCCGCACGGCCGAGCCCGGCTGTGCCGGGGATCCGGAGCTCTTGTCCCTCCTCAGGGCTGCCCTGCCTTGTTTTGGCCTTCGTGCCGCCCTTGTTGTCAGGGTGGTCCGGCTGAGAGCGTCCCTGCTCTCAGTGGCACAGCTGGGGACTGCTGGGTGAACTCGCACCCCCTGGTCCCGAGATGTGTTTGCTTTCCTTTGGTGGGAGCCGTGCAAGGGAAGGAAGACTTTGCTGTGGTGGATGGTGGGGCTGGATCTCCTCCGTGAGAGGAGGGGAATTTCTGAGCTCAAGCCCCTTCAAGTCCAGCCCTGCTGCTGAGATGGATGGGGAGCTGACAGCAAAACTTGGAACTGTTTGCTCCAAGCCTTCAAGAAAGCACCACGCTTCAGTAGCCTGACTTTCCTCTCTGTCAGTCTCTTAGCTCCTCGTTGGTGCTTGGATAATCAGGATTTGTCTTTGTTTGAAAGAGCTTAGGGGAAAGAAAAGATTTAATCTTTCTCCTGCAAAGGGCAGAAATAAGGGTTTGAGCTGTTTGGTGTTTTCCAGCAATGGAAAACTGGAGTGGTGAATTTATCTTTTCTTCTTGGCTGTCTTTGAAATGTTCTACATCCAATTGTGTTTCCTCCTTTGCCTTGGGTGAGGTACCTGTATCAGGTAAGGGACAGATCATCCACCTCATTTCTGAGCCTTTTTGTGGTGGCCTTAGTGGGAGGTGTGAGAGCCAGGCCTTTTCAGAGAATGGAGAAGCCCCAAGACCAGCCTGGGAAGGGAGGTATGGCAAAGCCTGGTTTTCCTTCAGTGCCACGCTCTAAAGCTCAGCTTTGTTATTTTGTGTGAAGAGTTCTTCAGCAGGCAGACTGACCAAGGTGGTTGGTGCTGAGAAAATCACCTGCCGTGTTTCTGTTTGACTCTCCCAAGCCTTCACTTGTTGTTACTCATTTCCCAAAGTTGATGGGGAAGCAAATGGCTTTGGTTGTGGTGTGGGAGATGAAGTTAATGTCCCTCACAGGTCTGGCCTCCAGCACGTTTTCAAACTGGCAGCAGCACTTAGGGACTGCTCCCAGCCCCCAGCTGTGCCTCTGGGTGTGTCTGTTACAAGTTGGGACAATGTTTCTGTCTCGAGTGTTTCATTGTGCTGATTAAGACCATGAGAGAGGAGGGAAAGTGTCAACTTATACGCTAATTCTGTGTATTTAGAGAGTTTTTCTTGTATCCGGATGATAGAGCATGTCTCCTGTGAGGAGGGGCTGGGAAAGCTGGGGGTGTTCAGCCTGGTGAAGGGAAAACTCTGGGGAGACCTCAGAGCCCCTTCCAGTGCCTAAAGGAACTCCAGGAGAGCTGGAGAGGGACTTTGGACAAGGGCCTGGAGTGACAGCAGAAGGGGGAATGGCTGCACAGTGCCAGAGTGCAGCCTTAGATGGGATATTGGGAAGAAATTTTTCCCTGTGAGGATGGGGAGGCCCTGGCACAGTTGCCCAGAGAAGCTGTGGCTGCCCCATCCTTGGAATTGTTCCAGGCTGGGCTGGATGGGCCTTAGAGCAACCTGGTCTATTGGAAGGTGTCCCTGCCCATGGCAGGGGGTGGAATGAGCTGAGCATTAAGGTTCCTTCCAGCCCAAACCATTCTGGGATTCTGTTGTGGCATGTACAAAGCTTTGCCTTTCCTGCTGAGGCTTTCTGGGATGATCTGCAGATCCCATAGGGCAGCAATCCAGCCAGCCTCCCCTCATTCCCACTGTGTGCAAGGCTCCTGGAAAGCAAGGCTACCTTTCTCAGGGTGAGCTGTGCAGGGCTGACACTCTGCTTTTTAGCTATAAAACCGTGTGAAGTTGAGCTGCTGTGTTTGATGTGCAGAGACTGCACATCCTTCCCTGCAGAAACTGCTGCTCCACTGTCCTGGATGCTCAGAGGTCGGTAATTAAAATAGACCGAGGGCTTTCTGAAGGTGAAGTTTTGGAGCACTGCCTGAGAAATGTGCTGAGCTCACCCAGCTTCTGCAGCTCTGAGAGGAGCAGCTTCAAACAGGATTTCTGCTTGGTGAATTTCCAGATGTATTTCTCTTCATCTCTGGCTGTAAGAAGCAGAGAAAGGCTCCTGTGCAGCCTGTGATGTTCTTTGTGCCCTGCTGAAATTGTTTGGATCCCACTGGCTGGTATTTAGCCCATCTGGGCACAATAGATGGACTTTGGAAAAGTGCTGGAACAGATGAAGGTGGAGGCTTGTAAAGGAAACACCCTATGACCTCAAGCCTTGTGGAGAGTTTACTGCTCCCATTATAATGTCCTTGACACTAACTGGGAGCAACCTTTTGAATTTTCTTCCCTGTGAATGGGAAAGCTGAACTCCTGCATTTGGTAGTTGTGCCTTTTCAAGTGCTTTCTCCCCAAATCCCAACACAAATTCTGACCACCTCTTTGGGATGCACAGCTGGACACACAGGCCTTGTGCAGAGCCAGATGTTGGGCATTCAGCTGAAGGGCTGCAAGGCTGGGACTCTGCTCCCCAAGGTGCAGTGTCATGACACGTGTGCTGCATTCCCTGAACATGTGGCTGGTGCAGCTGGAGATCCCCCTGTGTCTGCTGACCCCTTCCTCTTAGAGCTTTGGTGGAAGGGGAGACTCCAGCAGCCCCTTCCCAGCTGCTGATCCTTGCTGTGAAGAGTCCAGTTGCAAGTCCTGTCTTTGCTAAGGAGCTGGTGCCCTGCAGACTGTGCTGCTGCAGAGGTTGTGATATTTGAGCAGGTCATGGAATACTGCTGGGAAGGAGAAGGAGGGGTTGTGGATAGCTTGATGTTCCTGTGGAGCATCCTCGTTTCACTCATTTCCTTCAAGCTATTTTTGAGACTCCTGACAGAGAATTGGCTACATGGCAGGCTTAGGAACTGACAAAATAAACCACAGAATATTCCTTGGAACTTTAAAACCTTCCTGAGAACTTCATTTTTATGTTAAGATCGTGTCTGTTGCCTTTTCCAATCTGTACATTTGCAAGTTTAGGTAGTAGATGGGAAAAAAATCATTCATTTTCCTGCTAAAGCTTGTTAGAGGAGGAGACTGGAGCAGTAATTTGTTGGAACATTTCTGTGCAAGCAGAATTGTTTTACTTAGCTTGCTGAGGAGTCACATCATGGAGTAGCAATGGGAACGTGTGGCCTGCGCAATCCTAAAGGTGCCTGGAACAGTCTTAAAGACATGCTTTAAATCTTGTGGGCTGAAATTAAGGCAGAGTCTGATTAAAAATTTGATGTAGGAGCCTGTTGTCATCTCTATTGCTGGAGTTCCTGCTTAAACAGTAGTTGGTCTTAGTAATGGTATCTGCTCAAGTGTTTTCTTGGACATTTGGAATTGGAATTCCAGGTCAGGGAATTAGAAGGCTGAGATACTTCAGGAGGCCAAGGTGTTTTATGTAGCAGCAGGTTACTCTGGAGAAGCCAAAAGTGAGGTGTGCCCCATGGAGAGGGGTGGCTTTTGCAAAGAATGGGGCTGACAGGAGCTTGTGGCCACGTAGTCCTTTGTCCTGTTTTACATTCACATCACATTACCACACATTTTATTGCATTTGCTGTGAGAGATGTTTTTAATCACCACTTCAAGTCACAGAACAGTCTGTCTCAGCTCTGCTTTAAATTTCAGAGGTGATTTGTTACAGAATTGGCACCTGTAAAATCATGTGGGTCTTTTCCAGAATTCTCAGGCTGCTTTAAAGTCTGTGTTTCCAAACACAGATCTAGTGGAGCACAGCTCATCTAACTCCTCTGGTTTTTCCTCCCTGTTTAAGCTGCCCTGATCCAAGAGAAACCTGGGCTTGGTCCTGGAAGGGGATGGAATTTTAGGCACTGATGAATGCCATGCTGTGAAGGGAGCCAATAAAAGAGACAGAAGTTTTGCCTGTCGCTTTTGCATAAGTACATTTGCACAGCTCTCTGTTCCTCATGTAATGGGGTGTCACCTGTAAAGGCTTCTGCTGGGTTTGGTGCCTCTTGAGGAGGGACTGAGCAAGGTTTAGTTTCCACCTTAAGGTGATCTGTGTTTTGTGTGTTCTTCCCTCATAATTTATGTTCTCTGCTAGAGGATTTTGGAAAAGAGGCCCTCAACATCAGTGCTATACGTGCAGGATGGTGCTTGTTCTGCTGTAGCTGCCAGGTGAAGTTTTAGATGTTTTCTGCCCCAGGCAGAACCTGGAGCTGGCCTAACCTGGAAATCCTGCTGCTTTTCTGCCTGTGGAGCAGGCAGCAGTGAGCCAGGGCTGGGTCACCTCTGTGCCTCCCAGAGCTGAGGGTGCAGAGCACTGGGACCATTTCCTGCCAGCCTGGGGCTTTGGGGGTGGGTGGCAGTCACTGGGCCACAGCAGCTCTGATTCTGTAGCTTTGTCTGGTTCTAAAAACAAAAGGAAAAGCTATCAAAGATCTGTGATTTCTCCTTTTTCTTTCTAGCTACTCTTACCTACGACACCCTCAGGTTTGAGTATGAAGACTTCCCTGAGACCAAAGAACCTGTTTGGATCCTTGGCCGGAAATACAGTGTTTTTACAGGTATTTTGTGTGCACAGTGCAATGTTTTCAGGCTCCAGAGGACTTTGTTAGTGTTGCACTTGGGTTTTAGCTGCCATGCTTCTGTCTGTCTGGCCATTTCCATGGACTCTGGAATACTTTTGTGCAGAAAGTTACATATGGAAGTTGTTGGGACATGTCATGGAGGCAGGGGGTGGAAGGATGGTTTGCTGCTTCATAATTTACCTGTGGCCATAGTGTCTTTGGGTTGATTACAGCTATTTTGGGGGGAAAGGAAGTGCTTTGTGCACAGCAGTACTGCCCTGTTCCTCTGCCAGACTCTGCCTCTCTGGGCCTGCAGACTGTGAGGAGCAGAGTTCCTTGGGAGGGTGAGTGGGAGGTGGCGTTAGCTGTTTGATGCCCCCCTCATGTGTGTGCCTTACTGTGCTGAACACTTTTCAGAGAAAGAAGAGATCCTGTTGGATGTGACCTCTAGACTTTGGTTCACCTACAGAAAGAACTTCCCTGCTATTGGTATGTACTCTAATAAAACAGTCCCCACAAACATGACATCATTTCCGTTCATAAGAGTCTGAAATGAAAATGAGCTTCATCTAATTGATTAGACAGACTTTTGGTTAATCTGATAATGAGAATTCCTCATCCCCCTGGGTAGGAGGGATAGCAGTGGTTTTTAAAAGGACACAAGGAGGAGTTTGGGAAGTCTGCTCTTGTTTTAGGCAACATGGGAGGATTTTTGTACTTCATCACATTCTACATCAGTCTAGTGTGAAATATTACTGAATGATGGTCTTGGGCTTGAAGTGGATTAAAATGATGGAACCTAGAAAATTATACAGCAATTGCTGCCTTTGTGCATCTGCTCCAGACTCTGCTTGGGGGTTTTGTTTGTCTAGGGGTAGTTAGGTGCCTGAAGTGTCTGTTTCACACAGGAGCTGTAGTTACAAGGAGAATGTCTTGACTCCTTAAGAAATTCTCCATGGCCTCTTCTGGGGCTTGGTTTGTGTGCTGGGTGCAAGGTGTATCAGAGGAGATCTAAGAGCAGGTGAATGGGGCTCCAAGGCCTTCCCATGTCCCCCTTCTGTCACTGTCATCCCCAGCAGTCAGTGGGAAAGGAGCATGGCTCAGGTTTGGAAAAGAGACTTCTTCCTAACTGGTCCTTCTGGCTTGTGCTGTTCTTTCCCTGCTGGGCAGCCCTCTGCCTCACAGGCTCTGAGACATCTTTGATGCAGTTTAATCCCTTTAAATTCATGTTTGTGCACCACAGTTAAACATATGTTTGAGAACAAAGGGCTAGCACATGTTAAACTGGCTCACAGACACAATTTCAATTTCTTTGTGAGTCATTAAAGGCTGTGGAGTGAAGACAGACCCCATTTTCTGAGTCATTTCCCATTTACACCATAGATATGATCTGCATGTCATGTACAGTAAACCTATTTCAGTATTTTTTCTCCCAGTCATCCCTGTTACTGTTCATCCCTTCCCTCTGTGCTAGCCCACTTAATTATTATAAGGGTTTGGGAACTGTCTAGTGCTAATTTTGTAAAGCATTAGCACTTGGAATTTGTCTGTGTTATGAATTACTGGTGAAGTTATAGAAGACAACTGGTGACCATTGAGAAGCTGATTAAATAGTCCTCCAGGGGATTTTTCTCCCTGTTTAAGACCAAAAAAAAAAGCAGCATTACAAAGACTTGCAGAAGCTGTGCCCAGGCACAGATTACCTCCTGTGATCACACTGAACATTTGATATTGGTTATTTGTAGTAACAGCCAGAGCTGCAGTGGAGGAGCAGCAGTTTCCTTTGGAAGGTCTGTCAGGGAAATGCTTTCAACCTTGTGTCCTTTGTCTTAGACTTTCCAGCATGAGCTGATATCCAGCTTTCTCCAGCAATATGTAGGATGTGTCTTTTTTCACAACTTGGCTAAGTTTTTTTGGGCTGGTGCCTTTTTTTTTTTTTGGCCTGACTACATTGTTCACTTTGAAATGTTATTCATGGCCACTTCTGATGCAGGAATTCCCTGGGACTGGTTTGTTCTGCATGATGAGTTGCCTTCTCAAGATGAGGATTACAAGAGTCATCTTTAACAAACACTTTTGTGTAGAAATGTGTCTGAATTGGGCTGAGAGTCTGCAGCCAAGCTCAAGGGCTGTTGTTCTCCTGAGAAATTCAGCTCTCTCTTGGGTTGTTTGGATTTCCCTTGGAATTTTTTCCCCTTTCAGTTAGCGTTAGAGGAGTTTTTTTATTTATTTTTAAGGGATGCCACTAAGTTACTCATCAACAACCACATTTTTAGTTCTCAGTCTTGGGTGTGTGAGCTAAGTTAGTCCTCATTCCCTGCCTCATTTCTTGGTGAACCTGCTGCCCATCCATTCCTCTCCCTCTTGGCACTGTCTTACCATTCATTCCCTGTTTATTTTTCCATCCTTGTTTCCAGGAGGAACTGGTCCCACCTCTGACACAGGCTGGGGCTGCATGCTGCGCTGTGGCCAGATGATCTTTGCTCAGGCCTTGGTCTGCAGGCATTTGGGAAGAGGTAAACCAGGGCACAGCCCACACTGACTTCCAGAGCCATGTGCTCCCAGGAGTGCAGCACTTGGAAGAGCAGAGATAACAAGGACACAGCTGGGAATCACTGAGGGTTCTATAACTTTTTCTTCACTCTTCTCAAGTTCAGGGCTGTTGAGAGAATAGTCTACTTGGAACTCTCTGGGGATATTTGTATTTTCTGATTTTGTGTTTATTTGCTTTCCTGTGGGTGATGGGACTTTATCCCAGCTGTAAGAATGTTTTCTGTTATTTTAAAATTAGCCCTTTACTGTTGGGAATGCCTAGTAATAATATGACAGTGTGAAAATTAAATTGGTCAGTACACAGGAAGAGAATTGCAGCTTGCAGCCTCTGGTTGCTAATAAGTACCATGTTTATTTCAAATACCCCTTGTCTGTCCTAGACTGGAGGTGGATAAAAGGGAAGAGGCAGATGGATGATTACTTCAACGTTCTTAATGCCTTCATTGACAAAAAAGACAGCTACTACTCTATTCACCAGATAGGTAAGAAGGAATAAATGCTCAGATGTAGCAAATGGGCCAAGGGGGGCTCTCACCTTGATACAAACTGCTCTGAAAAATCAGAGAAGCAGCCTGTTCTAGTGTTTCATGTGGGGTGAACAGAACTCAGATCATAGGAGTGGTCTAGTGATTAAACACTGGGAAAAGCTCCTTCTGAGGCAGCACTGCCCTTTGAACTTCTGTGCTGCTGCATTTTGGGGAAGGAATTTGCTCTGCAATCCTTCAGGATGTGTTCCTCACCCCTTTGAAACAGTGAACACTGCTG
The DNA here is from genome assembly GCF_009819885.2 of Catharus ustulatus. Lineage (NCBI taxonomy): Eukaryota > Metazoa > Chordata > Aves > Passeriformes > Turdidae > Catharus > Catharus ustulatus. The sequence goes on from NC_046230.1 coordinate 4,587,456, forward strand.
ATTCAATAGAGAATTCTTCCCTATTAAATACAAGCCTGATCAAGAAGGGATTCATTGTGGATGAAATTATTGACTATATTATTCTGTGTTTTTGTTGTGCTGCAGCCCAGATGGGAGTCGGGGAGGGGAAATCCATAGGCCAGTGGTACGGACCAAACACGGTCGCACAGGTGCTCAAGTAAGTGCTGCCCTTTTCCTTTCCTCCAGGCACTGGGGCTGGTTGGTGTGTGGTACCTCTGACCTGATAGGGTTCTGCCTGACTTTGGAGCATGGGCTACCTTTAATAACACCCTCCCTCCTCTCACCATTCTCCCCTCACATCAGCAGGTGAGCAGGCAGCGCCCTGGAATAGGCTGGAATTGCCTAACAGCAGCTTTCCCAGGTCAAAGCACATTTCACAGCTTAATTGATAACACCAATCTCTCCTAATCCAGGTTCTTCTCTCTGATATACCACCACCTTTGCCTTGTAGTTGTAGTAATCCTTCATTACTTACAGTAATTTCATGATTATAAGCCGCACCATTTTGACTAAAATTTTGGTCCGAACCTGGAAGTGCGGCTTATAATCAGGTGTGGCTTATATATGGACAAAGAACGAGAAGTTGCTGTTTTAGTTTGGAGGACAGGTGTCTGCTGATAAAGGCAGCAGCTTTCTTTGAAATGGAGAATGTAAACCCCCTCCCTCCAAATTATTGTAATTTTGAAATCAAGGGGCTCTCAGGCAAAGATATGGGAATTAGGAATAACAGTTCTTTACTAGGGAAATTAAAATAGAAATACAGTACTACAAAGAAACAAACTCCAAACCCTGACAGACTCAGAGTACAACCTGACACCCCGTCAGGCAGGGTGTTGGCAGCAGTCCCATTCCATGGTGGCTGCATCCTCCTGCAGTGACAGATGTGATTCAGTTGGAGCAGTGCTCCTGTACAAGATGCAGTTTCCCTCTAAAGGTCCAGTGGTGATGAGGAGAAATCTGGTTTTCCTCTTGAGTCCAGTGGAGAAAGAGGCTCCCTTAGTGTCCCAAAACTTCTGTTTTTATCTTGGTAAGAAATGTTGGGCTCTTCCCCCTGGCTGGAGCAACTCCCAATGGGGTGCAGTAATTTTATCATTCCCACAGTGGGACTCAATGGCCATGAGCAGAAAATGACTGGCTGGAGGAAGGATGGGTTGTGAAAAGATAAAGAACAATGCCCTGCCTGGTTTCAATGGATGGCCCATTAGCAGAATATCTGCAGTTGAGATAAGGATCACTGCCCCCACCCTCAACAGATGGTGATAGAACAGATACCTTTTAGCACAGTCTGTTTTGTAATGTGCGGCTTATAATCGTGAAATTACTTACTTGTTTTTCATTTTCCTCTAGAAAACTTGCAACTTTTGATACATGGAGTTCCCTGGCAGTGCACATAGCCATGGACAACACAGTGGTGATGGAAGAAATCCGTAAGTTTCACATGGAGGTAGAATGTGATATATCCTGGGCAGCAAGAGCCCAGAAAAAAAGCTGGAGAGCACAACAAGCGTGAAGTACATGTTCTGTCTTTGAGAAATTGTTCTCTGTGAAGGAGGTGAGGCCCTGGCACAAGTTGTCCAGAGAAGCTGTAGCTGCCCCATCCCTGGAATTGTCCAAGGCCAGGTTGAATGGGGCTTGGAGCAACCTGGGATAGTGGAAGGGGTGGAACAGAATGAGCTTTAAGATCTCTTCCAACACTCATGATCTGTGAAAGCTGTGTCCAGGTGTGCTAAAAGAAGGTGAAAATTGCTGTTCTAGGGCAAGGAAGGGACTTGTTTGACTTTCATTTCATCTGATGATGCCTCTGGATCTGGAGAGAAGGTTTGCTAACCTTCAGAAAACATATGAGGGCTGTTTGGTAGGCACTGTCAGACTTGTTTATGGCCACAAGAACCAAGCAGTAAATGACTGGTTCCTCTCTCACATAACTGGTAGGGAGGATTCTGCTCTTGGACAGAGTAAGAAAGCCAGAACAGATCTGAAGAGGAAAAGGGCCAATATTGGCATGGGGAGAGGATAAGAAGGAAATCCACCACTCATAATTTTAAGGAATATTCACTGATGATTTCTTGTGTTCTCTTTTTTTGTTTGCTTTTTGGGGCATCCTGCTGACAGGCTGGCTCTGGAGGCTCAGCTCTTCTTGCCATCCTGAGCCTGCCTGTTCTGGCTGCAGAACTGCAGTAACCAAAGCTACAAAGCTGAGCACCTGCACTGCTGGTTGCTGCAACCCTGCATGGTCCTGGCCTCAGCAGCCTTCCCATGGCTTGCTTCAGGCTAATTCCTGAGGCAATGAGCCCACCCGGCACAAGTTGCAGTGTTTCTGCCAGGGCAGTGCTCTGAAACAGCTGGTGTAGGGTTACAGGTGAGACTGTGGCAGGCACTATTTAGGCTGGCTTGGCTGCTACAAGGCCAAGATCAATAGCCAGGCAATTTTTGCCTGGAGTGCAGGACAGTCACTTTATAAAGTCACATCTCTTGTCAGGTAGTCTCAGTTGGATCTGACTGAGAGGTGTCTGTCTAACCTCAGCTGAAGTTGTGTGCTGATGCCCTTGGCTTAAAAAAAGGCCAAATTTAAAACAGAAATTGGATTATCTTTCATCTTCAGCCTGCAAGTATCACTTCTAGAGCTGAAGCATGCTGGCTACAAGGCTGAAGTGTGCTTCAGGCTCTGTCTGTGTGGCACTGGCTGTTCAGTCCATACAACTTGTCATGGGCAGGGAGATGTGTGCTTGTTTTCCTCAAATGTGGATCATAATGTACCTGTTCAAGATCTGAAAGTCACTGTGAGAGTGGCTTTGATGTGTAATGTGTCTGTAGGTGTGTGTGTGATACCTTGTGGCCAAACATCTTGGATAAAAGTAATATTGTTTCATACATCTGTTAATTCTGTCACTGATAGGGTTCAGCCAAAGGTTCACAGGAAATGTCATTTGTTACAGCAGTGAAGAAACATTGATCTTTTTCCCTTCTGTGTCAGTGTTCCATGAGAAAGGGCATCTCAGCTGGCCTGAGATGGAGGAGAATCCTGTGCATCACAAAGTTAGTGAGAATCCAAGACAGTTTAAAGCCAGTACCTGCCAGCAGCAGCTGCAGCAGGAGAGGTGTCATGTCAGATCTGTTGGAATATGTTTGTGGTAAATGATTTGGATCCAGCTGGGAAGCTTTAGGCAGGTTCTGCTGTGCTGTGGCACCACAGAACTGCAAAGCCTGCCAGACAGCAAGGTGAATTTAGCCTGTGCCAAGCTCTCTGCTGCTTACACTGCAGGTAGATATGTTCATACACAGTGAGGGATTGCCATGTGCTTTGCCTGATGAGGAAACCTGCAGTGACACCCCATTCAGCAACAGCCCTGGCTTGGCAGCTGATATCAGATCATCTGGACAGGCAGGCTGCTGCAACAAAAAACCTACTTTAACAGGAGAAATTGCTACCAATAATGAGTTTGAGTTTGCTCAGAACCTCTGGTAACTATGTCTGTGCCTCAGATGCACACATACATCTTCTCCCTTCCTGAGGAACAGTAAAGGGAGGAACTGCAAGAGGCTTTAGATCAAAGTCCTGTTTCTTAATTTGGGTGTAATATTGTCCTCATTGAGCTGGGTTTGAAGCTCTCAGTAGTGAACAAATACCCAGCTGAAATGACAAATGGCTGGTGAGTAAGGTGTTTGTTTACATCATGCCCTACCTGCTACGGTGTCCTGGCATTCCATTTAGGCTGGGAATAAATTAAATGAGCCTCTGGCATTCTGTCCAACTGCCTTGGTTTCATGATTCTTTAATCATGCTGTGGGTTTCTTTGGGGTTTGGGTTGGGTTTTTTTTTTTTTTTCAAACACCCAGCAAGTAATTAAATTGGCCAGTGAAACAGGTAGGCTTGGAGTCGTTTCTGGATCAGAATTTACATAACCTGGGTGCATTACAGCCTGGCTGTGTGTTTGTCAAGCCTTTAGGATGAGGATGCAGGGTGCTTATGTCATGTGTATGCCCTGAGGAGTTCTGCTGCCCCATACTCAGAGGCAGAGCTCATGCTGAAATTGCAGAGTTTAATGACCATACTGCTTTAGGTCTGTAAAGTAGCTTGTGAATGATCCCCAACAAAATTTATGAAGGTTTATGACCTTTAGGAAGGTTATAACTACTCCAGACAGATACCATGTTTGTATCTTGCTACAGCACTGAATTACAGTGACTATTTCCTGTGTTAACTCATAATGCTGTCCTCACTCAGTTCATTCATACCACCTGTGAACTCCTCCAGAGTTGGACACTCCAGAACTTTCCTCTTTCTGCCTACAAGCTTTGTGAATTCAGGACAGTTGTCTCACCTTCTAATCAACTCATCCAGCTTTGTTGACACAGGTGGTTGCTCATTTACCTAGAAGAATTTGCGTTTTCACTGCCCAGCAGTTGGTAGCTGTGAGTACAAGGTGCTGTGGCTTGGTGTGAGCTCAGCTGAGGCTGAGCCCTGCACACACAGCCCCAGCACTCAACCTGTTCAAGCTCTTCTTGGGTTTAAGTGCTGTAGGCTTTTGCTTAAGAGCAGTTGTTGATCAGAGGAATGACTCAAGGTCTGGAAACAGAGTCCTGATGCTTTGTGCTGCTGTTCCCTTTCCATAGGGAGGTTGTGCCAGTCCAATGTGCCGTGTGCTGGAGCTGCAGCATGCCCTGCCCTGGAGTCAGATGTGCTCTATAATGGGTGCCCAGAGGATGTGGGGCTCAGAGAGAGGCTCACCCCATGGAAACCACTGGTGCTGCTGATACCTCTCCGCCTTGGGCTCACAGAGATCAATGAAGCCTATATCGAAACACTAAAGGTAGGGAATCTGGAGCTGAATTCCTGCTGGGGTGATGCTCTTGTGAATTAAGTAATTACTCAGAAGTCATTGCAAAAGAAAAATGTGTTTAGAGCCAATCCTTGTCAGAGGTCAGGATATAGGTTCTTGCAAGCTGTAGTCAGGAAAATGGGGGGCTTGAGGTGTTGGATTGTTTTTTTTTTTTTCTTTTGAGGATCTTACTTCACAACTTAGATCTCAGCCCCACTTTGTGTGCAGGTGGTACCAACCTGCTGAAGCCTTTGTTCAGCACAGCTGTACCCTGCTTGGTGGTAACCTGAGCATTAGTTAATACAGTGTTGCACACTCCCTGTGGCTCGGATGCTGAAGTTGGTGCTGCACTCTGAGGCTAAGAGCTGTCAGGTGGTTGCAGGTTGGAGAATTGAGAAGCTGCAGAATTTAGGGTGTGCACAAGACAGGGAGCACAATACTAGCAAGCTCTGAGCTTGGGTAAGAAAGCTCCAGATTCAGATTTGTAGGAAGTTACTTCTCTTAACTCAGTAATCATGCTTGGCTGCTCCAGGTGGATGAGGAACTTGAACTGTTTCCTGAATGATTGTTCCCTCCTGAGAGCACTGTTGCAACCTGATGACAGCTCCAGGGATCTTGCCAGTGATTGCAGCAGAGCCAGGACTTGCCCATACCAAGTCCTGGAGTAGTGCAGCTTCTTTCATTTGGTCCACCTGTCTACTCCTGTCAGCAGTTAAAAGTCTTTTTGACCTGCTTCCATGTTCCTAGAAAGCCTTGTGTTGCAGCCTGATGGAGATTTTCTCCAGAAATGGCTGGTTTTGCTGCTAGAGTTGCTGATTTTACATGTCCCTGTCCATCTTTCCCACTGCATTTTTGGATGTTTGCCTTTGTTCCCACCTGCTTTTCACTGTCTGTCAGCTGTGTGTTTTCTGTGTTGCTTTTCCAGCACTGCTTCATGATGCCCCAGTCCCTGGGAGTGATTGGAGGGAAGCCAAACAGTGCTCACTACTTCATTGGCTATGTAGGTGAGTGCCCAGAGGATGCAAAAACTGTCCAAAGAATCTCCCCCCAGCTAAAAACTGCTTGTGGGGTGGTACAGCTCTTCTGCTTAGCCTGTGGTGCATGCTGCAGGGTTCTCCTTTCCTGCTGGAAGTGTGGAAGGCTGCTGTAGGCTGAACCTCTCACCTGAGTGATGTAGATTTGAACAGTGGCCATAAACTTCCACTGCATAACACTAAATCTGGTGTGTGGAGTGCATAAAGCCTGCTTCCTGCATTCAGAGTTCTTCAGCTTGGCTGGATATAACTGTTCTTTCTTTAGGTGTCCCTCAAACCCTACAAACTCTTATTACTCTCTTCTTCCCTCTGGTTTCCCCTCTGCCAGAGACCTCAGGTTATTTGTGCTTTAGATTTCTGGGGTCTGTTTGAGCTCACTCAGGAAGAGATGAGCAGGAACAGTACCCAAGTAGTGCCTGTGCCTCAATCCCAGGGTGGCACAGTGGAGTGGCCACCGTGGTTGTGCTGGCTGAGAAGCTTTTGGGGAAGTGGTGGGAAGCAAGATGTCCCTGGAATGTGGATTCCTCTGTGTGGTTGTGAGCTGGCTCTGCTGTTGTTCTTTCACCACTTCTCAGCTTCTGGCAGGGTTCTCCCATTGATGTGTCCTTGCCTCTGCCCAGGTGAGGAGCTCATTTACCTGGATCCCCACACCACACAGCCAGCAGTGGAGCCCAGTGAGAGCGGCTGCCTCCCCGACGAGAGCTTCCACTGCCAGCACCCTCCGTGCAGGATGAGCATCGCCGAGCTCGACCCCTCCATTGCCGTGGTGTGTCCTGTCTCCTGCTCCCCATCACCCCAGGGGCACTGCTGGGGTCCCTCTGTTCCACAGAGAGCTGGCAGAGGTGGTGGTGAAGGGCTGGGTACTCTGCAGTGCTCTGGGCAGGTGCTGCCCTGGGTTTTGGTGACACTGGTAAAGCAGCTCCTCACAGAGGGTGGTTTGTCCCAGGGAAATCCCCCTTGCATGGCAGTTAAATACCATTCCTCATGGAGCAGTGTCATTCTCCTGGGTTTAGATTGGGCTTTGATTCCAGCCTTCTGATGGGCAGATCTGAATCTATATGATGATGCACCATGGCTTATTTTCTGTTCAGCCTGAGATGCCTGCCTTTTGTTTCCTTTGTTCCTCCTGGTTTTCCTTCTGCAGTAAAGAGAACATTGATGATTCCAGCACTTGGATAGCCTGGTCACATCAAGCCTTCAGTTTAACAGGGCAGTGTGAGGCATGTTTTTAAAGCAAGGCAGTCAGGAGTATTAACTGCTTCCAGTCCTGATCATTACTTGGTGTTGATACAGGGCCTTAAGTCTGAAATTATCAATCTAAAATACAGAAGGATTAAGTTTTTTTCTTCTTTTTTTTTCAGGGTTTTTTCTGCAACACAGAGGCAGACTTTAATGACTGGTGCCAGCAAATCAAGAAGGTTTGTGTTTATAGATCTGGTCAGACATTGGGACAGGCTGCCCAGGGAAGTGGTGGAGTCCCCATCCCAGGAAGTGTTCAAATGGCTTGTGGATGTGGCACCTGGGGACATGGTTTAGTGCTGATATTGGCAGTGCTGAGGGAATGGTTGGATTTGAAGATCTTGGAGTTGTTTTCTAACTTTAATGAGTCTCTGATTTTCTGTCCCTGGAAAAGAAATATGAGGTATTGTTTTGTTTCCAAACCACTGCACAGAGACCATGTTCTCTGCAGCATGACCCCATTTAAGCCTATTAAAATAATTTATTAAACTACCAAAAGGAGCAGAGCTCTGAAATCCTCTTGATGATGTGATTCAAAAGCTGTGAAAAACATTTTTCCAGCTCCAGTGAAGTCCTAACAGATCATTATCACCCCTGAAGTGCACCAGCAGTGCAGAGCTGTTGGTTCTCATGGCTCTGCTCTGTCTCCACAGCTGTCCCTGGTCAGAGGAGCGCTGCCCATGTTCGAGCTGGTGGAACGCCAGCCCTCACACTTCTCCAACCCTGATGTCCTGAATCTCACACCAGGTGAGGCCACACAGGGAGGGAGAGCTGAGGGTGAGCTGATCCCTTTGGGTTTCTGGACTTCTAGTATGTTCCTGTTCCACCTGGAATTTAACCTGGTGTTCTTAGGTCAATTGATGTAGTTCTTTGGCTTTCAGCTAGAGGTTTGCAGGTCCCACAGTGTGTCAGGATGTTTTTTAGAATCATCTGTTAATGGTGATGGTGACTGAATAGAAGAACAAACAAGCTCACAGGCTGTCCTGGCAGTGTGACTCTGTGGTTTCTGAAGGGATGCTTGGAGGAATCAAAAGTGTCCAGTGAAAAGGCTGAAAACTGAGTTTGTAGGTAATGAAAATGTTCCAAGATAGGGCTGGTCTCACTTAGTTCCAGCATAAGACACTCCTTCCTGGTATGTACCACTACCAGTGGGAAAAAGGACAAGTGCTGGGCACTAATCTTGCCTGTCAGGCTCTGCTTATCGCATCATCAACATGAACAAACATTGCAGGAGATAAAGCCATTGGCTGGGTAAGCCTACCCTGTCACCAGGCATTGGGTGGCCTCCTGGCAACCTGCACCCTGCACTTCTGGTCTCTCTCCCTCTCTCCCTGCCCTCCTTCCTCAAAAGCTTTCATTATCATACTGTCCTTTGCTGTTAGGAGTGCGCAATTCCCTTAAACTGTCAGTTGATGCTTGCCTGTCTTAAACTGTCCCTAATGTTGTTTTTCCTACTCTTAAAAATGTTTTTGTAATGGACTACTTGTCCTTCTCCTTCTTCCTTGGCTTGTAGAGCCTCTCTCATCTGCCAAGGCCATTCCATTTCTGTTCTGTCTCTCACTAGAAGGAGTAATTGAACTTTGAGTCCCTTTCAGGGTCTAAAGAGGTTCCAGGAAAGCTGGAGAGGGCACACAGTGACACCACAAGGGGGAATAGCTTCACTGCCAGAGGGCAGGGATATTGGGAAAGAATTCCTCCCTGTGAGGGAGGTGAGGCCCTGGCACAGTTTGCCCAGAGAAGCTGTGGCTGCCCCATCCCTGAAAGTGTCCAAGGCCAGGTTGGACAGGACCTGAAGCACCTTGGGATAGTGGAAGATGTCCCTGCCCATGGCAGGGGTGGGATTGGATGGGCTTTAAGGTCCCCTCCGACTCAAACCATTCCTGGATTCTGTAAGTGTCCAGCCTGAACAAATAAAGGTTTCTCCTTTATTTCTCCCTATGCTAAAGTTGCTTCCTTCTCCTTTAAGTGTGAGCTCCTTTTTCACCATACAGCTGGAAGGGTGGAGAGGTGGGATCTACTAACATTACAAAGTGAGCTGTGCTAATTGCTTTTAGGAGAGTGTATGTTGTAACTACATTTCCTAACAGTTGCACAAAAAACAGCTGTAGTAGAAACTATGCTCTAATACATAAGGGTAAATGTATCTCTTAATTGGGACAGAAATCTTCATGGGTATTAGCTCAGATCTGGGCAAGTTCTCCTGTTTTGAACCTCTTGAGGCAGAACAGTCTCCTGCTAATGCAGAGCTGGGGCACAGGAAGGTTGCACAAAACAGTGGCAGCAGAAATGTGTTTGGATTTGTGAAAGATGATGTGCTTCTGTGCTCAGTGCATTTTCCATACCACTGACATTCTTATCCTCCTCAGAGCCTTCTTTTGGGTTTGTCACTGAGTTTTGGAACTTGTAGGCCCTTGGCACTCAAATTGTGAAACCCTCCAGCTGCTGGTGTCACTGACAGTAACAGCATCCCACTGAGGCAGCGCTTTCTTCTTCTCTTCCAGACTCCTCTGACGCCGACAGATTGGAAAGGTTCTTTGACTCGGAAGATGAAGACTTTGAAATCCTGTCCCTTTGAAATCAAATAGGAAACTGACTCTGCAAATTTGTGTATGTGTGGGGAGAAGGGGGGAGGGAAGCTCCTTCGAGAGCCTGGGGCTACCGGTTTTCATAGGCGCTTGCTGCCATCCCTGCCTCCCGTCCATCCTGGCGTTCCGTGCAGCCTCGGAGCTGAGCGCGCAGTGTCTGCAGTGGGATGAAGAACCCAGAGGGTGTTCCAGCCTTACTGGCTGCAGTTGGAATTTCTCAGCAGCAAACAGTTGCTGGAAGTGGATGCAGTGGTGCTTAGGAGTTCAAAGCCTATCTGTTACATCAGCAGGTCAGCTGGGCCTTCCGGGGGAGGCACGGAAATCGTTAGAGCGCTGAATCCTTCCATGGGGACTCCCCTCTGAAGCTTAAGTAGAGGCCACCTGTCATTTAGCAGGAGAAACATCCAGTTAATGCCTTTAGCAGCTTCCCTTCTCACTGGCCAACCTGGACTGCAGCTCACAATGCCAGGGAACAGCAGCCACATCCCACAGACAGCTGTGAAGCCTCCGGAGTGCAGGTCCCTACGGTACAGCTCCTGTTCATGCTCTGCAGGACACTCAGCACTACCTCTCCTGTTCACACACTGTGGAAAGGCAATTGAGGCAACTTCTAAGTGACTGGGACTTCAATAAGTGAAGTGTGGAGCAGTGCTGTGCTGCTGGGGAGCATCTCAATCCCAGTTTAAGTAACAGAAGTTATGGAAGAATAGAAAATGTGTGTGTTGCTCAGTGAGTCAAACCATGTGCTTCTACAATGGAATAGTGTCTACAGCAAGTACCTTCAGGAAAGCTGCTTTGAACAGAAAACTGAATTCCACAGCCCTGGAAAAAGAGAGTCCAGAGCTGGGGGCACCAGAGATCTGCCAGGCATGTGCCAGGCTTCTGCCTGTCCCCCAGTGTGCTGGCATGGCAAAGAGGGAGTGATGTTGTCCTGCCAAAAACCCAAGCTGTAAAACCTCTTGAGGTGCCCTGGGTGGGTTGGTCAGCACTTCCTCCAGCTACTCCTGTCAGACATTCCCTGTCCAAAGCAGAAGATGTGCCTGAAGGTCGAGTAGGTTTCCAAGCTGTGTCAGTACCTTGCCTCTGCCAGCTCCCCTCCCTGCAGAGTGTGACCACAGGTGCTGTAGGAGAACCTGGAGTACCCTGTCAGGTAACCATCCTAAGAAGGGCAGAATGCTTTGAGAAGGTCCAAATATACTGGAAATTTTTAGCTACTTTAAGATGGTAGCTCTGCCTAGGGCCCTTCTCCACAGAGAGAGAGGTGGAGGAGAGCTGTCTCCATGCACACTGCAAGGGAAGTTGCTGCCATAGTTTCCTTGGTGCGTGCTGCACATTGCAACCCTGTTTACAAAGCTTTGGTTTGTGCATTCAGGTTTGGAACCTGTCAGATATGATGGTGGTGTGCCCAAGGGTGGTGCCACCAGGCTAGAAATGACCTGTTTCCCCCGTGACTGACCTACTGATGCTCTAACTGTCCCTGTGATACCCGAAAGCAGAGGTTTGAACTGGGAACCACAATGCTTCTGTCACTAAATTATTATTTGCTGCTTTCTGCCTGCTTCTCCTCTTCTCTCTTGTAGTCAGGGGAAGAGGCAGCAGAGGAAGTGGGGCTGTGCTCCATTCATCTGCTTTCAATTTCTATCTGAATAAACAGATATAAAATCTTTGCCTGTCCTGATGTCCTTGCACATGTTGAAGGTGGTGGTGGGTAGTATGCAGTGCACCGGAAGAGTCCAGGCTGTAGAGGGGCTCCAAGAGAGCTGGAGAAGGACTCTGGAGGGACAGGACAAGGGGGAATGGCTTCCCACTGCCAGAGGGCAGGGTTAGATGGGAGATGGGGAAGGAATTGTTCCCTGGGAGGGTGCTGAGGCCCTGGCACAGGGTGCCCACATAAGCTGTGACTGCCCCAGCGCTGGAAGTGTCCAAGGCAAGGTTGGACAGGGCTTGAAAGCAATCTGGTCTAGTGGAAGGTGTCCCTGCCTATGGAAAAAGATGATCCCTTTCCAACCCAAATCAGTCTATGATTCTACTGTTTATTTCATATTCATGGTTTCATGTTTAAGGACAGCTCTGCCGGACAAGATTTTACCTCAGTATTGACACAGCCCCAATAACACGTAAGCTGATTTTAGATCTTTAACAGGTATTTCTGGCTTTTCAGTGTGTTTTGTTGTCCCAGTGTTACTTTGAGCATTGCAGGGGCTCACCTCCTTCACCAGGAGTGTCTGGCTGCCAAGTGCTGGGCAGCTGTGGAGGCAAGGCAGCAGCTTTTGCCATTGTAGCTGATGCTTTTATTAACAATTTTGGTTTAAATATTTAGCTTCTTCCCTCCTCGTGCATCAGTTCCATCTGCCCCTTTCTGAGTTAGAGAGGATTTAGTCTGGGGAGATCAGATCAGTCCACCCTACTGGAAGGTGAGTTAAACATTCAGCAGAGAGACCTGAACTCTCTCTGCCATGCCCATTTCTCAGTATCCCTTGCAAATAATTAACATTCCAGTTTGTTCTGGTGATTTAGGTGATTTATAGCTGGTCTGGTTTCAAACTGCACTGGGGAGTGTGCATGACTATTCCTCTCATCTTGGCCAGTCTAAAATAATTTATGTGCCACTTGTCCTCCAAGCAAGTGGCTTTGCTATGAGCTCATCCACCTGTTTCAGGTTCTTACCTGCTCACAGCTGTCCAGCACTGCACAGGCTTGAATTCATCTCTCCCTTTTTTCCACAGCTCCAGCAAACAGCTTTTTTTTGGATTTAGTGCCTGAACTGCAGCACCTTCACCTCCCATATATCCTTCAAGAAGATAAATGATCATACTGGAAAAAAAATGCTTAAAAGAATAGTTTATTAGCCAGTCCTCTACAAACTGGTTTGAGCATGGGGGGATGCATTTACTACAGGAACAGTGATAAAAAACATGGCAATTCCTTAAAAACAAGAACTGTGTCTGTGTCCAGGGGCTCCACACCCACATCTGCACTCCAGGACTGTAGCTGGAACAGGAGCTCTTGCTGGGGAGAGGGAGGTTTTGACAAGGAATTTGATACACAATTATGGCATACTCATTTTAAAAACTATGCAGGATGGAAGGGAGGAACAGATAAAAAAATATCAGCAGCATGTTGGACCCAAAAGAATGCACAGGATCTAAGCTGTAGCTGCTGGGATGTCATAGTTACCCAGGTACAGAAGATCCAAGAAGTGACCTCTCCCTTATTCTTGACCTTTCTCTTATTCTTTTAAACCTGTATGAAGTTTCATTTCCAGAGTTCTTCCAAAGGTTTATTCTGAACCTCCTGTATAGTTTCTTCTGCAATGGACTTGATTTCTCTGTGCAAGTCTTCAATGCTCTTTGAAGCATCCACTGTCTGTTTCCAAGACAACAAAAATACAGGATAAGTAACTACACCTTCTCTCTTCAGTTTCTGGAGTGGATTAGGGAGAAATCAATATATGTAGGAACAGACATTTAAGAAGTAGATGTGAGATGGGTGAAGGGAAACAGAAGAAAATGCTGCTGCATGTTGTTTGCTGGCAGTCTCTGGGGTGTGTGACAGGCAGGTAAGCTAGGGATTCATCCCAGGTGCACAAAGAGCTGACCAGGCTCCCCTGAACAGGGAAGTGCGCTCTGCCACATCTCACAGTGCCCTCAGCTGGTCCCCAACATGTCCCACTGAGCAGAAGTGGGAAGGGGCAGTACAGGGATGTGGCAGGCAAAAAATCTGGGAACTCTCACTAGAGACCCCCCCAACCCAGGGCATGACAAGCCCATTAGAGTTAATTCCTCACCTTCCAGTTTAGGGTCTTGTCCTCCATTAGGCAGCAGAAGGACTGAAGAACTTTCTCTTGGAAGGAGCTGGTCTCATAACGCTCATGTCCAAAGTTCCCTCGTTCTGCTGCTTCTTCTGGGCTTAACCGAAGGAACAGGATCAGGTCTGGCTTTGGGAGTCCAACATCAGGCTGTTTGCACCAGTCCAGGCAGAAGTTCTGTCCCAGGCAAAGACAACTGAGTTTGTGAGACAGACACAAAGACAGGAAAGCAGCAGGTTGGCTGGAGAGCCAAGAATTCCAGCCAAGAATTGCAGGAATTGCAACCCAAAATAGTCAGCACAGGCTACAAACAGAAAAGGTGATACCCCAGCCAAACATCTGGGAATTGAGTCCTGGTCATGTGGGGGTGAATCAGGTTTTGTCAGGTGTTCAGCACCTCCTGTGCCTATTTAGGTTGGAGAGAGTTAAAGCTTTCATGCCTCTTCTGCAGATCCCACCTGAGCTCTACCAAGGCACATTCTGAGCCTCCACACAGCCATTACCAGACCAAAACTTGCTCAGTCCAAAAGAAAGCTGCTCCCAAACACAAATACAACACAGCTGCAATGCAGATCTCTCTGAGCCCTTGGAGGCTCCTTCCCAATACTCACCTACCCAGAAATTTCAGCCCAGACACAACAGATGCAATTTTCCAGTTTTTGGACTTTGTTATTGGATTTAATAATCTTAGTATTCCAAGTTTTTTATGTGCTTGATGTATCATTGGAGTTGTGGTGTTTTATTCAGAAAAGCTGTTAAAATCATCATTTTCAGCTTGACATGTTACAGGCTCAATGCTTAGGAAGTGTAATGTTACAATCCAACATTAAACAAGAACCATTCAGTTCAAAACCATTAACATTTTAAAAAACAAGAAACCATTTCACTTAAGAACATACATATTTCCTTTATTCCTTACTCCCCTTTCTTTGCTTTATTTATAAAACAAGAAACCATTTAACTTAAAACCGTTTCATTAAGAACACACATATCTCTCCTTTCTCCCCCTTTCTTTGTTTTTAGACATTATAACAGGAACAAAACACATCTTTAAATTACTTTAATGTGGTCAGAATTATAACTGCTGATATGTTTTACCAATTTTAGTGTTCAATACTGTTGAGGAGTTTTCTTTTAAATGATAACTTAGGAGAATGTTCTCCAGATAAGATTCTTCATGTCTATCCCAAAGGAAAAGTTTTTTGCTTTTGCAAGGCTAAATCAGCTAGTCAAAATGACTTGTTTTCATCTTTAGTTCAGAAATATCTGGGTTAATAACTTTTCTCCTTGTCAGTCAAATTTCAATCTGGCCACAACTGAAATAGACTGAGAAGGCTTTGATGGTAAACATTTCCTTTTGTTTTTGTTCCTCAACATGGCCAGAGTTGAGATTTTAGACTAGGGAAAATTTTCTATTATATTTTTAAAACAAACCTTTAATTAACTTTAAACAGAAGTGATAAGAGGTAGGTATTTTAGAAAACTGTGCAATTGTAATTCGTTACTGAAATATTTTTTACTAAACTAATCCACATCGATTTGCTTTGTTGAATTTATAATATTAGAATAAGCAAGATCTTTGAATTTTTCAGGATGGCTGATTGAGTATGATGCTAGTGCAATGTATAAAGTTAATAAGCATTCTACTTCAACATACACTTGAAAAACTGTAGACTATATTTGCAACATTGATAAAACACCTTTTCAGCAACTGTAAAAGAATTAATTTGTGCAACCTTAGCTTCAGTACCCGTGAACAACAATAGCAAACATTGTGCCAGAAACTTTAGGACACATTTGGTAAACTGCAACCCGTATTTGTAGTATTGGTGTGGTATCTTCATGAACATGTAGCATGTCTCATCTGCTGGCAGTTGGTTATACAGTGGGGCTTTGTCAGCTCAAGTCACTTCTTTTGGTCAGTGAGACCAAAGTTTTCACCTTCTGGCCAGTTCGTAATTATCTCCAAAATCCCAGGGCAATTCAGGTTTCCAGTGCGGGCGCGTTGTGTGATGAGGGCAATCCACTTGCTCCATGTGGCGTCGGTGGCGTGGTGGGTAGAGGGAACCTTTCCTTTGAACATCCACCCCAGCACTGGTAGTCGGGGTGCCAGGAGGAGTTGTGCTTCCGTCCCAATCACCTCTGAGGCAGCTTGGACTCCTTCATAGGCAGCCAAGATCTCCTTCTCTGTGGGAGTGTAGTTGGCTTCAGACCCTCTGTAGCTCCGGCTCCAGAATCCCAGAGGTCGCCCTCGAGTCTCCCCAGGCACCTTCTGCCAAAGGCTCCAGGACAAGCCATGGCTCCCGGCTGCAGAATAAAGCACATTCTTTACCTCTGGTCCCGTCCTGACTGGGCCAAGGGCCACTGCATGAGCGATCTCCTGCTTGATCTGGGCAAAGGCTTGCTGCTGCTCAGCACCCCAGTGGAAATTGTTCTTCTTACGGGTGACCAGGTAGAGAGGGCTCACAATCTGGCTGTACTCGGGAATGTGCATTCTCCAAAAGCCTATGGCACCTAGGAAAGCTTGTGTTTCCTTCTTGCTGGTTGGTGGAGACATTGCGGTGATCTTATTGATGACCTCAGTGGGGATCTGGCGCCGTCCATCTTGCCACTTTACTCCCAGGAACTGGGTCTCTCGGGCAGGTCCTTTGACTTTGCTCTTTTTAATGGCAAAGCCGGCTCTCAGCAGAATCTGGATGATCTTTTCTCCTTTCTCAAATACCTCCACTGCCGTGTTCCCCCACACAATGATGTCATCGATGTATTGCAGGTGTTCTGGAGCCTCACCCTTTTCCAGTGCAGCCTGGATCAGTCCATGGCAGATGGTGGGGCTGTGTTTCCACCCCTGGGGCAGACAATTCCAGGTGTACTGCACACCCTTCCAGGTGAAGGCAAACTGAGGCCTGCACTCTGCTGCCAGGGGAATGGAGAAAAATGCGTTGGCAATGTCAATGGTGGCATACCACCTTGCTGCCTTGGACTCCAGCTCGTACTGGAGTTCCAGCATGTCCGGCACAGCAGCGCTCAGTGGTGGAGTCACTTCGTTCAACGCACGATAGTCCACAGTCAATCTCCATTCTCCATCAGACTTGCGCACGGGCCAGATGGGGCTGTTGAAGGGTGAGTGGGTTTTACTGACCCCCCTTGGCTCTCCAGCTCACGGATCATCTTGTGGATGGGGATCACGGCATCTCGATTCGTCCGGTACTGCCGGCGGTGCACTGTTGAGGTGGCAATTGGCACTCGTTGCTCTTCCACCTTCAGGAGTCCCACTGCAGATGGGTTTTCTGACAGTCCAGGCAAGGTGTTCAACTGCTTAATGCCCTCTACCGCTACAGCAGCTATTCCAAAAGCCCATCTGTATCCCTTTGGGTCTTTGTAATAGCCACTCCTGAGAAAGTCTATGCCTAGAATGTGCGGTGCCTCTGGGCCAGTTACAATCGGATGTTTCTACCACCCCTCTCCTGTCAGGCTCACCTCAGCTTCCAGCAAAGACAATTCCTGTGATCCCCCCATCACCCCAACAATGGAAACAGGTTCTGCCCCCACATGTCCTGATGGTATCAGAGTACACTGTGAACCAGTATCAACTAACGCCCTGTGTTTTTCTGGCTCTGATGTGCCAGGCCATCGGATCCACACCATCCAATAGACTCCAACAGACTCAGTTTTCCTGTGCCTCTCCCTGGCTAAAGGCAGGGCCCCTCTAGCCCTGGTTATTATTTCCTTCCTGGGCATACATACTAGAGGTTCCTTCAAGGGGATCCAACAGATTATCCTCCCTTCTGTAATACCCTGCACCTTGATTATGGGAGGTTGAGGCTACCTTCACTTTAGTGGAGCTCCCTTGGTTAGTGTTTCCCTCCTTGAATTGATGCACCCGTGCTGCCACGACAGAAGTGGGTTTCCCTTCCCACCTTCCCATGTCTTCCCCACGCAGAAAGAACCAGCTCGTAGGGTGTACCCTCTCTCCCTAGCTGGGGCATGCTGGGCTCTGACTTTGGGGCCTGTGACTCACACTGGTGCTGCACTGATCTTCCTCATCTCCTCCCTCATTTCCTCTTGGAGGCTCTTGACCATGGCAGAGACATGAGCCTACATTGGGCCATTGATCATAATCCCAAAATTTCTAAGCTTGTTGGTGACAGAAACGACTGTCTCTCAGTTATCAGCATTAATCATTGCACTAAATGTGGTATATTGAGATGGTCCTAGGTTTGCCAGATTCCACAGCATCTGCCCTGTGCACCTGACCTTGTTGGGGTCATTATCATGCTGTCTGCCCCTCCCAAAGAGTACCTCTAATACTGCCACTTCTCTCAGCTGTTGGATCCCTTCCTCAAGGATCACTGCCCCACCTGATCTCAACAGATGGTGATAGAATCCACACCCCTGGTCACATCCTGCATTGCAACCCAAGACAAGCAGGAAGGGGACACATCTGATGGAGTGGGACAAGAGTGTCTATGCACAATGGCTCAAAAGGAGGCCAACAGAGCTGATTTGCTCTGAAAGCAGGGACAGTTCAAAAGGCACAACTGAGAATGCCAGAAATTCAGGCTAAATTAAGAAATTCACTTTTACTCTGAAAGTGAGCAGAGAAGAACCCAGAAAGGAATGGATATACATCCCTGAAGACACTCAAACCTTGGCTGGATGTAGGCCCAAGCAGCCTGCTTATGTCAGCCCTGCTGGAGGCTGGGCTTCATGAATTCCACAGGTCCCTTCTAATGTGTGTGGTTCTGTTCAGCAAATTCATGTGCCAGCAGCCTGAGCATGTACAGAGAGTCTTTATTAATAAAATCCCAGAATCATTCTCCAGAGTCACACATGTCAGCCTAAAGTCCAGCAGTCTGTCCAGATTTACAAAAAGTCACCAAATAAGTTTCTCTGCTTGCTTTGGGGAAGGGTAGACCCACGTTAATATCTGAGCTGAACTTTCAATCCTCATTTTCCAGAATAGTCCCTGGGACATTCACACCAATGCCCTCTACCTGGAGCTGCTTCCCCAGAGAGAGAGAGGGGCAGGGGCTGCTGCAGGTCTCACTCACCCCTTTGGCACTTGTGAAGGCCACTCCAGAGAAGGCGTATCTGTCAACCACGACCGTGATCCCTTGATGGAGTTTCTCCTTCATCATCGGTCTGAAACCATGTGGGAGATAGAACAATAAAGCTGCACTCCTTTATAGTGGCAGAAATGAAAGGATCTAAAGCATCTAAAACTCCAAGTATGTCATCATTAAGGGAGATCCTTGGCAGGGGCAGCTGTGATGCAGATGGCAGGTGAAGAGCTCTTTGTATTCTCCACCAGGTATTGACCAAATAACCTTTCATGTGACACCCAAACTCAGGGTGCCAAGCACTAGGCACTGCTCTAGGCAGCTCCAGGGCTTTCAGCAAGATCACAAATGAACTATATTGACATGAACCAGCTTAATCCTCTTCCCTTTTTAGGTGGTTCAGTAGCTTTTGTGATATGCTCTGCCAACTTTATTCATTACAGTTCTTAGAGCTCACTTACCTGCCTTCTGCTCTCCCAGCTTAATTAGCACTGCCACTACAGCAGAGCCAGCAAAGCTTTTCTGTAAAATGAGAACATTTTGAAATGTGTATTTCCAGTTAAAAACAACAGCCAACACTAATTTCCCCATGTCCACACACAGACTGTGACTAAAGCAAGGACAGACAGTTATGGGTGAATGTAGCCTTTGGCTACAGGGGAAATTTGGGCACAATTCCTTAAGCACTGTCACTCATAGGGACTACCTGGCAAAGCAAGGCATCTTCAGGAAAGAGAGTAGATTCACAGTCTAAGCTGGTTCAGTCCCAGCTCCCCTATTTTTTAATCCAGTACAGCACAGGAGTTGGAAATATGGCACCAATGATTAAAAAGAAACCAAACTGTGGGATCTGATCTAAGATTACAAAGGCAGGGTTAGGTGGGATATTGGGAAGAAATTCTTCCCTGTGAGGGTGGTCAGGGTGCCCAGAGAAGCTGTGGTTGTCCCATCCCTGGGAGTGTCCAAGGCCAGGTTGGATAGGGCTTGGAGCAACCTGGGCTAATGGAAAGTATCCCTGCCCATGGCAAAGGGGTGAAACTGGACGGGCTTTAACCATTCTGTGATTAAATCCGAAGCTGTGAAGTCCTTAAGACACCATTTCCAGCCTGTTTTCCTGTCTAAACAGGATCACATTCTTGTACTTGTTGTACCCACTGCAAGCTCAGATTCAACAGCATGCGTTTTTCTTTTAGAACTGGACAAATATCATCTTTACACATGTTCCCAGCGGTTGGCAGAGAAGAGCAGGTGAATGGTGTGGTCCTCCAGGTTCTTCTCCTTCCCCAGGTAGGAGCTGATCAGCTGCCCAATCTCTGTGGTTCTGTCTGTAGGAAAGACAGAAGATGCAAAGGCTGCCCCAAACTGCTCTTCCCAGAGGGGTGTCCATCAGAGGTGGGAGGTTGGTCTGACAGGGCAGGGTCTGTCTGGGATGGACGGGACAAGGTCAATCTATCCAAGGTGGGAGTCTGTTTGTCTGTCTGTCACGGGTGGCAGGAGGTCTGTCTAGGGTGCGGGGGATGTTTATTCGTCACAGGTGGGAAAAGCTCAGTCCATAGGGGCTGGGGACAGGTCGGTCTGTCCGGGATGGGAGGGGTCTCTCCGCCCGTGGCGGGCGAGGGGCGGCCGCTCTGTCCGGACAGGGGGGAGGTCCATCAGTCACGGGTGGGAGGGGTGTATCGGTCAGGGCTGGGGGCGGTCCGTGTGTCCAGCCCAGAGCTCGGCTGCACCGCTAGAACCCCCGGACGTGCGGCACCCCGCCCCCTCCCCAGGGCTCCCCCTTCCCAGCCGCGCCGTACCCGGGAAGCGGAGGAGGTCGGCGCGGTGCCCGGCCTCCCGCAGGGCCTCCACGAGCCGGCGGCCCTGCGTGCTCTTCCCGGCTCGGTCCACGCCCTCCAGCGCGATCAGCGCCCCGCGCCGCGCCGCCATGGCCGCGTGCGCCCGCCGCGCCGCGCCGCCCCGCCCCTTCCGCCGTGCCCGCCAATCCCCGCGCGCCCCGCCCCGCCCCTCATGAATATGCAGCGGGAGCGGCCCCGGCGGCCAATGGGCGGCGCGCGGGCCGTGAATACGGGATGAGGCCGCGGGCCTTGTCATGCGGGCCCGGCGGGCGGCGGGGAGCGGCGCGAGGGCCGCAAGATGGCGACTGCCATGTACCTGGAGCACTACCTGGACAGTGAGCGCGGGGCGGGGGTGGCGGAGGGGCCGCGGCGGGGGGCTGGGACGGTGGGATTGGGGCCGGGGGGGCGGCGGCAGCGCGAGAATTAAAACTGCGCCACGGGCAGCGCGGGGGGGTGGGGGGGGCGGCACTGGGTCTGCGTCATCAGCTGGCGCCGGGTGACGTCATCTGTGCGCGCCGGGGAGCGGGATCCTGAGGCCATGGCGGCTGTGGGGGTCAGCAGCGAGGGGGTCCCACTCCCTTCCCTCGGGTGCGAGTCCCGCTCCCCGCTCGGCTGGGCCGCTGGTGCCGGCCCAGTGCCCAGCACCCAGGCAGGTGCTCAGGGTTTGCTGAGGTGAACGGCGGCTCACGGTACGTGACTCACAGGATGGGTTTGGTTGGGTTGGGAAGGACCTCAAAACTTGCCTCGTTCCAGCCTCTGCCGTGGGCAGGGGCACCGCCGTTGACAAGGTTGCTCAGGGTATTTAATAGCATTTCTCTTGCAGGTATTGAGAACCTGCCGTGCGAGCTGCAGAGGAACTTCCAGCTGATGCGGGAGCTGGACCAGAGAACAGAAGGTACGTGCAGGTATTTCCGCAAGCAAAGGCCGAGAGAGCCTGCCCTGAGGGATGGGAAAGGCTGGGCTTTAGAAGATATGTCTCCCCTCTAGTGCTGTTCCTTCTCTCAGCCTGAGTGCTCTGTGCTGTTTGTTTCCCTCCTGTGAGGATACAGCTCCCATCGCAGGGCTCGATTTTGTTTCCAGTTTCAATCCATAGCTCTGTGATCACTGTACTCAAGTGTCTTCCTGCCACATATTTCTGTATCTAACAAGTTCTACATTGCTGTGTGCCTTGCAGGACGATTTTTCTTCCATTTTGAAGTTTTTGTTGGTATCTGGCTGCACATTAGTTGTTTTCATTTTGTACCATCAGAACAATAAGTGACTGCGCAACAAATAAAATGTTCTGCATGGGGGAAGAGAGGCTGAAAGTTGTGAACCCATGGGTTCAGTTTGTGATCTGAACTGTGAATTAACTGTAAATTAACATCTGAATTAGCTCTAGAACACTCAAGAAAGCAGAATCACACCACAGATGTCAAAAGAGTGAATATCTTTAACTTAACTGATTTTGTTTTTGAAAAGGAAAATGCATTAAAGAATTGAAGGGGATGTCACAGCTGTCAGGAAAGGTCTCCTGAGTGGAAATAGAAAACCAAAAATACCTGCTTTTTTTTTTTTTCCAGACAAGAAAGCAGAGATTGACAGCCTGGCAGCAGCGTACATTGAGTCTGTGAAGAACATGTTACCTGAGGAGAGAGTGGAGCACCTGAGGAAGATCCAGAGTGCCTACAGCAAGTGCAAAGAGTACAGTGATGACAAAGTGCAGCTGGCCATGCAGACCTATGAAATGGTGAGCCATGAGCTGTGGAAAAGTGGGAATCCTCTAGAATGATGCATGTGGAGATGCTTCACAGCATCAGCTTTCCCTGATTTTTTTTTTTTGCTTAAATTTCTTACCAAGACAATTCATTAGTCCTC
Organism: Catharus ustulatus; assembly: GCF_009819885.2. Classification (NCBI taxonomy): domain Eukaryota; kingdom Metazoa; phylum Chordata; class Aves; order Passeriformes; family Turdidae; genus Catharus; species Catharus ustulatus. The sequence continues at coordinate 4,609,715 of NC_046230.1, forward strand.
AAGCTTGTGTTCCTCACAGTTGCCATCCCCAAAAAGCTCATCTGCTGTGTGATAACACCAGCAAATTTACTCCACTCCCTCCTCCCCAGCAGCACTCTGTCACTGATAATTTATTGGGACACAGTTGAAAGCAATTTTTTTTTAAGCCAGCTGCTGTGCTATATTGTGGAAAAACAGCAGGAATTCTGCTCAATTGTCTTGTTTTATTGGAAATCAGAATTTCCTCGATGAACCTTGGCAGAAAATCCCATTTCTTAAGATGCAGCTTTCCATGGGTTTTTTTTTTTTTTTCTGACCTTTGAGTAGTTCTTATATCTACATGTTTTACTCCCTGGATGAAAGTTGAGTGAGGAGAATCCTTTTGAGTGTAAAGTGTTGTCCAGCTTGCAGAGATGTTACAGCTGCAGTACATGTTTGATTGCCATCAAATACTACAAAAAAGGAAATTATGTCCCAGAAATATTAATGCTCTAGATAACCAGTGAACTCATTCAATGACAGAGTATTACAACAGGACAGTTTGGAGGTGGTTGCTTAAAATCCCTGTTCTGAAAGTCACTATTGCAGCCAGGGTAGTAGAAGCTACTTAATGAATGTGTGTGGAGTTGATGTTGAGGATAGTCAGCCTCTGTCTGTATTTATTGTTAAGCTTCTTGGACTCATGTGACAGTGGAATACCAGGGGAAAAACTTTAACTACTCTACTCCACACTTTTGGAGAACTGTCTTTGAATTTTGAAAATTGCAGGGACAAACCAGTTATATTTAGTATCCCTCATCTTGTTCTATTCTGAAAATCATTACTCTGAGTTGCTTTGACTCCCCTTTGTGTTGCCTCCCTTTTCCTTCCCTTCTGCTTGCTTGTGGAGGGATTGGGTCCTTGTGCTTTTGCCTCCCTCATTCCCTCTGCGTGTGCCATTTCCCTTTCCCCAGGCTGTACCCCTTCCGTGCCTTGCTCTGCGCTACCACACTCTGTTCGTGCCGATAGCAGCCAAGTTTTAGCCCTTCCTGTTTTCGTTTGGGGCTCCTTTTTTGTGTGTGCTTCTTTGTAACTCAGTTTGTGGTTTCCTCTCGGTGCAGGTGGATAAGCACATCCGCCGGCTGGATGCGGACTTGGCGCGCTTCGAAGCTGATCTCAAAGATAAACTGGAAGGCAGCGACTTCGAAACCCCTGCATCCCGAAGCCTGAAAAGTGGGTACATTTTAAACAACTGAGAGCTTTTTCCAGCTCACTTTTTAGAGTAGCAAACCAGGAAGGCTGAGATGTAAAATATTTCTGGAGGAAGGAAAGAAGTGTGCCACTCTCTGCTTGTTTTTAATGCTCTTCAAAATGTTTGCAGTAGGCAAGAGATGAGGGGAAATGTGGTGCTGAGATCAAACTGTCATTGTTTCACAGCTCATCCTGAGGAAGTTACTGGTTCTAAGGAGGGTGCTGTGCCAAAGCTGCACTGGTGTAACAGTCTTAGTTCCGAGAAAAATTAGAAATGAAAAGAAGATACCAGTTTCTGTGGTGTATGCTGAAATATTGGGTGATTACAGTGACATTTGAATGTGGATACAGCAGCACAGCATGGCATTATGCCTTTGAACAGTGAAATAAGGGATAGGGGCCAGGAGGTGGAGATTAAAAGTTATCTTAGTTACTGAGTAATCTATTAACTGTGTGTAAAAATACACTGAGATTGCATGTCTAATCAAGTGTGATGCTGTTTATGACCTGTGCTGGCATGCTGCAGTGCTTTCTTGCCAAAACCACAAACACAAGAGTTTGGTGTTCAGTTCTTATCAATTTGGTATATTTGTGCTTAAAAATGCATTTCAGCAGCATATTCAATTACATATATAATAAGGATTATTCAATTACATATGAGGTGGGGATTTCAAGACAGTAGCTGCATCAAAAGAACAACAGCTGGGGATGTTTCTGCCACTCAGGCTGAAATGATGGGGTTGTTTTTCCTTTCTAGAGGGACGAAGTCAGAAAGACAAAAGAAGCTCCCGTGGTAGAGGCAGGAGAACATCTGAAGAAGATACACCAAAGAAAAAGAAGCTCAAAGGAGGGTAAGGCAGAGCCAGGCATAACTCCAGGGCCTTGGGCTTGACACTCTTTGAATTTTCCACAAGCTCATATTACCCTATTTATGACTCATGTCCGGATGGCGAGCGGTGTTAACAGTGTTCTGGTCTTATTCCATTTCATTAATGTCCTGCTTAGGACAGGCCAACATTGTTAATTACAGTAATTTCACGAATACAAGCCGCACCAATTTGACTAAGATTTTGCTCCTAAACCGGAAATGCGGCTAATAATCAGGAGCGGCTAATACAACCTCAGAAGTGCCTGCCAGAGTGCTGAGCCGAGCAGCTGCAAAGTCGGCATTTTGCGATTGTTACAAATCGCTACTTTGTTGCACCGCGGGTGGAGCCTGGCTCCCTGCAGGCAGCACGGGGGGCGGGGAGAGAGGCGGGAGAGCTCTCTTTCCTCCTCTGCCACAGCCCAGGGGAGAGACGGGGGGGGGGGGCCCGGCGCCGCCATTGCTGCAGCTCGGGGAGGAGAGGGGGGACCCGGGCCGGCCCTACCGCGGCCGGGGGAGGGGGGGGGGGACCCGGGCCGGCCCTACCGCGGCCCGGGGAGGGGGGGGGAAGCCGGCGCCGCCATTGCTGCGGCCCGGGGAGTGGGGGGGGAAGCCGGCGCCGCCATTGCTGCGGCCCAGGGAGCCGACGGGAGCCCCGCGCAGCCATTGCCGCGGCTCGGGGAGCCGACGGGGTGCTTTGTCCCCGCCCGCCGCCGCCGCGGCAGGAGCGGGGAAACTCCGTCCCTGCCCGCCGCCGGCGCCACGGGCGCGGGAAAGCTCCATCCCCGCCCGCCGCCGCTGCCGTAGGAGCAGGGGAAGCTCCGTCCCTGCCTGCCACCGCAGGGCAGCGCCGACCTGGGGTGACCGAGCCCAGGGGCAGCGGCGGCCGGCCCCGAGCTGCAGCACCGTGCTGGCCCACCTGGCCCCGTCAGCGGCCCCTAGCGGGCCGAGCCTGCACAGCCTTAGCTCAGCCAGTAAACCCCGCCCTCCCGCCGTTCTGTTAATAATTGCACGCGGGTCCTCGCTGCGAACGACAGAGCGGCTTATATTCGTGTGCGGCTTATCTATGGACAAAAACCAAAATATTTGCCAACACCCAGAGATGCGGCTTATAGTCAGTGCGGCTTGTATTCGTGAATTTACTGTAACTCCTTGGCTGGCATGTGGAAGCTCAGCATGCTTGGAACACTGACTGGAAGGACAAGATCAGGCTCCCTGTTGCTGCTGGCAAGCTGGGAGAAAATAGCATTGATTTTTGTTGTGGGGCTATTTTTAACAGTTGCTTGTGGTCTTGTTGGTAAAAGAAACTCACTTGTCTGTCAGGACAGAAACTGATGTTGTGCTGCTGCTCTAGAAATATTGGAGGGGTTGTTTTCAAAGGATTGTGTCCTAAGTAGCCTTGAAAAATCTGATTTGGTTTTGAGAACCAAGGAGGAAAACATGTCCCCTCTCTGAGATGGGATATATATTAAAGGGGCTCAGTTTATTCTGATATTTTCAGTTGGAAAATGAAAATGGAGGGGCAGGAAACTAAAAATAGTTTCTATGGACTGCTACTGGCATGTCAGCACATCCCTGTGAGGGTAAGAGGGTTCACTCATGCTTGACAATGAGAAAAAATGTATATTGGAACAGGCTGGGGAAAACCCCAACAGGTTATCCTACCTACAACCAGAAGTGATCTGTATGATAATTTTGTTACTTTACTCATGACATCTATGAATCCCTCTCTTAATTGTTTCTAGTCATACTGTGTTTGATCCAACTTACCTTATGATTTTAATTACTGGGTTGTGGTGATGTAATACAAACTCTAAAACAGGGTCAGTGTGGTTTAGGGAGGATAGTGTAAAACAGTAGGATTTAGATCTTGGAAATATTAAATCCCAGAATGGTTTAGGTTTGGAGAGACCTTAAAGACCATCCCATTCCAGCCCCTGCAATGGGCAGGGACACCTTCCACTAACCTGGGTTGTTTCAAGTCTGGCCTTGAACACTTCAGGGATGGGGGAGCCACAGCTTCTCCAGGCAGTCTGTGCCAGGGCCTCCTTCCCTCATGGGGAAGAATTTCTTCCCAGTATCCCATGTAACCCTGCCCTCTGGCAGTGGGAAGCCATGCCCTTGTAACACAGTGTTGTCTGCAGTTGAGAAGTGTTTTGTTCTGAGTCTGTCCTTGCCCACAGGTCTGAGTTTGCTGATACCATCCTGTCAGTGCATCCCTCGGATGTCCTGGACATGCCAGTGGATCCCAACGAGCCCACGTACTGCCTGTGCCACCAGGTGTCCTATGGAGAGATGATTGGCTGTGACAACCCAGATGTAAGCACTTAAAAGATGTTGGATTTTCAGATGTTTGTTGCCTCCCAACCCTGTGCAATCCAAGGAGGGGGTCCTTGCTCAGTTAGCTCATACCAAATGATGGGAATGTTTGTGAACTAAGAATCTCCTCTGTATGTTTTTCCTTTCTCTTTTGCAGTGCCCAATTGAGTGGTTCCACTTTGCTTGTGTGGACCTGACCACCAAACCCAAAGGGAAATGGTGAGTGTGACAACATTCAGCTTTGGGATTTTTATCAATTTGCCTCAAGAATTAAAACCCTGTTGTGACCCTGACAGAGGAGCTTTGTTCTTACCAGAGGGTTTGCATCCTCTGTTATTGGGGATTATGTTTGAGGGTAGAAGATACAAGACAAACCTTCTTGTTAAAATCCATTTCCACAGAAGTCTTAGGTACTGGTGGGAGCAAAACTGCCTGATAAACGGAGCAGGTTTTGACCTGAGGCTTGTGCAAACATGGACATGTTACATCTGAGGTTTGCTCTATTGTCACTAGTTGTGGCTGTGCTTAAAACAGAGACAGGAACCTCTTTGTTTCATTTCTAGAGGCAAATTTTGAAGACTTCTCAGGGTTTTATGGTGTGCTTATCTTGGAAAGGGTTGTGGGCTTATTTTTATCTAATGGACTGCTTTAATCAAATCAACAAATTGCCTGTCAGAAACAGGCTTAATTGTGCACAAATGTTAAAAACAGTTCTCAGATCTCTCAGTAATTCCAGGAGCTAATTCCTGCCTCTTTTTTTCCTACAGGTTTTGTCCTCGTTGTGTTCAGGAAAGAAAGAAAAAGAAGTAAGGAGTAGAGGGAGATACAGTGCCGAGGCAAGAAGAATTTAATATATTCCTTCATTCATGTTGCAATATTACCTTTGATTATTTTTTGTTAATCTATCCTCCATCTTTTTCTGGTATGATATTTAATTATCCAGTGGCCAGTTGAAATTCCTTTTCTTTCCTAAGACGATGACTTTGGGAGGGAGTCCCAAATCCCTTTGCCACGGAGATTTTATTTATGTTAGTCTTGCACAATAATACCGAGGGAGGGTGTTGCCTTTTCTGGCTGTTTTCATTTCCCTGAAAATTCTTTAAGTACATCACTGTGAAGATGAAACCTACAGTATTCTTGGAGAGAGGCAAGGTCAGATTTATTCACAAAATAAGATGAAGGCCTGAATTACTAGCTGTGATTGCCTGTGTGGCACATGAGTAAATCAGGCTTTAGGAAAAGGCTCCATGAGGACAGTGTTTGTTCCCATGATGGTGTGGCTCTGCTGTTGAAGAATGCCATTCAGGAATGTTGTAACAAACCTCTTGTCTTTTTTTAATGGGCCACATTTGCATGTTCTTGACTTGTCTAGCTGCCTTTCAGATGATGAATGTGAATCCTTGCATCAGCACAGTGTCAGTGTCAGCAGCAGAAGAGGGAGAGGAAATCAGGAGCTGGAAAGCAAAAGTCTCTGTTTTTTCCTTCCTCTGAGGTACAGTGGGTGCAGAAGTTGAGGGAAGAGCAGAGATAAGTCTTGCCTTCATATCTGTCTTCTGCATCATGAGGCTTATCTGCCTTCAGTGGAAGATGTAGTGGGGAAAGGGGTTGCAGGTTTCCTTCCTGCTGCTGGAAGGAGCTAAAAAAAGCCCCAAACTCATGGACTTTGCTGGCTCTGGTCCCTAGTGGGTGTTGGTGGCAGCTGTGTGCAGGGCTGTGTGCTGCTTTCCATACCAGTGTGCAGGAGCTCTTGGTACAGACTGCTGGAAAGGCAGAAAGAAACTCCCAGACAAACTTTTCTTCTGTTGAATAAACAGCACAGAAGATTAAAAACACATCTACTCAGATTCTCGCACCTGTTTTCAAAAGAAAAAAGGCTTTTCCTGTTACACAGAGCCTCTTACTCATGTTTTGCAATGAAGGAAATAACACAGCTCCTGCCACCTCTCCTTCCTCCTGTGGGGCTTTGTGCTGCTGCTGATGTAGAAAAAAACCTCTTAATTGTGAGGCAGCTTTTCTGTGAACACTGATTTATGGCAGGAAAAAAGGATGGATTTTAGGAGAAAATCCCTGTCGTCAGGGTCCTGTCATTCCAGTGTCATGTTGCAGGTTTCTTTACTACATTGCATCAGAGAGATGAAGTTCCCATAGTCCTGTGCATTGAAATGTGCATTTGTCATTGCTGCCACAGAACAGCACGTGGAAAGTAGGCAGGGAAATTAAAGCCAGATGGATGGAAGGAGAGGAACAGCACAATCACACAAAGCTGCAGTACAGCAAGCCCTCTTCTTCCTGCCTCTTCATGAGAGCAAATTAGTGATACCTCCTGAGCCAGCCTGTAATCCAGTCCCAGAGGGTGAGAGCTGCTCCTCCTTCCCCACTGCACTGGACTGAGTTGGAGCGTTGCTGTGTCCTGTGTTGATGCTGTTCCAGGTTTTGTTTTCTCCTTTCACCCAATGGTGTTGTAGACAACTTTTCTTCCTGTTTTTTCTAAGGTTTTGTTAGTACTGGTATTGCCATGGATTAAGCATTTGTTGTGAAACAGTCTCAAAATTCCACTCTGGAGGTCTTGCTGGAAACGTGCCGTGAGGGAAGAGAGCAGCTCTGGGTGACTTCCCTCAGCTCCAAAATTCTGGCTAGGTAGGATAAAAAAACCACATTCTTACAAGAACTTTTGGGGCTCCAAAGAGCATTTTCCACTTGAACCAGCAAAGCAAAAAGGAGAACAAGCTCTGGAAGGTAGAGCCCTCAAAAGGAAGAATAATTTGCTAGGAATGATGAATAGTGTGAGGTACAACATTCTCCTCTTTACAATCTCTGTGATGTGTAAAGCATCTGAGATCTGATATCAGCAATAAACTCTCCTACTGGGAACATGCCAGTTCAGGGCTTGGATGGGCTCAGGAGCATCTCCTGCCCTCTTATACCTGTTGGTAGGGATTTTTTACAACTCCTTGTAGATAAGAAATACCAGCAGCCTTCATTTTTGCTTACTAAAGGATTTAAATCTTCTGACTTTTGAATGTACAGTGTTAAATGTTTCCTGGAGAAGGGTGATCCCTAAAGGAATACCCCACTAAACATTACCCAAAAAAAACCCCACCAGGGGCCCAGCTTTATTTTACAGCAGCTCGTCCAAACCGGAGGTCGAAACCGACTTTCACCCGATTACCGAAACGAGAAGAAAAAAACTAAAAATTAAGGAATGTAAAGTTTAAAGAAAAAAAAAAATTAAGAAATGTATATCTGTATTTTTGGATCTTGGAGATGTTGGATTATATTATAAATAAAGTATTTTTGGGAATAAATGTGTGAGGGGGTGCTGTTGCAACCGCCGGCCGCCAGGGGGCGCTGTCGCCCGCCCGCGCTGAGCGCGTTCGCGCTCAGCGCAGGCGGGCGACAGCGCCCCCTGGCGGCTTGGAGTGAGGCGCGCTGCGCGTCCCCGACGCTTCCAGGCCACGGAGCGTCCTTGGTATCTCCAAGGATTTATTATCTCGGGATAATCACACTGCCAAGGCGGGAGAGCGCGGTGGGAGCAGCGGAAGAGCCTCAGCGCTGCGTTCCCCCCTCAGGGCTGTGGGAAGGCCGCGCGTTTTTCCATGGCTTCCCCAGCGGTGTGGCGGCGCGGGGCCGCCTGGCTGAGGGGCTGCCGAGGGAGCCGGGGCTGTGCCGGGGCTCGGGAGGTGGTGCCGACCTGCGAGCGCTACGCCGTGCGGAGGCTGCCCTTCGGGCGGCTGGCGGACGGAGATGTCGCCTTCTTCGAGCGCCTCATGCCCGGCAGGGTCCTCACCGGCCAGGAGGAGGTGAAGCCGTTTAACGTGGACTGGCTGAGGTCGGTGCGAGGTAAGGGAGCTGCTTGATGTGCTCGGGTGGTGAAACCGCCATCCTGCTTCCGTTAATTACCGGAATAGCGAGTTTGCCGAGGAAATCCCATCTTTATGGCGGATCGTATCTGTTCAGACCATAGAGTTGGGAGGGGCCCGTGAGGATTATCGAGTCCAGCTCCTGGCCCTGCACAGACAGCCCAGCAATCCCGCCCTGTGCCTGACAGCGTTATCCAAACGCTCCTGGAAATCTGGCAGCCCTGGGGCCGTGCTAATTCCCTGGGGGGCCTGTGGGTGCCCGACCGCCCTCTGGAGAAAAATCTTTTCGTGATATCCAACCTAACCCTTTGCTGACACAGCTCCAGCCGTTCCCTCTGGTCATCAGAGACCGGATGAGTGCCCCCCCCATCCAAAATGAGTTTTTCTCATAAAAATTATTCTTTTAAGAATTACCTGATGCCTGGTAAACTTACAGGATTTTGTTAAAAAAAAATCTAAATGCTCTGACTTAATTTTTTCCTGAGACAAGTTAATTCAGCTGACAGTTTTGCTTGACCCTCAGAAAAGAATATGAAAGCTTTTGGGAGACTTGATTGCAGCCTTCCAGTGCCCTAAGGGGGCTTATAAAAAGGAGGGAGAGACTTTTTATATGGGCCTGGAGTGGCAGGACAAGGGGAAATGGCTTCCCACTGCCAGAGTGGGGGTAGATGGGATATGCAGAAGAAATCCTACCCTGTAAGGGTGTTGAGGTCCTGGCACAGTTGCCCAGAGAAGCTGTGGCTGCCCCATCCCTGGAGGTGTCCAAGGCCAGTTTGGACGGGGCTTGGAGCAACCTGGGATAGTGGGAGGTGTCCCTGCCCATGGAGTGAGATGAACTTTTAGGGCCCTCCCAACCCAAATCATCCTGTGATTCTAAATCAAGCATGCTGAATTCTCTGTTGCTTCTGTCAAAGATTTCATGAGAATTTAAACCATTTCCCATTGCCCTCAGTGGCAGCCAAGTCTACCTGTACATGCAAAGTTTTTGCAGGGCTTGAAGGGAAAGGCTGCTGTTGAAATGTTTGTTGTCCAAGTGGTTGAAATGCCTGACAGTGGAGGGAGCATTGCTGATTCCCACCTCATGCTTTCCCCCCTGTTTCTTTCTGACCCCTGCAGAGCCACAGCTTGCCTTGAGAGTCCCTTGCTTTCATTGCAGGCTGCAGCCAGCTGGTGTTGAAGCCACAGACGACAGCAGAGGTGTCTCAGGTTCTCAGGTAACACTCACCTTCTCTGCTGGGCTTGGTGCTGAGGAGGCTTGGGTGGAGTCAGGGATCATCCAGCACGTGAAGGGAACTTGTAGGTGTTCACACACCAATTCCTTAAGCATTGGAGTTGCTGGAGTTGCTGAGGCAGTTTTCTTCATGACTTTTCTGTTCTGATAAATGGCTAAAATTAAGTATTGTACAGGTGCTCAGAAAAGAGAAGGTTTGTGAAAGATTCAGGAGGGTCTGTTTGAAAAGGTAAGGAAGGTTAAGACAGAGGTGGGCAGTTTGAGGATCTGTTTTATCCACACAGGTGTGAGCACAGCTCTGTTTGAGCGGTGCTGTGCCAGATCACTGTTTGGGTGAGGAGCTGAAAGGTGCAGGAATGTGCTCCTGGCTCTATTAAAACAGGGATGCAGAGCACAGGAAAGGCAGGCAGGGCTTCTGAAGGAGCTCTGGTGCTGTGGGGCTCTGTGCTCCCTTTTACAGGAGCTCTTGTCAGCTCAGAGAGGATGTGGTGGTTGGTGCTTGGCAGGGATGTGGCAGGTGGAGCAACTCAGGCACATTTGGTTGCCTACAGGGCAATAATTTTTTGGGAGGAGGAGGGCAGAAATCACTGCCAGAGGCTGGCTGTCAGAGCCCACCGAGGAGCCCAAGCTGTTAACACAGACTGCTGCAGAAACAGCTCCTGTAGAAACATAAGCAGTGCTTTCCAGGCAGATGTTGTGTGCCAGCTGTGTAGATACACACAGGGCTAACCCCAGATTGTTTGCTCAGCACTGGGCTGAGTTCAGACTGGAGTTGCACTTTCTCACTTTGTTATTGAAACTGTCTCCTTCCATCAGTTTAATCTTTTGTTGAAATCCTGCTTAATTTTAAGGAGTGCCGTGACAACAGTCAACATTCATGTTGAAGTGAAACTTCTCTGACAGACTGATTATGGCTCCTTAAATGCATAAAAATTCAGAAACCTTTTTCCTTCCAGGTACTGCTATGAGAGGAACCTGGCAGTGAACCCTCAGGGAGGGAACACGGGGCTTGTCGGGGGCAGCGTTCCTGTCTTTGACGAGATCATTCTCTCCACTGCTCTCATGAACCGGATCATCAGCTTTGACAAGGTGTCCGGTAAATATTACAGGGACCTGCAGCACAGAAATGAGCCCCAGCCTGCAAAACAGGCATTTTCCTGGGAACAGATAGCAGCAGGATCAGCAGGGTTCAGCCAGCAGAGCATCATAAGATTGTTTGTTTAGATTTGGGAGGTTAGGGATCAGGCTGATGTATCTTGTTCAGAGGGGGAGAACAACAAGCAGAGACAGACTTAATGGGATTATGTTTTAACCAGTCCAGAGTGGTGGGTTACAAGATATTGAGGTGATAGCAAAGTGTTCCTTGAGGCTTGAGGAGGGGGCAGTTCCCTGGAGCATGCAGACTTGTGCATTTAAGCTGAATCCCAGGAATTTTTGAAGGAAGAGGTGGCTCCATCTGCTCATGCTCCTGCTCCTTGAGGAGGCACCTTCTCAGCCACCAGCCTGTAGTAGGACATTTGTGTTGCAGGAATCCTTGTGTGCCAAGCAGGCTGTGTGTTGGAGAGGCTCAATGAGTACCTGGAGGAGCAGGGGTTTATCATGCCACTGGACCTGGGAGCCAAGGGCAGCTGTCACATCGGGGGGAACGTGGCCACCAATGCCGGGGGCTTGCGGCTCTTGAGATACGGCTCTCTGCGAGGGACTGTGCTGGGCCTGGAAGTGGTAAGGCGAGTACCTGGCAGTTCCTCTCTCTGTTTAATCCTCTGCTGCTTACTGCTTCCTGCTCTTCTAACTATGCAGCACACAGCCAAGCTCCTCTCCAGGCTTCCACTCTCGTCTTTTCCTTGTTGGGCTGTTTCCAGAAGGGTCAGCACATGTCTTAGAGCTCATTTTAATGGAATTATAGGATCACAAACTGGTTTGTGTTGGACAGGACTTTAAAGATCATCTTATGGTGTAAAGCCCACCTTGTAGGAGACTGTATGAGGCTGTAGGCGGCGGGCAGGACGGTCGGGACAGACGGAGAGATCTCTAAAGCCAGGTCTTGAAACGTGATTTCAAGAAACGTGTTGCTTATTGCAGAAGGGCGTGGGTGAAAGGGCCCTGCCTGGAGTGCCAGCTGCAGCTCGGAGCAGGGCAGTGAGAGGGCACGAGAAAGGGGCAAGAGAGAGAGCTAAGAGAGTGGTAAAAGAAGGAAGTAAGAGAGTTAGGGCAAGAGTTAAGAGAGCAAGGTTCCCATTGCAACACAATAAATCTTCTGTGTTGCATATTCTAATTTCCACTAACCAATCTAATATATTATACAAATCCTACAGCATTTACATACAGCTTATAAGAATCATTACATTACCACACTGTGTTACACATTCGGATCCCTTCTGCCAAGCCAGCAGGGTCTTCTCTGACCTTTGGACTTGCTTACCAGCAGAAGTTGTTCAGTCAAGGAAGGATTACTTTTGGCTGGCCATCCTATTGTCTTCTAGTTATTTAGTAACTAAGGTTTGGTATCTCAGAGATGGCTTTCATTTCAATCTTGGCTATGGTTTTCAAATTCTCGGAATCTTTTGCCTGGCAATCATATTTATAAGGTTTTCCTGATTCATCCTTCCCAGCACACCTCTTAACAGAGCTGTCTGCTTTGGGTACATTTGTCTACTGGCTGTATCCTAGGGTCTCTGCTGTTCCTCAGCTGCTAAAGGCTGGATGAGGGGTTCTACAAGTTTTCATGGCTGGTGACAAAATTTGGGCAGGGAATCATAGCTTGATTTTACTGCGTAGGCTTAGAAAGGACAGCATTTGTCTCAGGTCAGTTTGGTTCTAATGTCAAAATAGCCTTTAATAACCTGTCTTGGAGATACTCAGCCTCAAGTGGCAGAGGGTTTACTTCATTCTGCTTAACTGTTTACTGTTTCAAGTAGCTTTCCTTGTTTCTGCTGGGTAGTGGAAGCTAGGGCTGCAGAGAATGGCTGGTCCTCTCCACTACTAGCAAGAAAAGCAGTGCAGACTGGATCCTCTGTTGTTACTTGTGCTGATGGAGGGAGAGAAATAGCAGGGAAATATCTACTCTGTCCTGCACAGGTAGGATATAGAGGGGGGGGAAGAGCTGGGAATGGAGGAGCAATGTGGGAATGGGCTGCAGCTGTGTCCCCATGCTCAAGGTGAGTGACACTTCCCATCAGCTTGGTCATAGGCAAGTTCATGCCAGCAGATTCCCAGCCAGGTGCTGTGACTGGGCTCCTGTGTTCCCACAGGTGCTGGCTGATGGCTCAGCCCTGGACTGCCTGACCTCTCTGCGCAAAGATAACACGGGCTATGACCTGAAGCAGCTCTTCATCGGATCCGAGGGCACCTTGGGAGTTATCACTGCTGTCTCCATACTCTGTCCTCAGAAGCCTAAGGCTGTGAATGTGGCATTCCTAGGTAGAAGCTGATATTAATGATTTCACACCTGAATTCAGAGGCTGAGAATAGGGATAGACAGGAGAAAGCACTGCTCAGCCTGCTGAGCAGCATCAGCTGGTTTCTGGGAAATAGTGTAGGGCTCTGTGCTAAATACCTGTGCAGATATTTAGTATCTGTTGAAATACCTGCAAGGGCAGGTTGTTCTGTAAAGAAAGTGGAGCCAGGAGGTTAGCAGGGTGAGGAGGCAGGCAGGACAGTCCCCTCACTGGTGAGGGCAGGGCTGGTCTGACAGGCTCAAGAGATGAACAGGGCAAGACTGTGACAGCAGGCAGAGGCAGCCACCATGCAGAAGTCAGGTGAGCAACAAGGTGATGAGGCAAGGCTGGGAAATCACATATGCAGGTCAGGCTCTGGATCAGCAGAGTGTGTGGCCAGGCACAGCTGCTTAGAAACTGCTTCTGGGTGTCCCTCAGCAGGTCCAGAGTTATTTATGGGGAGCCTTCACTGAGAGTTTTTTACTTCTCAGAAACCTCCAAATGGTTTGGGGTGGTGTGTGTTTTTTGCTCCTGATTCCTCTCTGTTCTGTCTGAAGGGTGTCAGAGTTTTGCCAAGGTTCTGGAAACATTCACAACCTGCAGAGCCATGCTGGGTGAGATCCTGTCTGCCTACGAGTTCATGGATGAGAAGTGCATGGAATTGGTTGAGAGACACCTCAAACTGTCCAGCCCAGTGGCAGGTACCAGTGATATTCACGTTGTAGAAAGGGGCACTGTACTGCTTGGAGGTTTTTAGACTACTTTTAAATACTTCTAAAAATTGGTCATTTTAAAAAGTTGACTCATTGGCTTTAAAAGGTTGGTGATTGTGTGGGCATCCCTCATAATTTTTGTATCTCATATATCCATTCCAAACACCTTTTATCTTTAAAAATGAGACTTTTTAGTTGTATTTGTCCTCACAAAACTGCTAACTTTCTGTAAAGTGGTTGCTTAATAAAAGATCTAGCATGTCAGTGAGGTGCCCTTCAGATATGACTGTCCTCTCTGGCACCAGAGTCTGGGCACACAACATGTGGGGAAAGCTCCAAAACCTGCCCTGAACTCCTTTGTTTTGCCCCAGGGCATCTACTTACTTTGTTCTCCCTCATCCTCAGACAGCCCTTTTTATGTTTTAATTGAAACCTCGGGCTCCAACTCAACTCATGATGAAGAAAAATTGAACAACTTCCTAGAACAGGCCATGGCTTCTGGTTTGGTCACTGATGGAACTGTGGCAACGGACCATAAGAAAATGAAGGCAAGTCAGTGTTTCCTCTTCCACAAATCTTTTTGACATGTGTTTGTATTTTATGTAGGGAAGTGTTCAGGCTCATGTTTGGTGTGTGCAAACCAAGAGCTACTTGGTTTATATGGATTTGTGTGATCCTTGATTGCTCAGGTGCTGTGGAGCCTGCGGGAGAGAATCACCGAGGCCCTCACTCACGAGGGTTACGTGTACAAGTACGACATCTCCCTGCCCGTGGGGAAGCTCTATGACCTCGTCACTGACATGAGGGCTCGGCTGGGCCACGGTGCCAAAAATGTCGTGGGGTATGGCCACTTGGGTAAGTGAGGGTGCTGGGAAAGGGGATGGCCATTCTGTGCCGCGGGTGAGAGGCTTAAATTGAGGGCTGTGGAAGAGGAGGGTGCTTCAGGATCTTTGTGTTAGAATTTCACTGCTTTCAAACTACTTTCCATATACTGATGGCAGGTTGCTGGCCAGTGAACCACAGAACTGGTCATCTGTGTCTTCTTGCTGTGTACTCTCTATTTCAATGTGTATTTTGCTCAGTTGGACCATCAGTTTGGTTGATGTACTTAGACACCTTTGGCAGATAACCACTTTCCTGTCCAAAGTAATTAATCCCACTAGAAATCAGTGTTTTGTGAGCCCTTAACCCTCGAACAGAGAGTGATAATGATAAATGCACAGAAAGGCTGATAGCATACTGGGAAACTAGTCTGGTTTTACAAGCAGGTAAATTGCTCATTTAGCAGAGTTGTTTTGTTACCAAAAAAAGAAAAAAACCACGGAGCACTCTTGAGCACACTTGATTAGGGATCGTTTGAAAGACACGTTGTATAACAAAGGCTCCTTGTTGGTAGCTCTTTGAGGACTGAGCTTTGTGCTGTGGGGGTTTGCTAGGATGCAGGAAGAGGTTCCAATGGAGGAGGATGAGTTAGTTGGTTAGTTGTATTTATCTTTGTGTGTTTTGTCTTTCCGAGTACCCAGCAACTTCTGCCTAATCAAATACTGTCACACAGAGTGGCAAAAGGAGAAATTGTTCTGCTTTCTTTGTTTCTATTGACACGGTGCCAAAGCGCATTTAGAGCATTGCACAAACATAATAGGGAGAGAAAAAGTGATGAAGGGCCGTGTTAGAATCTAATGATCATTATGAAATGCCATTGGGGAAGTCTTTGTCATGAAATCACGGTGATGGCACAATCATTAATGCAGCACACTGGGAATTTTAAAATCACAGAAGTCAGAGTTTGAAAGTAGCTTAACTCTGAACCCTTCCTCAAATATTGCACTGGAAACATGGAAAAGCAAAGATCCTATTTGAATTATTTGTGCACGGAGAGGCTGATGTTTGTAGGACAGTGAGCTTGTCCTTTTTGCACAGTTTGCAGACTAACAAAGGCGCAGTTGTTTGAGATCGTGGAGGAGCCAGGAATGAGTATCCATTGCAGGGCCACCAGGTTTTTCTCCCAGGCCCACCTGTGCAATGTTTTCTTCCAGGAGATGGGAACTTGCACTTGAACATCACGGCGGAGTCCTACAGCCATTCCCTGCTGGATGCCATCGAGCCCTTTGTGTATGAGTGGACTGCGAGGTGCAGTGGGAGCATCAGTGCTGAGCACGGGCTGGGCTTCAAGAAGAAGCAATTCATTCAGTACAGCAAACCACACAAGGCAGTGGTGCTCATGCAGCAGTTCAAAGCCATGCTGGACCCCAAAGGGATCCTCAACCCCTACAAGACACTGCCCTCAGCTCCTGAGAGGAGCATGAGCTGAGGATCCAGCAGAGCTGGGCAGCTCCAGCTCCATACCTGCCCTTGAGCCATAAACACATTGGATCTGCAAGCACGTGGAGTGTTTGATTTTGTTAGTGGGATGGAAAAGTAAAGGAACGTGGTTGCTCTTTTTGGGGGTGCCTGCTCTTGCTGAAGAACACACTGCTGGGTTTCCTGCTTAGTCTGAACATTGAAACCAAACATGGAGATACTGAGTGCATATGAGTATTCCAACTCTCTCTCCCCTTGGGTTTGCTCTGATTTATCAGTGGCAGCAACCAAAGGAGGCATTTTCTCACTTGTGCTGTGCAAGTAAAGCATCAGAGACACAGGAGATGCAAGTGTTCCAAGTGAAGGTGTTGTTCTTCTTCACTTATTTTATCTAAAATGCACTTATCCCACAGCCCACAACAGCATCTGGGTATGCCCTTTTAGTGATGCCACCTCCAGGCTGTCCCAAATAATCATCAGTGTTGTCCCATGTACCGGTTTGCAGTGCTGGAAGGACTGGCCAGAAAAGAGAGAGTGCTGGAGACCTAGCTTCTGGATTGTATCAGCTGGAGGAGAAATACCAGCAGCCAGGCTGAGGGAGGGGATCCCAGCCCTCCTGCCTGCCAGGGGCAGCCTCTAGGCATGCCAGTATTTCCTTGACTTCTAGTCTGTTCTTCACAGCAAATCATGATTTCCTCTCACAGAGAGGTGTAAAATTATCCCTTCCAACCTGGCTGGATAATATCTGGGATAATCCAGAGTGATAATCCAGAAGGACAGGGCTTGGAGCAACCTGGTCTAGTGGAAGGTGTCCCTGCCCATAGCAGAGAAGTAGAACAAGATGGGCTTTAAGGTCCCTTCCAACCCAAACCACTCTGTGACTCTGTGCTGGGAGTGCTGTGGAGTCTCTGGAGGGACCAGAGGCCTGGCAGAGGGATCTGCACAGATTCACCCCTGTGACCAATGGCACAGAATCACTAAATCCAAGTGCTGGATTGTGCACCAAGGCTGGATCAGTGGTGAGCACAAGTGTAAGTTGGGAGGGGAGTGGCTGGGGAGCCCTGCTGGAAGGATCTGGGGGGCTGGTTGGCAGCAGCTCAGTAGGAACCACTGCCAGGAGGGCAGATGGCATCCTGGGGGCACCCAACAGCGTGGCCAGCAGGTCAGGAGAGGGGATGGTCTGGCTGTGCTCAGCACTGGGACAGCTCACCCAGAGTGCTGCAGCACTGGAGATGATGGGGGGGTGCTGGAGTGTGTCCAGAAGAGGAGACCCATGCTGGGGCTGGGAGGAGGCTGAGGGCTCTGGGTTTGTCTGGTTTGGAGAGAAGGAGGCTGAGGGAAGAACCTTATCCCCCTCTGCAGGTCCCTGAGGAGGGGGCATAGAAAGAGAAGTGCTGATCTCAAAGCAGGGCCAGGGGAGGTTCAGGATGGACATCAGGAAGTGTTTCTTTCTGGAGCATACAATCAAATACTGCACCAGGCTTCCTGGAGAGGTGGTTGATGCCCCAGGCTGCCAGTGCTCAAGAGGCATTTGAAGAATGGTGTAACTCTAAGGCAGCCCTGAACTGGTCAGGCAGTTGGATCAGAAGATTGTGCTAAGTTCCTTCCGGCTGAACTGTTCTGTTCTAACATGGAGGGTTTTGTTGGTTTTGGGGTTTGGTTTTATGTGCTACAGTCTGTTCTGTAATTTATGGTTTGTTGTGCAAACCCACATTGTCACTCTTGTGCTACAGAGGACAGTGAGTCATTCATCTTCTGGCTTAGTTGGTGTTTGCTAGTCATGTCCGTATTTACTGATATGTGTCACTCTTAAGCCAGGCTCTCTTGTATCCAAATAAAGCAGGTGGTGATAAGAAAGAGCAGGGGATTTTCTGAAGATGGATAGTGTCACTAATCTGACAACCTTTTACAACCAACAGATGTTTTCTGTCAACATGGGCAGAACAGGGGATGTTAGCAAAGCCTTTGACGCTCTTTCCTACAATCTTCTCCAGGCTACACAGGGATTTGAGCTGCCTGGCCTAATGGAAAGTGGCCTCTGCTCATGGCAGGGGGACTGGAACAAAATGAGCTTTTCCGACCCAAAACCATCCTGTGATTCTCCTGGACTGCCTGGGTGGGCTGTGGGACAGGTAATAAGCTGGCTCAGGCTGTGCTCAGAGGGCACCAATTGATGGATTTACTCAGGTGTACTGGTTTGGGAAGCCTTGCTGGATGGCATGAGAGTGTAGGAAAGGTGAAGTCTTATGCAGTAGCTATCTTCTCCACTGCTTTTTGGTGATGTTGGCTCTTCCACAGAGCAGTAAAATAAATGTCCCATCCAGAGCCTTGTTCTTCAAAGAAAACCCATCCTAAAGAGTGTTTTCTTCTGTTTTAAGGCAGAACACAGTCTCTCCCAGGCTGCACACTGTCAGATTGCACTAAGGATGCTGGCCTGTGCTCGGCAATGTGTTCCATTGCCCTTCTCAGTACAGTTCTAAGATCACACCTCTTTCAGCTTGGCCACATGGATGCTTTTGACAGAAATACCTCCATGGCCTGCCAGTATCTAATCCTGCTCCCCATTCTTGTCCATTCACCCGTTTCTTTCCACTATGACACACTCCCCACCTCTCCCTTCATTCCTCAGGATGAGTCAGAGAGGATCCGATTGTTCTCTTCTGAGGTGAAGCAAAGTGAACAATGCCATCATTTTCAAAGAGGAAGAATTTTGTAATGGAAATGGTGGTCAGGCATTGGAAGGGGGTGCCCAGGGAGGTGGTAGAGTCCCCACACCTGGAGGTGTCCAAGGAATACCTGGACATGGCACTGAGGGCTCTGGGCTGATTACAAGGTGGGGATTGGTCAGAGGCTGAATTCAGTAGTCTTGGAGGTCTCTTCCAACCCAAATGGTTCTGGAATTCTGTGGCTCTGTGAAAGGAGAAGACAGCCTGTACAACACAGCCTGTGCTGCTTGAGTGTGGGGTGCTGAAAAAATATGGGAAGTCGACGATGCCGTTGGAAAAGAAATATGCAGGATTTGCTTTCTGCCAGGACAGGCTGTTGCAGCTAGTTCTTTCTGGATCAGGCTGTTTATATTTTCTGCCTTTTTCCTACACCATTCTTTCTTTTTTTTCCCCTAAACTACTGACCATCACTGTGTAAAATGCAGACTTTTTACATGAAAGGCTCTTTTTGGGAAGCAGAACTTTCCATAATTCTCCTTTTCAGCTGTGTACAGAGAGGGTGCTTGGGAGGGAAACACACAACCCTGTGCTGTGGCTGGGGAAGTTCTGGCACGGCTCCATTTAACCATCTTCCTTACATGTGAAGATCCTAAAGTTCCATGTAAGTTTTACTGTTTCACTAAACAATAGAGCAGTTCCCTGAGGGCATACAAGGGAGGAGTTGGTGCAGGGTTATTTTATAATATCTTTCCTAGACTTCACTTCTGTGTTCTCAGTGATGCTTTCACATAATGGTGCATTGTTGTTTATAGGAGGGAGAGAGAGGGGGTGTGTGTAATTTTAGAAATAATAATTGTGACAGGAATTTCTAATTCAAAATTCTAATTTTTCTGAGATAGACTTAAATACTAGAATGCTGTGGATGCTCCACACTTAGAGCCAGTGGACCAGTGGTGTGGTTTTGCCTCTCTCTGTACAGGTTTATGGCTGGGATGGAGTTAATTTTCTTCACAATGGCTGGTCTGGATCTGTGTTTGGATCAGCGATGGAAGCACAGGAATGTTGTAGATGTTGCTGAGTGGTGCTTGCACAACATCAAGGTCTTCTCTGCTCTTCACCCTGCCCCACCAGTGTGGGGCTGGGAGGGGGCTGACCCTGACTGACCACAGAGGTCTCCCACACCACAGGAGGCCACAATCAGCTATAAAAGCTGGGGAGGAAGGAGCAAGGGGGCTGTTCCCAAATCACCATTCCACATGATGGAGCCCAGCTGTCCTGGGATGGCCGAACACCCGCCTGTGGTGGGAAGCAGGGAGTGAATTCCTTTTGGTTTGCTTGCATGTGCAGGTTTGCTTTACATGTTCAACTGCCTATATCACAACCCATGAGTTTTTGCATTCCACCTACTGATGCCTCCCCATCCCACTGCGAGGGCCTGACCCCCAACAGGAAGCAGAGGCAGGATGGAGTGATGAATCCCACCCCAGCTGGCTAATCCTGTATCACCTGGCTGCCCTTCCCTGCCCAGTCTCTGAGCAACCCACCTCCACATGAAGACAACTATTCGTGCCTGGCACCGTTTTTTTTTTTTTTTTTGCCGTAACCAAAGCTGACAATTCGTGTACAGCACCCCAGGAGAGAGCAATGAATCAATTGTAAAAGTGTAAAAAATGGGCTTTTGTGATCCATGGGCTCTACCAGCTCCTGAGTGAGAAATGGCACAGCTGACGTGTGTAATGTAACAGGAGAGAGGTGGCTGAAACGTGCCCCCCCTGCCAGCAGCAGCTGGTGCTATGCCAAGAGTAACCCTAGAAATTCTCCATAAAAGAGCACATTGACTCAGGTTCTACCAAGAAACTCAAGCAAAGCAACCCTACACCTTGCTAATCTCTGCATCTTGGTAAGCACTGGAGTTGGGGCTGCTCTGGGGAAGCTGTGATTTAAAAAGAAATGCTGTGTATTTGGGTGCTCTGGAAATGTAGCAAGGTAGGTGAAGGATCCTGGAGTGCTGAGGATTTGGCTGCTAGTGGGGTGCATTGGGCCAACAGCATGCAAGGGTTAGAAGGGTGGCACTGTGTGTGGGGAGGGAAAGGGGACACCAGGAGGTGCATGGAACATTAAATAGCTATAAAAAACCAAAGTAACAACTCAATCCCCCCCTAATCCAGGCTGGGAGATGGGTACACTTTGTGTTACCCTAATGTGGAGAGCATTGGCTACATCCTGGTATCACCCACCTCCAGACCTGCAGGACAGATTCTGCTCTCCCAGAGCAAACTGCAGCCATCAAACCCAGTTTGTGAAGTGAAATCTAAAATTCCTGCATAATACGAATTGTAACAGTTGTTAATAACACCAGAGAAAAAAACATAAAATAATGCTTTAGGGGCAAGATTTCTCCTTCCCAAGGCCTGGATACAGCCACATCTGTTAAGCTCTTAACCTCCAGCTACAATAATTGCATTTTTTACCAAAATGTTTGAAGTCTAAATGTTATAAGGGGAATTTTCCATAGGTGAACACCATTCCTATTTTGCTGTTGTTCATGGTTTGTCCTTGCCAAATGTGTCTGGCAGCCAATTCCTGTCCTTACCAGCAAGAAGCAGATAAAAGGGACAGCAGGCACTGAGCATGGTCCCTGGGTCCTACTGTGAGCCCCCAGCACCTCCCTCCTACAGCCAGGAGAGAAAGGGTTCAATCCCCCTCTAAGGAATCCTGATTAAACCTTTCCTCCCCGGCAAAGCTGCTGTGAACACTGTGTCCCGAGGCAGCAACACATACCTGTGTTGATGTCCTACCATACCAGCACTTTTCATGGCTTATTAATTAACTCCCACCCACTCCAGGAAACACCTAGCCCCTCCCTTTGTCCTCACCTGTCCCAGCCATTTATAGCAGTGAAGGGATGCTAGAAATAGAGACGTGGTCACTAAGAGCCAGAGGAGACAAACAGGCACTGGAGTCGATTTGCAAAGGAGATATTTCCCAGTTCTCAGCAGCATGAAAAGCTCTGGGTACACTCCAAGGTAAGGGCAGAGGGAGCTGAGTGCTCGGGGTGCCAAACTAAAACTTGCTTTGCAGGAAGCTCTGGTTAAGTAATTTCTGGAAGTTGTTAATTACCTAATAGAGTTAGTTACAGTTTACTCCAGGGAAGGGATTCATTTTGCCGTTAGTATTTCTTGCCTGTGTTCCAGGTCTTTTAATTGAAAAGAACCTTGTTAGCTTTTATGCAGATGTCTGTTATTTTCAGCTTAAGCCGAAGGAACAAGAAGGGGATCCCAAGCCTTAAACTATCTATAGCTGGACCTGTAAGAGAGGTAGTTCTCCGTGTTTTCTTCTGCAGAGGGGAGATAGCCCAGCACAGGCTGGAAAAGCAAGTGGAACCTCTGGCACCAGACTTGCCAAGTGCTCCGTGGGTTTTTTGGCTTAGAATTTTGTATCTTAGCAATCAGCTCCCAAATGCTTCCCAAAGGTCTTCCAAGTTTGTTCAGGTAACTTCAGCACAGCATTCAAGTTGGGGCTTTCTCTCTTTAACTTTGCTTTGCCAGATATTAGAGGTCTTTTGCAGCCTAAACAATTCCATGATGCTGTGCAGGTCAGAGACTTGCAGTGTTATGACAAGCTGTGTGACATTAAGGGAACACAGTTTAAGGCTGCCACAGAGATGTGGCAGGGTGGTGGGGGCCAAGCAGGAGTGAAACCCCAGTGCAGGTTTGCAGGTATAGAATCAGAAGATTCTGATCTGGCAGGAATCCACAGGGATTGTCAAGTGCAACTCCTGGTCCTGTAAAGGACAGCCGCAAATACCACACCAAGTGTGTGAGAGCACTTTCCAAATGTTTCGTGATATTATCATAATTTCCATGACATGCATTTGAAGCATAGAGAGCCTGAAATGTAATTGTTCTCAGCAGACTTTTAAACAGTTGTCATGTCTTACTCATTCTGGAATGAGTACTGGAAGCAAGGTCTGGTAGCAAATCCCACACTGGCCCTGTGCTGTTTTCTGGGAGAGCAGTCACACTGTGTTCAAAATTGTGTTTGCTCTAGGTGACGATCCTGCATGCTTTCTGTCAGTAAAAACCCTGAAACATTTCAAGAGCTCATTTGTTTCCAAGCATAAGATGTGATGGAGGAGAGAATGGTGCCATCAGTTTGTTCTGTGAGGTTTGTTTATTCAGCCACCTTATTCCCACAGTGTGTGTGGGGATGTCACACTGCAGCCAGTGACAGCCCTGTGAGTGCGTCTGTGGGTGGCTCAGCCCAGGGGGACAGGGGGACAAAACCCCCTGCAGTGGTCAGGCACAGGACTCCATGAGTGCACTGGCCTGCACCCTGTGTACCTGTAACCCTCTTCTCATCCCCAGGGTATCTGTTTTCCCACACTGCTCCCTGGGGAACTCTTCAATCCCTGCCCTTGGCTCTTTCTCTGGACACTTTCCTTGCTCGCCTTCGCTGGGCTGAGGTGCAGGAGAGTTCCTTCCATGTCACCACTCCTTGCTTGTTCCCTGGGATGGAAGGCAGATATCCATCCATCCATCCATCCATCCATCCATCCATCCATCCATCCATCCATCCATCCATCCATCCATCCATCCTTTCATCCATTCCAGACACAGGAACAAGCGCCATGCCATAAAAATTCGTTGTTTGTCACCCCTGGGATAAGAAGCCTGCCATTTCTGTGTGGGGGCTGGCACCTGCATGTACCATGTCCTGCAGGGATCAGTCACTCTTGCTCTTTAAAACTGAAGGTTACTTCCAGGAAGCAACAATAGTTTGGGCCTAGATAATGCAAACTTTCATTCCTCCCTGTGTCTCCAGGACCAAATCTAGCTGTTATTTGGTTTGGGGCACATCCAGATGAAATGGGTCTCCTGAGAGCATTCAGGCTAGAGATGAGCTCGGTGTGCTGAATAATTGTGTCAGAATAATTGGAGGCAGAATGGCACCATGTAATAATTTATTTAAGTAAGCAATTATTAAAATATTGTGGGATGCCTTGAGGTGATAAGGTGCAGAGGCCTGCAGAGCTTGTCTTCTTGCAGCAGAATGGATTGATAGTTCTTCCAGAGCATATTGTGATCCAGATCTGCCTTCAGGATGATTTTGGGTGTATGTGATTTGTTTGCCTCATAAAACATCATTCAGAGTTGCCATTTTGGGGACACTACCTAAATTAATAAATGAACTGTTACTGCACTCATTAAACTCAACAGGAAAGGTGCAGCAGGAGGATGTCAGCTGAGGAAGGACCTCCAAGCAGGCAGGGTGATGTGCTTGGGAAAACCATCACACGTATGGCAGCTTCAGTTTAAATGAAAGATCAAGATTGGCACAGGGGCTGTGTGTAGCCTGCTTGCTGTCCTTGGGCTCCTCTGCCTTTCTTCTTCCATCTCATCTCCAAAGACAGGGGATTGTCCTACCCCCATCCCCCTAACAGGCCTGCAGACAAAAAATTAAGAAATCCTGATGAAATCTTGCCTGCAGGTCTGTCTTGAAACTCTTCATGCAGGTGTGCTGCAAATTCTGTCAGAGGTTGGTACCAGCTGTGGCGGCTGAGGGTCTTCCCTGTCTTTGGGAAGAGCTCTTGGAGGAAGGCTTGAAGGCTTGCTTGCTCCCTTTGGAGAGTGGGAGCCATAAGTGTGACCATACCATGCTGTTAATTGGGATTCTAGAAAAGCTAGAAAAGCTCTGTGTGATGAGAGAAGTCAGATCAAACTTGATGGTGAAAAATTCCTTTTAAGAGGGCATCAGATCTTCAAAAGATCCTTTCTCTGTCCCAGCTGGAGTGCAGTGGTGATGATCATGGTACCATAGGATGGTTTGAGTTGAAAGAGACATTAAAGACCTGTTCCAACCTCCTGCAACGTGCAGGGTCACCTTGATACATTGGTTAATCAGTGTTGGAAAAGACTACATCATCATAATCCGCCTCGCCCCATTTGAAAATGGGGTGTAATAAATCCATTACAGATGCTGTTGGGTTATTTGATTCTGTCTTAAAAAAACCATATTTATATTGCAAAAGAACGTCAGTTTAATGGGTTTTTTCCAATTCCCAACTTCTGCAGTGATGTGATTACAGGAGCCGCTCAGGTTTCTCACTAGGAAAGCCTTTATGCCCCTACAAAGGGCTTGTTTTCTGGTGAATAATCTGGGAGTTTGAATAGTGAATAAGCTCTAAAGCCCCAGAAAACCAAAAGAAAAGCAAAACAAAAGGCAGCCAAGCAGAGCAGGAGGCTGTGGGAAGAGCTTAGGCTCTGCCTGAAGCACACTGTGTCTTGCCAAAGGCCAAAATTAGGAGAGAAATCGTGAAAGCACAATTTCTCACTGTCATACCTCTTAACAGCTGTCACAGCTCAGGGTCCAAAGGTGACTGTCAAAGCTGAGATGTAAAACTGTGCCCATGGTGATTTAAAACTCCTGAGGGCAGGGTGCGAGATGTGGTGGTCCAGGGAAGGACTATTGGATAAAAATCCACAGAAACTCTACTTTTTTCCCAGGAATGTCAGGTGTCTCATCATTTTCAGCCTCTGCCTGGGACTTACCTGCCTCTCAGCATTCTTCCATATGAAGAATAATTACAGGTAAGTGAGGGAGAAGCCAGGTTGCAGTTTTCTGTGCCTGGAGCAGCTGGGACATTGCCTCTGATACCTGATTTATCTATCATGAGGCTTGGGCTAAAGCTCAAAGTGGGGTGGCCCAAAGTTAGGTCCTAGATCCATATTTGGGGGAGGAATTGAATTAGCTGAAGCACAGCCTCTTTGGGACAAAATCAGCTGTGTGGGAAAAGGGGATTGAGCTGAAATCTTTGATAAGTGAGAGTCTGGAAAGGGGGAAAACTTGAGGGGAAAAACATCTACACTGGGGGTTTGGGGCTGATTTGGATACAGCCTTGGAACCAGCTACAGGTGTTGTGTCAGAGGAGCACCTGGGTTTGGCTTTGCCAGGTCTCAGAGATGGGGTGCAGCTTCAGAGAATCTCTTTGCCCCATCTGTCACATTCCTGTAGGATCTCAAAGAGCCAGGAGGAGCTGCTGATCCCTCCCACGCCATGCCATGCCAAGACAAACGTCATGTTCCTCAAAACCCACAAGACTGCCAGCAGCACTGTGCTCAACATCATGTTCAGGTTCGCAGAGAGGTACAACCTCACTGTCGCCCTCCCTGCTGACCAGCTCTTGCACCTGGGATACCCAAGGACTTTCGTGGCCCAGTTTGTGGAGGATTTTAAAACCATAGGCCAAAATTACAACATCATGTGCAACCACCTGCGGTTTAACCCTTTGGAGGTAAGAAAGAGCCATGACACCTAAGGAGAAACTTGGTTGGGACAGGACTAACCTCTTCTTCCTCCCACAAATAGGTAAAAAGGGTGATGGCAGCCAACACCTTCTACTTCTCCATCCTGAGGAACCCCATTCCTCTGCTGGAGTCTTCCTACATCTACTACAAGAACAATGCGCCTGCCTTCAGTAACTCCAAGAATGTGAACGACTTCCTGGCATCACCAACAAAGTATTACCACCCAGAAAGTTACAGGGAAAACATCTACGCCAGGAATATCATGTGGTTTGACTTTGGCTACGATAACAACGCGGAGGATGACACGCAGTACACCCAGGCTGTCCTGGAGGAGATTGAACAGAACTTCCACCTCATCTTGATAGCAGACTACTTTGATGAGTCCATGATCCTCTTGAAGCACACTTTGTGCTGGGATCTGGATGATGTAATTTACTTCAAGCTCAATTCCAGAAGCCAGGACACTGTCCAGACGTTGACTCCAGAAAGCGAGGAGCAGATAAAAACATGGTGCTCACTGGACTGGAAGCTGTACCTGCACTTCAACCAGAGCTTCTGGAGAAGAATTGAGGAGACCATAGGGCTTGAGGTGCTGAAAAAGGAGGTGGATCACCTGCGGGCCAGACAGAAGGAGCTCATGGAGACTTGTCTCTCAGAGCAGGAGGCAGTGAGGAAAAAGGACATCAGGAATAAAGCTCTCCTGCCTTTCCAGTCAGGGGCTGCAAACATCCTGGGTTACAACCTCAAACAAGATTTGGATAACAGGACTCTGAGAACCTGCCTGAAAATGGTGATGCCAGAGCTCCAGTACACATCCTACCTTTATGCTGTCCAACACCCCCACAAGAAGAGGAAAGATGTGGAACTCCCATTGCTGTGGACCAACCTCCAGGAGAGGAGTGTCCAGCTCCCAAAGTCCAACTAGGACATGTGGCAACCCACTGTGGCTTCCCACTGCTTTGCATCACCCCTTGTCTGACTCACAACTGACCCACAGGATTCTTGTGCATGAGGGGGAGGCAGTGGAGGCTTTGTTTAGGGTCAGCAAGTTGGTGGTTGGTCTCTTTTTGGGGACCTTGAGCCAAAGGTTTTGCATTGAGTAGATCCTGGGTGATCCCACCTGCCTGCTCCCAGCTGGAGGAAGCCAGGCTGGCTGCAGCTGGCTAAGACATTCCAGCCTCTTAATCATTAATCACGAGCGTGATCATTTGCCTTCATTTGATTTTACTTGATATCCATCATTACATCAGTCTGGTCACAGTTCACTGAAGCAAGTCCTGATTTTTGGAGGATTTAGGGGAGGGGAGAGAAGTGAGGGGAGTGTGATAAGGGGACACAGTGCTGGAAGAAGCAGGAGAGATGGTTGGTGTCCTGTCCATCACATCCACACTCAGTGAGGACTGAGCACCACACCCTGCTGGAGCTGGGCATCCTGCCCAAAGCCAGGCAGGCTGGCTGCCTTGCCCAGGGGCATGTAAGCTGTGCCTGTCACGTGTGTCAGCAGGTGAATGGGCCTCTGTCCCATGTGGGAGGAGGTTTTGTGGTTTTGCCCCTCGTTCTTGGGTGAGGTTCCCTGGGAATGGATGTTCCTTTGGGTGCAGCATCTCCAAAGCCCTTTATCAGCAGATGTGTTTTTGGGACTCCACTTGCTGTGTTGGCCAAACTCTCCAGCATGGATTGGGAGGGGATGGAGTGAGGCACAGTTTTGGGTACACTGGTGCATCCAGGTCCCCACTGCTGCCCTGACCAGCATGGGCAGGAGGAGATGCTGGCTCAGCTTTAAACACTGGGGTTTTGTCAGTGTAATTTGGCACTGACAGGTGTGTTGGGAACAGGTGACAAGCAGTGACACCAAATCCATTTGGCTTGGTGCCACCTTCCTCACAAACCTTGCTGGCACTGCCACAGCAGCAGGGCAGGATGGCAGGATGGGGAGGATGGATCTGGGGTCGTTTGGCTGGCAGTGTTGCCTTGGGGGTGAAGCTGTGGGGCAGCAGCTCCAGCTGGGAAGCAGGAGTGATGCCATCAGGGGGAGAGGGGTGAGATGCACAGCCAGGATTTTCCTCAGCTGTATGTAGGGGATGAGGCAGGGGCTAACCAGCCCAGGTGTCCAGCAGGAACAACCCAGATTAACAGCACTTTCACGGTCGGGTGTTACAGGAGCCCTCACTAAAATTAACCCGAGGCTTTTGTAGCAGCCAGGTGGAGCTGCTGGAGCCACACGTGGTCACCCTGGGCCATCCCAGGGGCCCTTCCCAGGCAGTTCTGCAGCCTCTCAGTTTTCCCCTTGGAGCTTCTGATCCTTGATTTTCCCTGTGAATTTTGTCAAGCCCTTTTAGCTAAACTGATCACAGAGATGGAATGTTGGAATATAGGTATAAAAACAGTTTCTTAGTAGCTGATCTGCAGGCAGGGGTTCTGGGAAGTCTGGGATCTTGGGAAAGCTGGGGGTGCTGGGAAGGCTGAGGATCCTGGAAATACTGAGAGGGCTGGGGGTGCATGGAAGGTTTGGGGTCCTGGGAGGGCTGGGACCCTCTGGACCACAGCTCCCAGGCTGGGGAGCTCACGGTGGGGTGGACTGTGGTGAACATGGGCTAGAGTCCCGGGACAGGGAGTGTAGCTTCTCCCAGCGAGCAGGAGGAGGGAAACTGAGGCAGGAGATGCAATTCCCGCCCCATGGATTCCCTTGCTTCCCCTCCCGGAGGCCCGAGCAAGGTGGCTCGGCAGCCCCGGGCCCCCCGGCTGTGCCCGGGTCCCTCAGGGCGCCTTTGTGCCACGGGCACCGCAGCAGCGCCACTGCTGACTCAGGGATTCTTCCCGGGAGCCGCCGTGGGAGCCCCGTGACCCATCGGAGGGGGGACCCTGCGAGGGCAGCGAGCGGCGGCGAAGCACCGAGGAGACAGCTCTGCGGAGAGACAGCCGGAGTTACTCCGTGGTGGGACACTCCAGCCGAGCAGGAGCCGGTGAGTGCCTTCACTTTCTCCGGGGGGTGTTGAATCCTGATGAAACCACAGGTGAGATTGGCTTGTGACTGCTCCAGCTGAGCCTGGAGTGGATGTCCGTCTCCTCCTGTGGTGAGAATCTCTAGGGAAATGTAGGGACATGTGAAATGGGGACAGCTGACCTGTCCCTAAAGGAAAGGCATTTGGAGCAGCTCTCAGGGACAGCCCGGCTAGGGACTGCACTGTCCGTGCTGTGCACCTCAGGTTCCCCCCGCAGAAGAGGGGGAACAAGGGGCCAGCTGGCTCCATTGCACTGGAGGCACCAGAGGCACAGAACGCTCCCTGACCCTGTCACAGTGAGCCTGGGCTGCTCCGGAGGTCTCCTGTGGGCTCTGTCCTCCTGGAAGAGAGCATGGGGCTGCAGGTCTCACCCTGCTCTTTGCCCTCATTTCCCAGATAAGCATCTTAAAGATCAAATTCATTTTATTTCATTTTATTGTGAAGTCCCCAGGTCAGTCTCCTCATTGGGACACTGTGCCCTGACCCGTCTCTGAGCTGTGGTGACTTATCAGCACGCACTCAGCCGCTCCTCACCCCAGCCCTGCCCCTGCCCCTGCTCCTGGGGGGTTACCCACACCCAAGATAAACCCCAAACCTTCCAAGGACAACCCCGTGCCCTGCCCATGCCCAGCAGCCGTTCTCCCCACCTTCATCAGCCGACCACATCCTTCTGCTGCAGCCGCCATGAGCTCCCGGCACTTCCCGGCCCGGACCGTGCTCTTTGAGAAGGAATCCAACGGTGTCACGTACCGTGTGCCCGCCCTGCTCTACCTGCCCTGCGTGGCCAAGCTGCTGGCATTCGCCGAGGAGCGGCTCAGCGCTGACGATGCCCACGCCAACCTGCTGGTGCTGCGCCGCGGAACCATCTACGGCAGCTATGTGGAGGTGGGACAGGGGTGCTGGGGACAGGCTGGGGACTGGCCTCTTCACTTGGGTGTGGCACAGCCAAGCTCCTGGAGACACCCACGTGGGGAGTGGGGGCTGGCACGGGTGAGGTGAATCACAGGGTTGGTTTTGGTTGGAAGGGAACATCTCACACCTTCTGCTATCCCAGGTTGCTCCAAGCCCTGTCCAGCCCAGCCGGGAACACTTCGGGGATGGGGGAGCCACAGCTGCTCTGGGGAAAAAAAGTGGGACGGTCCTTACTCCTCTGTCCTCTCCTCCTCCTCCCTGGGCAGTGGGAAGACATGCGTGTGCTGGAGACAGCAACGCTGCAGCACCATCGGTCAATGAACCCCTGCCCACTCTACGATGAGTTCACAGGCACCCTCTTCCTCTTCTTCATCACGGTGCTGGGCAGGACGCCCGAAGCCTACCAGATTGTCACTGGCCAAAACGTCACCCGCCTCTGCTGTGTCACCAGTGCTGACCAGGGCCTGAGCTGGAGCACAGCCACAGACCTGACACAGCAGGTCATTGGCGCAACCATCAAAGGTACCCAGCTGCAGGGGGTGAGGAGAGGGGAGAGCAGCCAGCAAGGGCATGGCACTGGGTTTTGGCCTCCTGGAGCCATCGGTGGCATTGTTGGGGGTGTCTTTGACATAGGAATCCCACAAGCTTCCAAAAAGGTGGAAGAGCATCTCAAGGAGAGGGGAGAAAGGATGGAGGGTGTATCCATATCAGTTACTGGGGGTGGGGAGAAGATGGAGAGACCCCATAGTCATGGGAGGAGCATGTGTGAGGACAACTAGGCAGCACTGGGCTCTGTTGCCCTCCCACCCTGTTACTTGGCTTGGCTTGACTGAGAGGAAGCTGTGGGGACCATTCCACACTGGGCACAGCAGGACACCATGGTGGTCACTCTTCACCCCATCCCATCTCCGCTCCCCAGACTGGGCGACGTTCGCGCTGGGCCCTGGGCACGGGATCCAGCTGCGTTCTGGCCGGCTGCTGGTGCCAGCCTACAGCTACCACATCGACTGCAAGGAGTGCTTTGGGCAGCTCTGCAAGACCACCCCGCACTCCTTCGCCTTCTACAGCGACGACCACGGCCGCGGCTGGCGCTTCGGGGAGTTCATCCCCAACCTGCAGACAGGCGAGTGCCAGCTGGTCTCAGTGGATGAGGAGGATGGATCCAATGTCCTCTACTGCAACGCCCGCAGCCCCTTGGGCTTCAGGGTCCAGGCATTCAGCACAGATGATGGGGCCGTTTTCCATGGGGGGCAGCTGGTCCAGCGGCTGGTGGAGCCCCCCCATGGCTGTCATGGCAGTGTCATTGGCTTCCCTGCACCATTGGTGTATGTTCCCGCTGCCTCCCGGGACAATGGGATGCCCCTCCAGGGCTCAGCTCACCCGCTGCTCCCTGGAGTGCTCCGGAGGCTTGCAGCAGGAGGAGGTGCTGAGCTGCCCACGGGCAACCACCATGAGCCCAATAAGGATTGTCCTACCCCAGGGCATCACAATGATGCCCACAGTGTCACCTTGGTCCGGGGGGACTCTGCAGCAACCCCCAACCCCACTCCCTTCTTCCAAGCACCAACATGGATCCTCTATTCGCACCCCACCAGCTCCATGTCACGGGTCAACATGGGGGTTCACCTGAGCACCTTCCCCAGGGACACCGAGAGCTGGACAGAGCCCTGGGTCATCTACGAGGGCCCGAGCGCTTACTCGGACCTGGCTTACCTGGAGCTGCCCTACAGGGACGCGCCGGTGGCCGGCGGCACGGCCATCGCCTTCGCCTGCCTCTACGAGAACGGGATGAGATCTCCCTACGAGCAGATCTCCTTTAGCATGTTCACACTGCACGACGTGCTCCAGAACATCCCCCTGACAGCCGCTGCTCCCCGCAGCCACCGCAGGAAGAGGAGGAGAAGGAGCTGCCTCATGTCCTAGAGCCTGCCCAGGCCAGCTGCCCCCACCACCCCAGTGCTGCATCCTGGAGCATCAACCCAAGGGCTGGGTCCTGCCACCATCCAGCATGGCCATATCGCACAGAGGTGTGTCACTGTCCCCACACTGGGGTTTCTCTCCTTTTTATTGCTATTTTTAAAATTCTGTCTTGTTTGGGTGGGGAGACTTTTGCCCAAAGCCCAGCCCCAGGTTCCTCTCCAAGCAAAAACCACCTCTGCAAACAGATACTGGGGGGCAACAACAGCAGTGCAGGGGGGAGGCAGCCAGGGGTACCCTGTGCTGGCTCAGGGGGATGGGGTGCTCCAGCTGTGCCGTACCTGGTACCACCACCCTGCTCTGAGGGCTTTCAACCCCTTGTTATAAATAGTTATGCTATATAAATATGTCAAATGTCAAATTATTTCTTTTTCATGAAAAGGCTTTTTCTCAATGGTGTCTCTGAAGTCACTGTGAGGGTTTGGGCTGGGGTAGAGTTCTGTTCCTTCATCATAGCTGGGATAGGGCTGGGTTTTATACTTGGGCTGATGATAAAGAAATGTTTGTGTTGCATTACTTGTCTGTCTGGGTTTTTAGTTCTCTCTTCACTGTTTTCCTTTTCATTACAATTTTTTATTATTATTATTTCAATTATTAAAGTGTTTTTATGCCAACCCAGGAGATGTCTCACTTTTACCCCTCTGATTCTCTCCCCCTCCCATCAGACGGGGGTGAATGGCTGAGTGGTGCTCAGGTGCCAACTGGAGTTCAACCACCCCAGTGGCCCAGTTAATCTTTTGTCTAGTGTGGAATTTGTTTTTTTAATGTGCCATGGCCATCACTGCTCTCCTGTAACCCTTGTCAGTCTGGGGGCAAACCCCCTCCCAGCATGGGCAGGCTCAGGCCCATGCTGGGTCCTGTAAAGGTTATGGGGAGGGGGCTGAGCACAGGACTGGGGTCCTGCTCCTGGGGATGAGCAGCAGCTGCTCCTGACACTCATGAACTTTGGGGGGATACACCTCAATTCCAGCTCTGCCTCCCCCAGCCCAACTCCATCTGAGTGTCCCAGCTCTGCTCCTCTTCCGCCTGCCCTGCCCCGTGCAGGTGACAAACACCAGCTCAACTGCCCTAAATATGCACTGATTAACAAAAGTTCCAGCTGTTCAGTCTGTCACACCACCATGTCTCATTTTCCACTGGGGTGGGTGGAAGCTGGCAAGTGACAGACAACATGGAGAATAGAAATTTTCAATTCCCTTGAAGTTGCAAAATAGGACATAGAGACCAACTAGCAAGTGAGATAAAAGGGTGTAAAAGTAGGCACACAGCTGGAACCAGTGGAGAAACAGGTAATGAGGAATATAGTGACTTTTGTGGCAAAATTATTTAACAAGAAACAGCAGCTTGTGTCCTGAGAGAAGTTCAAGGCAAGGTCCCAATATTGGGGCACTCACTGAGTACAACCACCAGACATCCCTGTAAACAACAGGACCAGAAAGGACTTCCAGGAGGGAGTGTAAATGTAAATTGGTAAATTTACATGCAAATTGGCTCCAGGAAAAGTGATGTTTCTGTATTCTCTTGAAGTCCCTTGTAATGAATCTGATAATGATGGAACAAGCACCCTGTTGTGAAGTTTCACAACACATACTTGATTAGAGGAGATATCCTGTGTGTGTCCAGCTCTGTGATAAAGAATGTGATTTCTAGTGCTTCACACTGTGTCATGGTAGAAAACTGGTTCTCTGCCTCATTTCAGTATCACGAGCAGTGGCTGAGGCAGCTGCTGAGGTGCTGGAAGCCAGGTCCTCACCTCCATCCCTTACTGGGCCAGGTAGGGGATTCCAACCCCACATGACCACCAGCCCTGAGGGAAGGGACGTGCCCTGAGCCAGGGGATCTGCACAGGAGCAGCCCTTGGCACATCAGCCCCACGAGCTGCTTCAGCACCTGGGGTGTCCATCCCCCGCAGAGGCTCTGTCCATCTCACACAGGGCTCTTGCACCGGGCTGGTGTCACAGCTCCTGCTGTGCCCTCTCTGTGTCATGTGCCAGCAGCCAGGTGACACCTGGGGTGACGCCTCCTCCGAGCAGCAGCCTCCTGGCCACCACCATGGAGCCCTACTTCCCCTCACAGAAGCCACAGAAGCAGCCGAGGAAGCCGTTGAGGATCTGGAGCAAGGCCAGCACCATCTCAGCCACACTGATGAGCAGCAGGAGGGAGAACAGGACCACGTGCCAGCTCACAATGCCCTCGGGCTCCAGGCAGATGCTCCAGGTTCTCTGATTGTACAGGTAGTTGTCAGCCCTGAGTGACAGGAAGGGGAGAAGCTGCAGCAGGTCCAGAATCCCATCACTTTCTACCATGCAGTATCCCCCAGACATCCCTGTACCAGGGCCTCACCTCCCTCCCAGGGCAGAATTTCTTCCCAATGTCTAGTATAAATGTACTCTCTGCTTGTGGGATGCCATTCCTCTTTGTCCTGTAACTCCATGCCCTTTCCCACAGTCCCTCTTCAGGTCTCTTGGAACCCATTTATGTGCTAAAACACCAATATATGCAGTATCCCCCAGAGATCCCATCCTTCATCCAGAGGATGAGCAGGGTTACGGGGGGTGATGAGGATGGAAAAGCACCATGTAGAAATCCATGGAAGGTGATCACTCCTTGAGCTACCAGGGTCTTACATCAACCACCACCCCACCACCTTAATTAATCCCCTGATGATTCAGCCCCTCACCTGGCATGAGGCCTCTGGTCAATGGCATCCAGGAAGGGGTAGCCCCAGAGAGCTCCGTGCCTGAGGCCGAGCTCAGTGGTGTTGTAGAAGCAGAGGGGGCCGTTGGTCAGTCCCACCCCAGAGAGCACAAAGCAGGCAGCAGCACCCAGGAGTGCCAGCTTGGAGAGCACCACGGAGATGAACGCCTGCAGGAAGCACCCATGGGGGACACAGCGGGTCAGGGGGTCCAAAACACAGCTGCAGCTTGGCAGCAGAGCTTGGGAGGGGGGAAAAACCCTTCTGAGCTGTGGCTGAGGATGGGGATGAAGTGGGCAGGGAGTAGGGAGAGGCAGTGACCTGCAGAGCCCATCCCAGCACTCACTGGAGCCCTGTGGGAAGATGGTTTGTAAGGATAGTGCAGAAGGCAATTTTCCTCAATGCATTACAGCTGTTCTGATTGCAGAGAAGTGGAGACAGCCTTGCCTGCCCAATGAGGATGGTGTTATAAAAGAGTGGGCTAGCTAGCAAGCTGTAGATGCAGTTGGAAACCCAGAATGTGCTGCAGTTTGAGATGGAGGCTGCTGGCTGTGCTGTGAGGAAGGGACATGCAGTCGTGCAAGGGAAGACAAGGTAAGAAGTTGCTGTGTGAGGAGCAGACAGGGTTAAGTGGCTGGGTTAGGGACAGGTTGGGGTTAGCCAGTCATGCAGAAGGAAGAAGGGGTCAGTGCTGTGTGGAGCTGCCTGTGAGGAAAGAAGTCCACTGAAAAAGGCATAAAAAGTTTTCAATAAAAGACTGGTGTTGGTTCCAGTCGTGTCCTTCTCTCATAATTAGTTCAGCCTGCCATGGTCCTGTAGGGCCATTGGAGAGCAGGACCTGCCTCAGCAGCAGGACTTGCACTGGGAGAGGGGGTGTTCACCACATCCCACCACGAGAAAGGGGTCTGTGACCCAAAACAGGAGAGGGGGGATGTGTCCCAGCCCACCCTGGGGCTGTGAGAGAGGAAGTGGGACACGGCCATATCCCCCCCACTGCTTTATTTGGGGTCCCAGCCTTGGCTTACGTTGGGGCGGGTGCCGCAGTCGGAGCGCTGCCACCCCAGTGCCGTGATGTGGGTCGCTGCCAGCAGCACCTGCAGGGACAAAACCACAGCTGGGGACAAAGGGGAGCCACATGCCCTGCTGCACCCCTCAGTCCCTGCTCCAGCCCTGGGAGGAAGGACGGTGATCCCGCAGTACTCACAGCAATGCCGCCCCAGACCCCCGGCACAGCCTTGGCGTGGCTGCTGATGTGCCCCTCCAGCAGGTACTTGGATGCTCCACCAGGGAAGAGCAGGAGGATGCTGGCTGCCATGGACAGTGTGCCCAGCACCAGCAGGCAGGGACCCACGATCCGGCTGCACTTCCCCACACACATGGCTGTCCTGCATGGGAATAGCGAGGAAGAGGAGGAGAGGAAGGGCTGCACTTGGCCCTGCAGCGCCCCAAGGCTTCTCCACCCCCAGCCCATTGCAGCTGTGGGGGGATGGGAATTGTTGGGTTGTGCTTTTGGGTGTCACTGCCCCTGTTGAGAGCAATTTCCAGTGGAGATTCTAATTTTCCTTTACCAAATGGGCAGTGGTGCTCCCACACCAAACCCCAAGACCTTTGTGACCGCAGGGTTGGCTCTTCCAAAATGTCTCCCAGCTTGTGGCAGGGGAAGATGGTCTTTGCAGTCCCTTCCAACCAAAACCAGTCTGAGGTTCTATGAAAATGGTACTGCAGGGAGCCAACCACCCACCAGAGCTCACTTCAGGGTTTACAACAAGCGGGAGAGAAAAAGCTTTGCCAGGAAAGAGGCAGAATCCTCGTACAAGAGCTTGTACAAAGCACATCAGTCTCCAATCAAATCTGACAGCAATTCTATCCCTGTCATGCACCAGTTCTACCATAGGTCTAAGTATGCTGAAACCAATTAAATTCAATTAAGAGAACATTATTACCTATCCTCCAGTTCCACTGGCATCTTACTAAGTTATGAGTTTATCTAGAATGCATCTGCCCATCTCCAGGGCAAAATCACCTCTCTTCTGCACCTACAGGGCCCTCATTTTGTACAGAATGTCCATTGGTCACTCTGGGACTGCTGAAATAGCAGGGTTTGCTGCTGTCCTCCCAGCTGTTTTCTACCCTCAATTCTTTTGGGTTGAAGTTGGTCTTATGTATTTTTCCCTTTCCTGCTAGCTTGCAGCCTATTTTGCACAAGTTTCCCAGGTCAAGCTGTTTCTTTCTCTGGTTGATTTTTTTCATGCTGGCTCTGGCTTGGCAAAGCAGAAGTGGCTGCAGCACTGTGTGGTTGTTTGTGTGGGAAGTGCTGCCTGAGCTCAGAGCAGTGCCTCCAGCCCCAGCACAGCCCCAGGGGCTGGGGGACACCAGTGGGGCCTGCCAGGGACCAGTCCCACCAGGGCCCTAGAGAGGGCTGAGCAGGGAGGACCAGGGCTGTGAGAGCTGTTTGGAGGGACATGAGCCAAGACACCTGAGGAACCACCAGCTGCACCTATCCTAGAATTCCACCTCTCTTGATTTCCATCCTCTCTGCCTTGGTTATAGGGAATTTAGGGCCTCTTGCCCCCAGTGAGGTCCTGCCTGCAGTCCAGGGATTGTGTGTGGTTGTTTCCTCCCACAGCCATCAGTACCCTTTGCTGAGTTCCATCTCCTTCTGGAACAGCTCCTGCTCCTCTGAGCTCCAGCCAGAGCCTTTCTGCACATCTCCCCATAATCTCTCCAAGGTTTCTCCTTCCCTCTACTGCTGTCCTCTCCCTGGGGATGGCAGGAGGTCCCTTTCCCCCAGGAAGTTCCTGTGGTGTGCTGTCCCCTCCAAACATCCCCTGAGCAAGCAGCTCCTCAGCCAACACAAACCCCTGCAGGGGAGGCAGAGCTGAAGTGCAGGTGGTGCTGAGTCCATCAGCCGGACTCCCTTCTGCCAGCCCCTCTCCATGGCCAACAGCACAGAGATTCCAGCAAAGCCCATGAACCTCTCCCCTTTCCCAGCTTACCTGGAGTGGTGCCACACAGAGCAGCAGTGTCCTCCCCGTGGATGAGCCCTGTCCTGGAGGCATCACCCATGGGTGAGTATTTATGAGACCTCAGCCTGTGCTCCTTCCCTCCCCAAGTGCCACCCACCAGATCATGAACCTGTGGGTGTCCATCCCAAGGAAGGATGACTGGGTGGATGAGCCAGTGCTGTGCTTCTGCCTTGTTCTTCCCCATTTCAGAATTTACACTGCCAGAGCTCACCAAAACATGCACAACCTCAGATTTCAAGGCTTCTCCCACATCTGCACTAAAAGCCTCAATCAGTGCTTGAGCAGTGAACACTGATGCTCCTGGAACAGCCTGGGGTGAATATGTTAAGATAATACTTTGTCTCTAACACTTCAATAACAACTTCAGAATAAATGTTCCCATGTGTCAGCTCAGTCCTGCCTCCCACCCTTTGCATCCTCACAGGTGTCTTGGCTTTCCCTCAGGTGTTGAGTAACCCCAGCAGGTGTGTATCTCATGCCTTGGTAATTAGATTGAGCTATGAAGGTTATTTCTGTGTATCTTAACTATTATAAGTCATCAGATATCATAATTTTTTATTTGCTATTGATGGCAATTAATCTGCAATGGGGAAACTCCAATTTCCACAAAGTAGGTCAAGAACAGAGGGACTGGAGACAGGATCAAGGAGAACATGAATGACCTTTGTGCCCGAGTACATAGGAGTCAGGGAAACTGTAGGGCAAAAATGGGGCAGTTCTGTTGGCAGAGGAGCTGCAGGTGGCACAAACAAAGAGAAGAATGGCTCGTGGGCTGGGTGAAGAAGAGTTCTTTGCACAGCCTTCTTTTGAGAACAGAGTTTTGAGAGCCCTCGAAGAGCCACATGGGAAAAGATGAATGGGTGAGTTACAGCTGATAGTTCCATTCCTCTTGCAAAAATAAACTGAGGAGCAGATTATCTGTCAGTCCCTCTGAAAGGAAAATCAGAGCTGGCATCAGGAGAGGAATTCCCGTTTGAGTCACAGAATCTCAGAACAGTCTGAGGTGGAAGGGACCCAGGAGCAGGATCATGGAGTCCAGCTCTGAAGTGAGTGGCCCAAGCAGGGTTGAAGTGACACTTTGGCACCATTAGCACTGTGCTCAGGCACTTGAGTTATTTAAGGATGAAATACCTTGAGATTAAGACAAATCAGTCTCTAAAATGAAGACAGACAATGCACGCAGGATAAGCAGAGTCCAAGTTCTCCTTCCTCTCTTTTTTCACTTAGAAAAAA
This sequence comes from Catharus ustulatus, assembly GCF_009819885.2. NCBI lineage: Eukaryota > Metazoa > Chordata > Aves > Passeriformes > Turdidae > Catharus > Catharus ustulatus. The sequence continues at coordinate 4,648,468 of NC_046230.1, forward strand.
GTTTTTCACTCTTGCTGTTTTGCAACCTCATCTTGTGCCCTTCCCACGTCACAGCAAGCTGAGGCTCCCACCAACACATGATCTGCTCCATCATCTCCACAGAAAACCCCACGCCAGGAAGTGTGAAGTGGCTGGGTGACACTCTTTTTCCTGGATTGCTGCTCTTTTCCTTATAAGAATAATCATAGTAGAAGGCTAATTTTAGCCCTGCACATGAGGAGCTGCGTGCTTGCCTTTCTCACGCCAGAGTTCAGCTGTGAAAGTGTCAGCACAGCAATTACGGGCAAGGAACTTGCTGTCAAGTCACCCAGTCCTGGTGCAGCCAAACCTGGTCCCAGCTTGGCAAGGTCCTCCTGTTGGTTCCTCACAGCTGAAGAGGTGCCTTCAGTCCCTTTGCTTCTCCAGGCTCCTCTGGGGCTGGGGGAGCTGCACAGCAGGCTGGGGTTCAACAGTGGTTTGGCTTCAAGGAGAACCAGACTGAGGTGAGTGTGAATTGGGGATTGTTCTGTGCCAAATCAGATGCTCCTGGATGGAAGATGTTCAGCACCCCTCTGGTCTCTCCCACTCCCCTCTTTAGCATCTGCAAATGTTTCTGCCACTACTCAGCCAAGACTTCTCCAAAATCCCCTTAGACAAGGCCTGCAGGGTGTTTGTGGCTAGGACTGACTGAGGGAACACCAACACATTTGCTCTGGGGCTTACAAATGTCACCTGAATTTAGTTCAGATAAACCAACCCCATTAAAATTTGGAAGTTTACAGACAGGAGCAATATGAAAATTAAACCCAAGAGGTATTCTGAGTTCCAGGTATCCCTGTAGCTCCTTGACCTGCAGACTGATGTAAAAAGATTCCCCACTCATTTGGAACTGAAAATATTTTCCTAGGCTGCATGAAGAGCTCAGGGTTTTCCAGCTTTGACCATGGCAGGGGCTGAGCTCCAGTTTCAGTGGAGACCTACCTACAGTCAGGACACGAGGATGACCCAAAACTGATTTCTTAATTTCAGTTTCTCCACTGTACCTGCCAAATCCTGGTCCAAAAGGGCCCCTGCTCCTCAGCATTTTGTGCCAGGCCACAACAGGAATGTCCCAAGGAGGCCAAACACAACTGAAGTCAGAGGAGCACATTGACACTTCAGAATAGAAATTCCCATCTCCTCTGCTCTTTCATTGGGAAGGATGGAAAATCCCAGCCCTGCCTCTTTTTATTAGTTTTCATACAGGTCTTTTTCCTGCCAAAGTACTGTAAATTTGTCTCAGTTCAAGATTTTGTATTTTCTATAAAGCCTGAAGCTTTCTTGGGTAGTGCTGTCAACAGCTCATAATCCTCCTACCCCAGTATCCTTCCCCATGTAACACAGGGACAGATTTCCATTAGAACTACACCAACAAATAAACCCCAACTCCAAAAAACCAAGAGCTGAAGAAAGCTACTGAAAACAGTTTGTTTTATTTCCAGGATCAAATATTACAATAGGACATTTACATATATTTATAAAAAATGCAGCAGTTGTGTATATAGATCAGAGGTTTCCTTGAGTTTGGTCCCTCCCAGCACAGTGAGCTGAAAACTTCCAAATGAATTCTCTCCCTCCTCCCATGTGAAGTTGCCATTTTTGAAGAAAGTGACCATTGTGAAAAGCTGTCCCTTAGAAACTGGATGTTCCCCAGTTCCAGGAAACAGCCTCATTTTAAAAATCATCTGTCTTAGAGCATGGTGTCTCTGAGCTGAATTTTACCCAGATGTTCTTCATATAAATGTGGTCTATAAAATAGCACCTCATCCCCTGCTCCACAGGTTCAGTTCTACCCCTTCAATCCGGGCACCCTTTCCCCAGCAGTTACAAAGTGACTTTGCACTGCAGAGGCTCCCAGCGATCAGACAGGACCAAATCCCGAATTTCTCTCCTCACTCCCAAGGTGCCCATGGACCCCAGTGGATAACCCAAGGCAGGGGGAGGCAGTGCTGGGAGGTGCAGCAGTCTCTGCCTGAATCCCTGGGTGTGTAAATACATATGGCTCTGTTGGTTGGGAGTGCACAGACACGGACAAGAGGAGCAGGAATAAAAACCATCACAGAAAGGGCAACCATTAACCTCACCAGCTCCAGCCCCACACAGGCCTGGGGTACTTCCAACAGCACAGGGCTCAGCAGCAGTTTGTTTTGTCTTTGAAACAGGAGCTGTTCTGTTTACAGAAAACCACTTGTGAAAATAAATAACTAGAAAGGGTGAGGGAGAGCAGAGGCTGGAATTGAGCCTATGGGAACAGCCAGGCAAGGCACAGCCAGTCCTTTAAGGACAGTGCCTTTGCACTTCACCCACCTAAAGCACATCTCTGCCACCCCTCCTCCTCTTGGAACACCAGAATAACTGTTTTATCAACTTCACTAAACAGGGATTAAACCAGAACAAAGTAGTGACATTTAACACAAACAAAAAAGGAATAAAAATGAAGTGATGAGGCCCTGAAATGACACAGATCTTCCTACTGACATGGACATTCCTACACAGGTCCCTATGTTCATAGTTCATTTTTATGTGGTTTACCAAAAAACCCACCAAGCATCTCTGCATTGTTTGCTACCTGACAAAAGCCCAAATGCTGCCCTGTCCCCAAAAGAAAACTGGTTTTTAATTTAGCCCTTGTTCCTTGAGTCCCAGTGAAGCAGCTCAGTGCTCTGACAGGAACAGGAATTTGAGACCCTTCAGCAGAGAGGCTGAGTTACTAAAACCTGCAGCAAACAGATCCTGCCAAGGTACAAACCACAGCAGCAGGGCAAGCTGAGTGTACAAATCAGCTCTGAAGGACGTGGAGCCAGTGAAACACAAGCTGGACAAAGGAGAGGTGTCACCTCCCCCTAACAGTGAGGAGAAGGTCAGGGAGCTTTGGGAAGAGCTGATGGAAAATTCCTGTTTAGATCCACTTGGGAATAATGGTACACTTGGATGCCTTTTACAGACAACTGCATTTTACAAGGCTACCTGTAGATCCTGGACATTGCTCTAACAGCAGTGGTGTTAACTGAACTGATCCACCAGGAAAAGCAATGCACTGCAGTCCCTGAACGTCAGCAATCATAAAAACCACAGACCTTAGTTCAGAGCCTAAAGAAAATAACACAAGTATGGCCAGGAATGTTTGGCCCAGCCTCTACCTGCCCTTTTTAGGTCAGTGGGGAATGCTGTGAGGTTGAGGCTGGCCAATCAGCTTGACTGAAGAGCATCAGAAAGATCCCAAATCCTTCTGGGGGCCTCTGAAGTGGGAAGTAAATGTGTCAGCTGCACCTGGCAGGGAGAGCCAGAGCTTGTTTCACCTTCTGTTCCAGGAGCCTGGCTGTCACTGGGACTACTGGACATCCCATCCCAAAACAAAGCTGTGTTAGATGAAGGGCACAGGCAAAAAGGGAACATCTCCACCAGCAGCAAGGAGCTCCAGCTTCAAACACAACAGCCCTGACCAGTTCTCCACTCAGAAAAAGCTGCACTGCCCCCATGCTGCTCCTTCAGCCCCACATGCAAATCCTGACCAAGTGACACCCCCAGGAAGCCACAAACCACAGCTTTTGAAGGATTGGTTTCCTTTTTTGTCCTTCACGGCTCAACATCCTATTTCCCAATCAAATTTAACACATTTTTTCCACCAAAGGCAATTTAACTTCAGATTTCACATCTAGAAATGACTGTTTAAAGGCTCTTCAAACATTGCCCAACCCAGCACCTTCACTGCCACGAGCTGTCCCAGGCAGGACTTGATTTGTGTTTTCAACCACGTTCCTCAGGCCAGCAAAACCCATTCCTCCAAGGGGATGAGGAGCTGAAGAGGTTCTATCCTGGCTGGTGCAGATTCTCACCAGCTTCCAGCCCCCACAGCACAGCTGTGTGTGGCACTGGCCTTGTTTGGGTTGGGAAGCAGAGAGAGAGGAATGAACAGAGAAGAGCCACGTGCAGGGATACATATTCCTTAACAAGTTTTTTCTCTGTTTCTTACTCTCAAAGCAAAACAAAAGAAAAATGATAGGAAAAAAACCACACTGTGACACAGAAACAAAAAAACCCAACCCAGGATCAGAGTTTCCTGGAACAGAACCAACTCCTAGAAACCATAAGAAAATGCCATTTTCAGTATAAATATTCAACTTCCCTATCTTCTTTCCCTTGTTTGAGCAATTCCTGGTGTCAACAAAGCTCAGCCCAGCCCCACAGACAGGAGCAGGCCCAGGAAGGAAGGTGTCAATAAACCACACCTGGGATTTATTATTCCAACCAGACAGCTGTTGCTGCTCCAGGAGGTTTTAGGTCTACATGGAAATGCAGGTTAGGGATCTGGAAATCCAGGAACTAAAGGATCCTTCAGTCTGGAGGTGCCTCTGCTGCTTCACAGCCCAAACCAAGACCCACCCTCACTTCCCCACCTGGGGGTCTTTACAAACCAAAGATGACATCTGGTGTCACATCAACCACTGAGCAGGAAACTGAGATGAGACTCTGCCTTCCTGGCACTCCATCCTGCAGCAGGAAGGGAAATCAATTTATACAATTGCATGATTACATGTCAAACCTCATTTAAGAGCAGGAGACAGCTGTGAGCTGAAGTTTTCATGGGGAATGCCAGACATTTTCTGTGATTTCTTGCATTTAAAGGTTCCAAAGTACAGATGCTAGCAGGAAATCAAAGGCAGAATGTCTTGAAAATTGGAATATGTAAATTTCTGACAACCAAATCATCTGAGAGTGGCAGAAAAAGTCAGCAGTTATGCCAGGTCCCATGTGCCTTTCTCCTCAGTGATTGAAGACCACGTTAAACTGAGTTTTTAGCTGTAAATACACAAATCCACCACACTGTGCTGAGGGCTGTGCCACTTAACTCCTGTCCCACTGGAACATCTGCTGAAACACCAACTGACCAAGAGCTCCATGTCTAGAGAAGACACTGGAGGAAAACCAGAGCACTGACTTGTGGTGCCAGCCTCCAGAGCTGAAAGGAAAGCCTGAACCAAGGAGCAGCTTTCCATGCAGCCCTCCAAATTTAGAGGTAAGTGACAGTAGATGAACACAGAACAAAAATCATCCCAGGGAATTCAAGCCACCAGGCTGTTTTATGAAGCATTAATTGATGCTCAATGCTGTCAGTGCTGTAAAACCACTCCTATTAAAACCAACTACCAGGAAAAAAGCCAGCTGTCAGTCAGTCTCTGTGACAGGGGTTTTCAGAGAATCCAAAACCTTTACAGTACCCTTGCCATTTGCAAAATCCTGAGAGCAAGTAAGGAGACACTTTTGAGGATGCTGGGAATGGAACATGGATAACCCCCCCAGTCCCACAAAGGAGTTGGTTCTGCTCCAGCACTGGGCTCACAGCTTTCCCTCTGGGCCAAGCAGGCAATCCCATATGGAACACAGTTGGACTTCTGGGGGGCTGGCTGGTTTTTTTACTGTGTCCAATTTAAAGCAGGAGGTAAACATGCAGGCAATCTAGAAACCTTTGAATTAGGTGGGGCAGAATATTTTACCACAGCTCAACCCAACTCCTTTCCAAAACCAGAGTGTTGGGTAAGAGAAGACTGGAAGGTTAATGGAGACCTTTTGTGTAGGGAATCCAAACAAAGGAAAGACTGCCCTGAAGGTTATGCTTTCTCCTTACAGAGAGATGCCTCTGTGCTTCATCACACTCCTTTCAAAAATAAATTAAACAAAACAGATTTAGGAATAGCAGCGAGAAGGGTTTGTGTATTATGGGCACTCCAAACTCCAGCATGCTGGATACACAGATCACTGTTTTACTTTATTCCAGGAAAGCAGAGGAAAGATATTCTTCCCAATGCTCTCTGCAGCTGAGGAAGAAAATAAAACTGAGCACTCTCATTTGGTCACTAGAGTGGGAGAAGGGAGGGAGAGAGAGAGAGAGGAGGGGGAGAAGGAAGGCCCAGCCAGCTGCCTGATTCCAGCACTGCAATCCCATGACCCTTAACTGCATATTTAACAACGCTTGTCCCAGGCAAAGAGGAGAGGGAGGAAGGCTGGGAGAGCTCAGGCCACAGTGCTAATTCCTTTCCTGCACAAAGACAGTCTCTTGAGGACACAGGCCTGCCTCCTGTAACGTGATCTCATAGTCCAGGTGGGAGAGTTTCCTCCGAGGGAAGTTGGTGAGCAGTTCAAAGCGTTCGTTGGGGTATCCTTTGGACTGGACGTGTTTCACAAGAGCCTGGGGAGAAAGGAAGGCAAACCAGTGTCACAGAATTCAGAATGTAAAAAAATCATGGGGAGAAAGGAAGGCAAACCAGTGTCACAGAATTCAGAATGTAAAAAACTCCTTTTTTCCTTTTAAAAGGAAGTTTGTAATCACAAAGAAAATTTTAGAATTTGGAATTTTTGCATAGAGTACAGACCCTCTGAAACATTTAATTTGGCCCACACATGGTATGATTAATCACAAAAACTAATTACCAGTGATCCCTTACCTGATTCTTTACTCACAAAGTAAACTATACATAAAACTATAGATAATAGTGCATTAATGCAAGAAAGCTGAACTCCACACCACACATTCAAACCACAGCAAAACAGAAACTGAAAAAAAGCCTTAACCCAAAATAGAAGCCCTCTCATTTGTTTATCAGATATTGCCCTCACCCTAAAGCTAAAAGCCACCAAAGAAGCATTTTGGTGAGGTAGCACTGACCAAAATAAATGCAGAAATTTTATAAATTATTTTTTTCTTGCCTTCAAGAAGCAGGAAATTTTGGGGTTGTTTGATTTCAGATTTGTAAAAGACCTTTTCAATTCACTGGGTTCTCTGCCTACAGAAGCAAATGGGTCAGGATACAGAACATTGGGATGAGGGGCTCACATCCCAAGAAACAGGAAACACAGCATCTAAAGCACAGACAGAGAGGGGTAGAGAAGTGGGGACTGGCAGAAGAGAAGAGGATAGAGCAACAGAGCAACATGGGGGCAGGAGAAGTTGTAGCTTTTATAAGAGAGGAGGAGAAGTTAATTTGTAAGGAATAAAACAAAATGGGGAAAAATCAGGGGGTCCCATCAATATTGCTCCCATTGCTTTGGGGTAAATCACAGCACTCTTCTGGCACAGCTGCACAGAGAAGCTGTGGCTTCTTTGGAATGTCCAAGGCCAGGCTGGACAGGGCTTGGAGCAACCTGGGCTAGTGGAAGTGTCACTGCCATGGCAGGGGTGGAATGGGATGGGCTTTAAGGCCACTTTCATCCTGAGCCACCCTGTGTGATGGAGGGGACTGAGGCACCCAACCTCCAGCCAAACTCAGCTTGAGAGGGCTCTGGACAAGCTCAGCTACAGCCCTGCCTTGAGCAGATGCAGCTGATCTCCAGCTGTTCAGCCTGGGCTTTTCCAGGGTTTGGTGGGTGCAGAACAGCCAGGCAAGCACCAGCATGGAAGTTCCTTCCAAATTCATCAAAACCCACATCCCTCTGGCATGAGGAGACTGCTGCCCCAACCTCCTCCTTTACCTGGACTGGTCTCCAAAGGCTTTGCAAATTCCTTTTGTTTCTGATAAGGAATGCAAAGAATGGGAAGATTTTCTTTTCAGGCAACAAAGATGATCAAAAATCCTTTACAAACCACTGAATTTAAATATTCAGGCAGGTTTCCTGCCCACATCCCTCCTGTCCCTTCACAGGTCAGTCTTTCCTGCACACCTGAAACACTTGGCAAACCAGAGGCATTCAGGATGTGGAGGAAGGGCTGAGCTGCTGAACAAAGTCAACTTAATTTGCACACAATGAGCAACTGCTTCTATAAAAAGGCAGTGAGGAAGGCAGTGAGGCAGTGTTGCCTTTTTTTTTCCTTGAGGGGAAGAAAGGAGTATCATGGTAATATTGGAAGCATAAGCACCTCTTGGAAATAATGTGTGTAAAGAAGCCAGTGCTCCATCAGTAACAACACAATGATTAAAAATAAAACATTTTTAATACCAGTCTTGGGGAGTATCATCAGTTAAAACTCCTGAAGTGCAATTATCTCCTTAAGCAATTTATTTTGCTACTCCTGGTCAGCTTTAAAATGGAAGCAACTAAAGGCTGAAAAAAAATCAGTATGGAAATGATGCTCACAAAGAAACACCTGAGACTCAATCTGGATCTGACTGAAAGGTTCCAGAAGATCACATGAGATGAGCACAAATGCTGCTTGTTCAGCTCTGCAACCAAAGATGTCTTTACCCACAAACCTTGACTCAGCTGAATTCCTCTGCTGACTCTAGAGCAGAAGGAAAATCATATGCTGAGATAAATTTCCTTTAAGTTCCACAGTCCATAAAAGGAGCCAAACCAAAAGCCAGGATTATCAGAGATATTTCAGTATTACACTTTTGTACTGCCTAAATGAATTGCTTAAGTATTCAGAAGTGCTACATGTTTAATATTACATGCAAATTTACTTCACAAGCTGCATTCAAAAAGCAGTGAAGCTTTTTTTTCCTTTTCAAGCAGGAGAGTCAAGGATGAGAACATGAGCTGAGGACACATTCCTAGAGCTGCTGGCTAGGTAACAGCCCTGTTTTCTGTAAGAGGCAGGATACTTTTCTCCCAAAATCCTTCTCATGAGGTGTGCTTTTGCCTTCCCTGTGACTCCAGCTGTTAGATTGATTACATTTAAATTAGCTCAACTGTCCACTGTGTCCTGAAAACTCATGGCAAACAGGAGCACAGTAATCTCTTTACACTCTGCTCCCAGGTAAGCACCTGCAAGATTTTGATGGAAATGCCATTCACATGGACTTCCCCAAGGTAAGGAGCCCAAAGCACAGCTGAGATGCACACCTGAGGCACAGTAATTTAATAATACTATAATAAATTTATTTTGGGAGAACTTTCTCCAAAGTCTGCTCCAACACCCACGTCCAGAAGGGAGGGTGGAAGTGTGACGGGAGAGAGGGAGAATGAGAATTAAGAGTTCTGCCTTTGATTTTACCATGGGAGCCAACTACTTTTAGAAACAAAGCCCCAGAAATGAGAAAGCTGAGAGGATTTTATGGTAATTAACAATTAATGCAAAAGCCATTTAGAGTCATTTTATAATGGAAATGAGCAGTGTGGGGATTGAGGAAGACACTGGAGTGCACAAAACCCAAGCTGCAGTGGAGACACAGAGCCAGTAGCTCTCAGAGAGGGATGACATGGGACACAGGGCAAGCACTCCCTGGATACACCTCTCCCACTGGATCCAATTTCAACAGTGTCACCCCAGGCACAGAAATTCTCCAGTTTCACCTTTCTTCTACTCAGACAAATATTCCCATTAACTCCACTCACCAGAAGTTTAGCTTGTTCAGGCAGTGAAACTTGTTCCCTCTTTCCATCTGGATACCTCAGCATCAGCTGTGCCTTTGGTCCTACACAAAGGAAGTTACCACAAGTTAACACCAGGACAGCTGAGCTGAGCTCCTGTGTAGATTTGAGGTGGGACAGCAGCTCAGCAGGGTGAGGGACTGGAGACAAACACAAGGTTCAGACTGTGGAGATAAATCTCAAAATACAACCATCAGGCTCAGGACTCTTCCAGAGCAGCAGTGACTGAGCCCAGCACGGGTGACCAGAGCACAGAGCACATGTGTTACACCAGAGAGGACTTCACTCCTGGGCAAGACATGAGCTCAGGCACCCAGAGGGCTCTGCAGGCTGGGGCACTGCTGTTCCCAAGCGGTGCTGCTGCTGAATCACTCACATGTCTGCTGGCAAGGAGGCAGGGATTTTTAAAAGAAGGGATGAAACCAGGCTTGGCAGCCTATGAACAGTTTCAGGAAAAAGAGCCACAACAAAAGCCGTAAGAAATGGGCACTCACCATTGACGTCCAGGCCCCGGAACGCGCTCTCAGCCTTGTCAGGTGACTCCTCTGCCTCCACGCAGGGCACAACTCTGTGGTTTGATGCTGTCCCAGGCTCAGTCCTTGCAGAGGGCTCAGGCTGAGGCCTCCGGCTCTCCTCTTTTTTGTACCCCAAGTCCTTGTGTGGAGATTTCCTCAGCTTGGCTGGGATCTCTGACTCCTCCTCCTCCTCAGATCCACAAACAGAAATGAACTCTTCGCTTCCAGAAAAAAGCTCCGACTCCGACTCCTCGTCCGACCGGCTCTCCTGCTTGGCCTGGGAGGAATCAAAATGTGTCTCCTGCAGAGAGGCTCTGATGGCAGCTTCCAGCTGGCTGTCCTCACTGGCATCGATGAGACTCTCCTGTGGGATGCAGACAACACAAACATCACAACTGCCTTCAAAGATCCACTGAAAACAAAAAGGACATCAGTGTTCCAGAAGGGAAGCTACTAAACCTGTCAGGAAGGCACAGCAGGGAAAGCCAAGCATGCTGTAATTACTTAATGGCTTCTCCCTGGAGTTCTGCACAGAGTAATCAATATTCCTTTCACACTCTGACTGCTAAATCCAATCCAAGTGCCAAAAGCACAAGCAGTGACCCCAGAAGGCATTTCCTGGCATGCTGTATTTCTGTATGCCCTGCACTAACTCCTGGAGTCTGCTGGGAAATCAGGAGAGCCTGATAAGCACAGGTGTCTTGGGTTGCAATGCAGGATGTGACCAGGGGTGTGTATTCTATCACCATCTGCTGAAACCAGCTGGGGCAGTGTTCTTTATCTTTTCCACACCCCATCCTTCCTCCAGGGAGATCTCTCCTGTTAATGGCCATTGAGTCCCACTGCAGGACTGATAAAATTACATCATTCCATTTGGAGATAATCCAGCCAGGGGAGGAGCCAAGCATTTCTACCTAGATAAAATCTGAGATTTGGAACATCAGAGCAGCCTTTTCCACTGGATTCCAGAGGAAAACCAGACCTTTTCACATCATCAATAGATCTTTGGAAGAAAACTGCACCTTCTACAGGAGCACTCCTTCATCTGAATCACATGTGTCACTGCAGGAGGATGCAGCCACCATTTAATGGGATGGGGTGTCAGGTTGTGTTCTGACTCTGTCAGGGTTCTGTTGTTTTGTAGTACTGTATTTCTATTTTAATTTCTCTAGTAAAGAACTGTTATTCCTATTCCCATATCTTTGCCGGAGAGCCCCTTAATTCCACAATTATAATAATTTGGAGGGAGGGGGTTTACATTCTCCATTTTTCAGCAGACACCTGTCTTTCAAACCAAGACAGCAGGGCAGTGTTCCTGAGGAGCCTCCCACTTACTGAGCGGGCGCATTTCTGGGGAGGGCTGCTGGAGTGGCCGTCCAGCTGGCCGTGCTCGCTCAGGAACCCGGTCACTTGGTCCAAGAAAGAAGTCACATCTAACTGGTGCCACTCCACGAGCTTCTGGCCTAGGGAACAAACAGTGGAATCAAACAAAATTTCAGCAAAATGCTGTGGTTGAGTGGTCAAACACACCAACTCACTGCTGCAAGAGTTCCTGCTGGAGGAACTGCAGCTTCCCACAGACTACCACCTGATAATTATGGAGCTTCCTCCTTGCACTCCCTTGAAAAGGGACAGACATGGATACAGACACAGTTTATTTCCATTCTTTTCTTTTTTATCTATGGGAACGTGAGCACAGAATGGTGAACTGGGCCTTGAAATGAAGGAATTCCAAACCACTGAGTTTATGAAGAAGCATTTCTCCATTCTGGCCAAATTCATTCTAACCCTTGGCAAACAGCATTTGTTCCTAGAAGTGCTAAGAAGAGTATTCTAACTTCAGCTGCAACATTAAAAAAATGTATGTATTTTGGGTGGTTTAAGTCAGCTACAAAAAAGTCTCAGCTCTGATCACAGACACTGTCACTCCAGTTATTAGAAACAGGAGCCCAGATCAGCATTATATAACCAGACAGCTGCATTATATGATGATAAAAGAAGCTGCTGGATACAAAAGAAAAAGCAACAACTTTGAAAGAGCTGGAGGGAGAGGGAGAAGTTTGATTGTTTGGGTAAAAGACAAGCAAAACAAAACAAAAACTTGAAGCCAAAATTAAGATTCAATTTAAAGTCATTGCTGAGCCTCACAAAGCTGTGTGGGAGGAGCAGAAAGCAGATTCATGCAGCACTTACAAATATTGTAGTTATTCATCACATGATTTCAAGAAGCTTTTGAAAGACTTAAAAAAAAGAATTCAGAATTTTTCCACCAGATGGAACTATTTTCACTTTCTAAGCAAAATACTCACTAAGCTTCAAATACACAAAATTTCTGCAAGTTTTGGGAGTTTTATTCCCTTAGTTCCTCTGGGAACACGCTGAGTCAGTCCTTCAGGTCTTGAAGAGATTCTTCAGCCAAATGTAACACAAACTGCAGAGGGAGGTGTTCCAGCCTACAATGGGATAACTGCAGGTAAAGCAGCTGCCACTTGTCTTACCTGTCCTGGGATCCAGGATGGAGACATAAGGGAAGTCTGCTAGTTTGTAGAACTGGATGTACCGCTGTCCTTCCTCACTGTCATGGTACACCTACAAAACCAGGCAGATTAGTGGCTGGAGAGGGAACACAAACAAACTGCATCTTGAAAATGCACTGAGTTTTTCTCTCCCCTACAGCTCTCAGTAACTCTGACAAGCTGTAATTAAACCTCTAGCTCTCCATGTATTAGAAGCTATGTGGTAACATCTTGATTGTACAAGTGAAAGGCAGTTTATGCCTTTATGCATATCCATGAATTACATCTCCATCCTAAACTACATACACACCATGAAATAAATATTTCCTTCAGGTCTGCCAAGAGAATTCCATCTTTTCCAAAGAAATTATTTTTTTTCCCACTGCCCCATCTACCAAGGCACCAAGTTACCCACACATCCATCCCCAGACAACTTCTGACCTGCCAAAAAATGAAGTGGTCCCTGATGATGTTCTTCACAGCCTCGTTGCTCCAGACGTCACGGTTGAGGCACTGGCAGGCAAAATCTTGCACGTTCTGAATGTTTATCATGAGCCACTTGTTCTGCATCTGACCACACTCCTTGGCCTGCAAGCAGAAGGAAAAGCTTGGTTAGATCAGGCTGAAGGGCCAGACAGCACCGATGCCAACAATGATCAGAGATGGCTCCTACCACTGCCAGACCTTCCACCAAACCCTCTCACAGTGAGGAGGATGGACAGAGCTGGTGAAAAGGCACCCACAAAACAGAAGGCAGGGTGAAGGATCTGCTTTAAATGAGCCTGGTTGAATTACAGAATCACATCGATGAACAGAGCTGCTGGATTTCAACAAGCCAAGCACAGGGTGGGAAAAGCAACTCGGACCGGGGACACACACGGCGGTGCTGAATAAAGGATTTATTCAGGGAAAAGTGTAGTCAGTCCCACTGTTCTGACAACAAAGACCTGCTCAATCTAAAGATAAACCCGTGGTAACCACCTAGTGAAGTAGGCTGCATAATTGACAGAGGACTTGCACTGATTCAACAGAACCCCTTCTCTGCGTCTTTTCTTTTTCTCTCCAAGTTCTGAGTTACTCTGTGACTGTCCAGCTGCCGAATTAGGCATCCTTTTCTGATGCTGCATATCCAGACTGCAAGTGGGGAGGGAGGCAGGAAGGTGCAGGAAGAAATCTTACTGGTTTGAGTCACAAAGCTGGCACTGTCTGATTGCTTGGTTGCAAGTTAATGGTAGGAGTTTGATCAAGAATTAATTCTGATCGCTGAACTGCCATACCTGTTGAAAAAAAGAGGGCTGGATCAACAGCAGGAATGCTCTTACCACCTGGAAAGACTGGAGCTGGCAAAGGAACTCTCTTTGCTTTAAAAAAAAAAATGTTTAAAAGTTATGCTCACCATCCTGCTGGTAATCTACTGTTAAGGAATTCAAAGGACAAAAAATTCAGGGGAATCAGGATGTCATGCAAGATTTTGCTGTTTGGGCACTATTTTGTTCCCCAAACCAAAGTTTTTACTTTTGAAATGAATTTTAGCCAGTGCAGTTTGGAACAGTGCCTGTCCAGTGTGTGACAGACCAGTGAACTCACCACACTTAGCTTCACCAAGGCAAGAATCTCAGCCTACAAAGTCAGCCTGGGTGGCCAAGTGCCCTGCAGAGGCAGCTTTGGTATTATAAAAAGGAAAAAAAATGAAGGTAAAAGCATGGAACAGGCCCACAAGGGGCCTCACACTAACTACTTACCACTAATTTACAGTGCCAGAATCCAGGTGAGAAAAGTGGGGAAGGTGACACCTAAGTGACTGGCAAGGGTCTTAAATATAATTGTCATGCTTTTATTTAAAGGACTTGTTTTGAGCTAACTGTGCATTTTGAGAATTAATTCTAAGAAATCAGTTTGAGATGAGGCTAGAGGTACTGCCCAAATTTAAAGGGAACAAGAATCCTTAGGTTATTTAAGTCAATTGGATTGCCTCAGTCCTGTATTCTCATGTAATCTGTTAAAAGAACAATCCCAAAAATGTGTAATTAGAAAGCTGGAAAGTGCATCTCACTCTTCTGCCCTCACTCTGTAGATCTTCTAACATTAATGAAAACCTCTAGTTCTACCTCTCTTCTGTCCAGCTGAGGGCCTTGGAAGGATGCAAGCAGGAAATTCCACAGAGAAAATTTGCAAAACTGAGTTTTCAGCTGCAGAACAGGCAGAGCTTTTGAAACTACTTTTAACTTCCTTCTAAAAGCAAGCTTTTAAAAGGAAACTGCTGCTATCTCATACACACAGCTCTTACACAGCTCCAGGGGTTCTTCTGATGGGGTGGAAGGACAAGAGTGTGAGGAGAAGAAACACTGTGGATTTGGAGATTATATTATATCAGGGTCATTTTGGTAAGTGACAAGGCAACTAGGGAAGGCTCAAGAGTGGTTTGTGTATCCCAAAAGCTGGGATCTGATGGATTTAGACCCTCTGTTTCCAACACCAAGTTTCCCCCCCCTCATTCCCCTCCTCTTTTGAGGTATAAAGGCCAGTGCCAGCACTTACAGAGCCCACAGACAGGGCAGTACAGGACAGACACTTGGAGAGCACAGCCAGTGGAGCCCTGATGCAAAAACCAACCCAAACCAATCCAATCTGTCCTAAGTGTGCCTTTACCCTTTCTGCCCAGTCACATATTTCATCATCACAACTTAGGGCAGCAAACCAGCAGTCAGTGAGACAGTCTGTGAGACAACTCCTGGTTCGTGCTCAGTGCTGCATCTCCCTGTGTAACTCTGGCTCTTGCACTACTAAAAATAAGTTTTCCTCTCATTTGACTCCTCTGAACATGTATGGATCAAAAATGTTGGGGTGGTTCCTGCTGGCTCAGTTTTGTTGAAATGCAATCCTTTCAAGGCAGCAGAGAGAAGGAAGTGGAGCCAGCACCTTGTGACTCTCTGGACATGTGTGTGACTCAGTGTGGAAGATAACAGCTGACAGAGAGTCAGAGCAGGACATTATCAAACAAGAAATCTCCTGTTTGGGCCACACTGCTTCCTACCTGGGGCAGAGCAGGGATCCTTTCAGCACCCAGCCACTCCTGAGCCACAGCTGTACCTGCAGCTTGCTGACCCAAACCAGGCTACAAGCACTTTATGCACAGGTAATTGCTCCATTTGAATTCACTGACCAGATCAGCTTCCAAATTATTGCTGCTTTTTAAGTAGAAACAAAACCCCCTCAGTCTCAGCTGTAAAGCAAGGAGCAGCTCAAAAAGGTTATTGTTAAATGGGGGAAAAATAATCATATAGACAGACTTGAAACACTGCAATGTGACATTGTCACTTCACTGAAACCCTACTGAGTATTAAGCACAGAACTGCACATACCACAACCATCTCTGCCCACAACAAGAAGTGCAAACTAAGTCAATTTGCTGTGTTCCCACCAAATTCAATCATCTCGCACATCACAGACACGCAGAGAGAACACCTGCTATTCTTGAAAGCAGCCTGAGATGAGAACAAAACCACACTGTTCTCTATCAGACATGTTTGGTGTGCAATTTATTTATTCTACTTGAGTAACTTATTCCTAACAGATTCCACATTAATGGGAGAACTCTAGTTTAGTCAGTTATACACTGAACTTTGTAAGTACAGTGATCATAGGCTATTCTGCATGTGAGGCACAATGCTTTTTAATATGCAGCAGGTAAAAAACCCCCAAACAATGTCATTTCTGCCATGAGGTTAACCACATCTATTCCTATTTTAACTGAGTTAAAATGAAACAGCAACTTTTTGGACCTTACTGGTAACAAAGCTTCTTTGTAACTGAAGAAAAGTGTGGCTTCTTGGGAAAAACTAAGATAATTACATGTACTTACTATCAAAAACCAACCTTAAAGTACCCAAAGAGCAGCAGATAAGATACATAAGACCAGATGTCACCACTGCTGCCAAGGAAGCTCTAAATTCTAAATGATTCTCTGATAAATGTACTCAATCCCAGCAGAGTGCTCCTGCACACCCCTCCAGAGGCTGGAACTTGCCACACACTAGCCTTGGAAAGAAAACCCCACTTAGATTGAAGCTTAACTGCAAGAGCATCACAATGACAGAATTTAGTCTTTGATACTCCAGAATGTGATGAGCATCTCTGATTTGTCATCTGGTTTGTATCATATGGCATTTATCTCAGCATGCAGAGAAGGGAGAAGCCAAGAGCAGCTTGCTAGAGATGAATTTTGAGAGATTGTGGTCACTGAGGTCTGACACTGTCCCAGGCTGAAGCAGTAGAGCAGTTTGCAGTCAGAAAAGATAAAATGCAAAGGGAAATGGTCACAGTGAGAAGGTGTGAAGGGTTATACTGCAATGAAGTTGAGGAGCATCACTGTGAAATGAAGGGATCCCACAGGACAAGGATCTGTGCAAGAACACACAAGGTGAGTGCCAGCACCAGAAGGTGTAGAGGACTTTAGAGCACAGCTACTGCACAGAACAGGGCAATGTGAGTATACACAAACCCCTTCCCCAGCCCACACCCATTTTTAAATTACCTTTCAAGACTGAATAAGGATGCAGAGACTTTAGGACAAACAAATCCATCCATCAGGTATTTCACTCTCTGACACTACTCTTGACAGTGACAGATGCCACAATCCACATTGCTGAAATCTTCACACATTTCCAGCAAGACCCAAGGAGAGACAAGCACCCACCTCAAACTCCACAGCAGAGCTGAGGCACTGCTCCTGCAGCAGCAGGGCTTGTTGTTATGTGAGTTCCCCTTTGGTGCCTTTAACCACACATCTGCTGCTTTCACCAACAGCTCTGGACCCCAGGCCCAGCAAGTACTGAGCTGGAAGAGCTCACACACATCTTTTAAAGTAGATCACAAGGCAGGGACACCTGAGCACCAACTGCTTCAGGCTGCTCCTCTGCTCCAAATTCCTTCCCAAGGTGGACACTGCTGCTCTCTGCCAGCAGCATTTCACAGCTGGAATTCTGTTAAGGAGGTTGTGGAGGGTACCCTCAGAACACAGGAATTAGGGACAAGGCAACTGATCCTCGGTGATTGGGAGGCATAAAAACAGAGATGAGGGTAATGGGATGAGAGCTGGAGACTCCATAAAGGCCCACAGTGTTTCACCAAAAGCTCTCTAGTGCTCTAGCACTTGTGCACAGCAGCAAGGCACATGTGAAAACAAGGTAAATTGTATTTCTGTTCAGTCAGTTGTGCAGACGTGTGCAGTCGCTTCTCCAACATTTGTATTGCACCATTTAATCATTATTTTGCATTGTCATGCAGTAAAAATAATGATCATCACCATCCTCAATCTCATCTATTCAAAGATCACCAGTAGTAACTGGAATTTCTCGAGAATATCTAGAAATTACAGACTCAACAATTAAAAATACCACTCTGCACGTTCTCTAACCATTGGTTAAGTCATTGATTCACATCATAACAATTTAGGAATAGATCCACATATGCCTACATGGTCAGGGAAGGTGACACCTGAGATTGTTTAAAGCTGACAGTGTCCTGTATCTCTGGGATACTTTCACCAAAAGTGAAAGACAACCACTGTGATTTTATACAAGAGCAACACCTCCACTGAGGATGAAGCTGTGGCTTGATGGCAAAGCTGCATTTAAATTCAAACTTTTATTCACTCAGGTATCAGAAGCCACTCAGCTGTGTTAACTCCACCTGAGCTTCTCAGCAGGGCTGTGCTGCAAACCACACTCACTGAGAGAGGTGAGTCCTCCCTCACCTATCCAAAGCAATCTAACTCCAGCTTTTCCTGTGTCCTCTACAGAGACAGCTCAAGGGATGCACTTTTCCCATCCTGAGCAGCCTCCCTTGCTCACTGAAGTATTTCACCACTTGTGATTTGCCACACTGAAACATAAAACAGCCTGGTCTGCATGGTCAGGAGTTGGACTCAATGATCTTCATGGGTCCATTCCAGGTGACACCATCATCACTCAAGTCCTTCAATACATCACCAACATTCCCACACCAAATATCACTGCCCAGTCTTGTGCAGCCAAGGATCCATCCTGACACCCTCCCCAGCGAGGATCTGCAGCCAAACACGAGCTCTCACCGTTTCAAAGCTGCCTTTGTGCATCAGGTCGATGGGAGGTCTGAAGAGATCTGCCAGTGTTGTCAGCTTCTTGTCCACTGCCCCTCCGTTCCGGAGCTCCTGCTCCTGCCGGACTGCACGGCCCCAAGAGGAAAGGGATTGCAATTAGACTAAACACACTCACAAGGGACATTTATAATTACTGGCTAAATGCTCAACCACAGAATTTGTGGGGTGAAATTCTCTCAAGCTCCCACGAGGTTTGAGGAGAACAGGGTTAGGGCAGTTGGTGGCAGGAATGTGAGCACAAATCCCAGGATTTCTCTTATGGAGAGTCCCAGGGTTAGACCCCACTGAACAAGATTAGCTCCCTGAACCTCCCTGCCTCAGCTTTCTCATGTGCCTTCACTTTTAAACAACATCTTAATAAACCTGAGGGGTCACATACCACTATTTGAAAACAAAGGAGCCAAAAAAAGCTGTGACACTTTTAAATGAGAAACTGAACTAGATTGTAGCAATATAACTTTTAAAAGGAATATTTCTATTATAGTGTTTCCATTAGTTGACACTGTGAGGCAATTCCACAGAAAAGAAAAAAACAAAGAGATTTAGTTTACATGGAGAAATCTCTCTGGATGTTCCTTTTAAAGTATATCAGTTCCATCTCAAATAATACAGACCACATTTCCTACTCAGACATGACCAGGGACAATAAAGGTAAATCACAGCAGATACATGATGTATTTTATGGAATCAGATCAGCTGGAATGGGTAATAATTATCCCATGGTCAAAACTTTTCCAGTTTGGAAGGAGCTGTCAATGGGCCAAAGCACAAAAACCATGCTTGAGCAGACACACAGGGAATAAAGCATCCCTGTGGAGCAGCCCTTGGAGCCAGGAGATAATCTGGAATTTCATGGCCAGGGCTGCTTTTCCAGAGACAGCCAGACAGTGATGTCCACCTGTAAAGTTCTGCCAGAAAGCATGATAAAGTTTCACCATAAACCCTCACAGTGTATCTCTCACATATTGGACATCTCTAAATGTTTTAAGAGTGGAATAACAGAGTGCTTTGGTTTGGAAGAGACCCTAAAGATCAGCCTGTTCCACCCCTCCTGCTATGGGCTGGAACACCTTCTGCTAGACCAGGCTGGAAGACAGTGAGAAAAAATGTAAGGGTATTGATTCTGTACATGGTGCATTTTCACTTAAAAGCTGCCAGTGATTTCAATACTTGTTGTGTTCATTACTGGAAGAGGGGAAAGAAAGTAACTACCAACACCGATTTCAGTTTGGCAGCCAAGCCCTAACTGGGAGGGAACATGGCCCATGGACCCCAGTAATCAGTGACAGGATGAGAAAACAGCCTCAGGTTGTCCCAGGGGAGGCTGAGATTAGATATTAGGGAAAATTTCTTCATGGGAAGGGTTGTCCAGCCCTGGCACAGCTGCCCAGAGCAATAGTGGAGTCACCTTCCCTAGGGGTTTAACAGATTTGTGGATGTGGCACTTGGGGACATGGGGTGGCCCTGGCAGTGCTGGGGGAGCAGTTAGACTCAGTCTCAGAAGACTTTTCCAGCTTTACTGATTCTGTGGTTCCACCTCAGGAACGCTCCAGCAAGATCAGCACAACAGCCATAACTCAGATGTGAAACACCTGGGGGTGTGCTGTCCCAGAATCACATTCTGTGACCCTTCATGGATGAAGTAACTGCCAGGGCTTTGGCACCTGGAGGTTCTGTGCATGAACAGCCAAGGGCAAACAGCAATTAAAGCCATGAGAATTTGTGTGGGGCCAAGGAAGAAGCCTCAGGGCTACTCCAATGTAATTCCACTGCCTGGCCAAGAAATACCCAGTGGATGAATTTAATTTCTACTTGGGTGTTAGGATTCTTCCCTCTTTTCAGTTCCCTCTAGACCAGAAAGAGGGATTTTTTTGAGAGTTAGCAAGACCAAAGCAGACAGAATATACTGTGATAATCATAATTCTATGATTCTATACTTCTAACAATGCACGCTGCTACACAACTGGCAATTTAAAAATATTTCAACAACTGAAAGCTGTCCTAGCCTACAACAGGAATGATTTTTCCATCTTATTTGCATTAAAAGCAATAGAATCAAATATCAGGCTTACTGATCTGTAGACACTTACTGGTCTCTGTCTGAAAATCCCGAAAGCCATCGAATATTGAGCGAGCAGGTCTGCGTCTTTTAGGAGCTTAAAAAAAAAAAGTAAAGAATTATTTGAAAAGTGTATTATCAAAATTAATATATATTAGCACTTTTCATCACACATGTAGGAAAACAGAATAGGAACCTGAAGCAGGGATGGTGTGGGAGTAGAGGGCATTGGGAAGGACTGGAGATGGATGGAAATAGGCAGAAGATAGTTTATAAATTCTGTTTCCTAGCACATCCTCCCTCCAGCAAACCTTAGCCCTGAAACAAAACATTTATCAACATTACAGAGAGGCTTAAAACCCCTTCTAATGGGCTCACCAGGACCCTTCAGCATGGAGTGGCAGGGCTCTCACAGCATCACCTCATCACAATTTCAGTCAAGATTTTACCCAAGGCCTTCGAGGGGGTGAAAAACTTCAAAAGATTCAACCCCATGAGAAAAGAAGGACATTTATGTTTTCCACAATGAATTTCTACTCTTTCCTAAACTCTTATCCTGATCCTGTCCCAACTTCTTGGCTGGACTAACAGCCACACTCTTCCAGTAGATGCAGCATTACTGTTTGCAAGGGAACCTCCAGAAGGGATTATCTGCAGCTGGACAGAGATGGCAGCCCAGGCAGCTATCAGAAATAACACCCTCAAGTCCCACTGAAGTCCTAAGGTACAGCACAAACACTGCACTTGGAAGGAAAACAACTGCCTGCCATGATTATTCCAGCTACTTATCTCCTTTCCTATCAACTGAAAGACAGAACTTTCAAAGCCCAATTGCTACAAGACATAATAAGCAATACACAAATTAAAGTAAGATAAATATAACCTATACCATCCAATGGAAATGTGATGATACAGACTACCATGGGGAAAAAAAGCAAGCTTGAACAAGGTACATGGTGGGGAATAACACCTCTCAACCCAGGGAATAAGATCTCCTTCACCCTGAGTGCTTAGGCATAACCCAACCTCAGAACAACTTAAACTCAGCTGGAATAGCACCTGAAGGAGCACTTCAGCAAAAGCAGCATGTCCCTGCCAGGTTCAGCTCCAGACAGGCAGCTGGAGAAGAGGCTCTCAGCAGCCCAGGAGCATCCTTTATACTGAATGATGGGATCCACATATGCAGCAGGGCACAAATTAACAGGGCCATCTCTTCAATTGGAAAAAAACCCTGAGCTTAAACAACCACCCCTACAAACAGAAACTGCCACCTCCCCTGCTGTAAGGCTAGAGCTGAGACCAATTATCTCTTCAGGTTCAGCTACTCTGTCAGGCTGCTCTGCGCCAGAAACACAAGTGGCATTGGTGGATCAGACAGTGCCAGGAGGGAATCACTGATCCAGGTCAGTGGATGGGCAGTGACAGTGTGACTGAGATCACTGTGTAACAGGTAGGTGTAAGGAGAGCAAGCATTAGGGTCAGCAGATCTGAATCCTAATAACCCACAGGAGACAACAGATCTTTGTCAAAAACTCTGTGGGGCCACAGGAAAAAGTTGCAGAGAGCTCCTCTGTCTTTAGAGAGGCATCAGCAGGGCATCCTTCTCTGGATGCACATTTCCTGCTGCAGAACTGCCCTCTGCTGCTGCTGAACACCCCACTTCCAAAGGCCAGGGATGGGAAGTGCAAGGATTAGACAAACAGTGTGTTTGTTTTCATGCCACTGCATCTTATGGTTGAGACCTCTGAAGCCCATCTTCACTGCAGATGACAAGGTGGCCTTTCAGCAGCAAGGGGAATGCCATGAAATTATATCAATGAAGCTCACAGAAGTGCAAAAGCACTTCAAGGAAAGCAGATACTGTGTATGTCATTCCCTTTTTGCCCAAATGCAAATTAAGTGTATGCTTCAAATTTATGCATCTCACATCAGTATGTAGAAGTTAAGTTAGTCCATTTCAGTGATTCATATTCTATCTAAGGAATAAATATTTTCTCATGGGACTGGGACTGAAGCATATTAAAGAAGTCTAAATTTTACAGCTCCCAAAACAGACAGGGAAAAAACTGCTACAAGGACTGAAACTAGAAAATATAACATTTCTATCTGTGCAAGTACAGCAAAAAGGCAAGTGGTGTGCACCTGCACTGCCTGGCTTTGTGTGCTGCCCTCTGAAGCACCCCTCAGTTTGTTCATCCTGGTTAAACACCTCTCTGATGCTGACAAACAGAACAAAATCAGTTCTGGGGTAAACCTGAAGTTTGGAACCTTTGTCCTTTCCAACACAGGAAGTCAATGATAGCAAAGATCATTTCCCACGGGTGTGAGAGCACTGCAGTGATGAGCACTTGCAGGGCCTTCCTCAGTGAAAAGGGCAAAGCTCTCAATCCCTCTGGCATGGCAAAGGCCAGCCCAGAAATGACCTGGTCCACATGAGAAGGACAGAGACAAGGAAAGCAGCAGCTTAAAGAGCAAATTAAATTCCTGCATGAGAAATGGAGAAGGGTATGAGCAATCAGACAGTTCAGCCCTTCTCCCTGATCTGTCATCCCTCAAAGCAGGCATTTGTCCTCTTCATTTCCCCTCATCAGCCAAGGCTCCGTCTTCCATCCCAGCACCTCAAACATTTCCACAGCATTCCCCACAGCTCTGGGTCTCCAGAATGCAGATGCATACTTAATTAAGTTAACTGGCTGCCACCTCACAAAGTTTCATGAAACAAGATTTAGCAAATTAGTACCCCTGGGAATAAAGCATCTCTCACGTGTAAGGTTTTCAATACCACTGGTGTTATTTCTTCATATTCAACAAGTTTTGATTTTCTTTTGTTACTTAGCTCACCTCAAGGTAAAGAAACAAACAGAAACAAACCAAGAACACAAACCTACCTCCAAACAAGGGTTCAGGCTCTACTAAGATTTCCTGCTTTTGAGGAATTGGAGCTCGTACTTCATCTCTGGCAAAGGAGAAGAAACAAAAAAAAAATATCAGAGAGATGATAATTCCAAGTACTGTACAAACCACATCTCATGCTCCAAGGCTCCTGCAACTTGAACCAGTTGAAGATGCTGCTGTACCACAACACAGAATGAAGAGGTTTGTGATTAAGTGGGAGCTCAAGGGAGCATCTGTTCCCAGTCATGGCACTGCTGCTGGACCTGGTACCCTGTGCACTGAGAGCTGGCATAGACCACCTTTGATAAAAGATTATGCAAACCCCTGAGTGATTTGATCCCAGGCTTTGTCAATTTACTATTTAAATATTTTTTGTTCTTGAATAATTTTGTTAGAAATTGGAAGTTCCTAAAAACTTAGCAGAAGATGTTAAATAATCCACTTGCCATCCTACTTTCCTTGCTAACTACATTAAAAAAATTATCTTCCTTATTATCAGCTTTTGTATGTCAGAAGACCTTTTGCTTCCACCTGAAAGTCCCACCTCTCCCTTTACCAGAGGAAGGACAACAAGGTCAGGATGGCCATTTCCCCCCATTTCTGAAGGAGTTCTTGGCTTACATATCTGGGCTCCCTCACATGCCAATAGCTCAGCCAGTTACATTTGCAGACACTTACAGGTAACCCAGAACTACAATTTGGAGAAGAAAGGAAATCACAAAGAAAGTACAAGCATCTCTGTGACAGCTGTGTGGTCACTTGGCCCACGGATCTATGGAGAAGGATTCATCCACTGCTACAACCTGTCTGTGAACTCCCTCTTCCCTCAGATTCCAAGGCGTGAAGTGTGCACTTCTCATGCAGGTTTCAAAAAGTAACTTGGATGTCAGCAGGATGCACTAACCTTGTTCTTAACCTCCCCATCTTTGATTGCTCTCTGCAGCTAGTTACTCTCCATTTGAACATTTACTGTTCTCTCCTCCTAGGAGGAGCACTGAACTGATCAGCACCTGGAGGGTGTTCAGTATAAAAAAGAAAGTATTCCAAGGAAAATCTGAAGTCACTGATGTGCCAGAAGTTGTCTAGAAATAAGAACACTAACCTATATACCTATTTTAACTTTGTTAAAGGTTCAGGTAGGAAGGCATTCACATCAGCTAAAAAGGTTAGCACTAAAAGAATCTTTTGAATTTGCACATGTGCTTCAGATGTATGAGGGGCAAGGATTTTCTTCTATCAATAGTTAGCTGTCTTTTTCCTGGAGTGGAAGATTTTCATAAGGACAAAAGTCTGGCTTACATTTAATTAACCATACTTAGAGAATGTGATTTATACTGCTCAAGATATTCCCTTTATCTCAAGCAGTCACATTAACAGGCAGCACAGACTCTCTGCCATGCTTAAGTGGAAATTCTCTCCCCTTTGCAGGCATCTGACGTGTAAGAGACTGCAGAAGGTGTTGAAGTTGCTGACTCCTCTGCATACTGGTGTACAAGGCCTGGCCTTTCCAGTGCCAAACTGGATTAAACCACAATAAAACCCTCAGACTCTTCTCCCAGGTAATAACAGACAAAATAACCTCAAGCTGTGCCAGGGAAGTTTCATGTTAGATATTGTGGCAAATTTCTTCACAGAAAGGGTTGTAAAGCACTGGTACAGTGGCAGAGTCACAATCCCTGGAGGTGTTCAATAAATACGTGGATGTGGCACCTGGGGACACGGGTTAGTGGTGAACGTGGTGATGGTGTTGGGTTGATGGCTGGACTTGATGGTCTTAGAGGTCTTTTCCAACCTTAAATTCTATGAATCTATGAAATGGGAGTAAGGTGGCTTCATTTATTAGAACCAAACCAAGAGAACCCTCTAAATGACAAATTAAAAAGCAAGATTGCTGAAGCATTTAAAAATAAGACTGTTATTACTGGATCCCTACTTTAATGACTTGGGCTTTGTTTGTAAAAAAAACAGTAGGTGAACGCTACAGAAACCTTCTGAAGTGCAAAAGACTCATTTCTGGTCTACAAACCAGAACAGCACTGGAGCAATCAACTGAACAAGATCAAAGCAGGGTGGAATGCTGTGGTGAAAAGTGACAATCTGCTGTGCTTTGCAGTGTGACATTTGTGGGACAGGCTGGCTGGAACAGCCGTGTTTCCAGTGTTATAAATACATTATGGTACTGGTTTTTCACAAGTATTAGGGTGGATATTATATGTGTGGTGTTGAAATGGTTTTTAAGGTACAGTTTTCTTTAGGAGAGACACAGGCTCATAAAGTGTCTTTGTAGTAAGTGAACTCCCTGCTTGGTTGGGTTATCCAACCCAATAGAGACACCAACTACTGATACACCAGTTACCAGCACTGACTGTAAAAATCAAAGACCACAGCCCAAATTAAGACTAATAAAAAAATAAATTAAAACCACAGGCAAAAACCATGCATGCTCTAAAAAGCCAAACTCAAGGAGTGGCCATGTAAAACAATTCTTGGAGTATGGAAAATAGTTTATAGAAAAGTTTGAAAATATATGATGGGTCTATGAATATGTAACAGGCTGATAGATTTAAGAGGTGCCTCCAAAACAGCAGGTGTACTCTTGGGTGAATGCCAAGCACCAGCCATTATAACCTATTGCTTTGTTGTTTGTCTCTTATTGTCTTTATGAAACTTTCACAAATCTGGTTTGTGACAGCGGTACGTACTCAGGGTGCGGGCGGACAGCAGACACCGCTGCAGAGCTGGTGCTGGGCTCCTCTGCAATCCCTCCTCCATCCAGGAACATGGTGACAGCCATCTCCAGGTTGTTGTTGCATGCTTCAAGCATGTGCTTCCCCACGCTTTCACTGGCACCTGCAATGGCAAAGGGAAATCAGCATTCTGACTGGAAGTGCCCAGAACAGCTTTCTTTCTCAAAGCATTAATAATTAGGAAGAACAGTTCATCAGCTCCATTTATCCCTGAAGCACAACTGTGAAAGGAGACAAACATACACAGCTCAGGGGGAAGGGAATGCTTGCAGTCAGGACTGCCAGGCTTCTTCTTGCCAGCAACTGAAAACCTGGTGGAAACCATCTGAGGGGTTTTAGCATGAGCTGGATGTTTCTGATCTAGAGGTCAGACATTTTCCTGGTACATGGACCTGTTGGAATGAGTCCAGAGGAGACCACAAAGGTGCTGAGAGGGCTGGAGCCCCTCTGCTGTGCAGCCAGGCTGGGAGAGCTAGGGGTGTTCACCTAGAGAAGAGAAGGACACAGGGAGAGCTGAGAGCCCCTTCCAGTGCCTAAAGGGGCTCCAGGAGAGCTGGGGAGGACTGGGGACAAGGGATGGAAGGACAGGACCCAGGGAATGGCTGCACAGTGCCAGAGGGCAGAGTTAGATGGGATATTGAGAAGAAATTCTACCCTGTGAGGGAGGTGAGGCCCTAGCACAGCTGCCCAGAGAAGCTGTGGCTGCCCCATCTCTGGAAGTGTCCAAGGCCAGACTTGAAGCAGCCTGGGACAATGGAAGGTGTCCCTGCCCATCACAGCAGGAAGAACAAGATGAGCTTTAAGGTCCCTTCCAAGCCAAAGCATTCCAAAATTCTGTGAATTTTCCAAACAAAAGCAGGCACATACAAAGAAAAATGAAAACCTGACTTAACATTTTAACAGGAAGAATATCAAATCAGCTGTTGAAGTTTTTTTTTTATCCACTTGTAACAGACATTTAGAGATGGAAGAAAAGACACTCTGATTTACTGATTCTGCTGAAAGGCAAAATCAAACCAGCAGAAGCTCAGCTTATATAAGAAGTGGAAAAAAAGCAGCCAAGAGGGAGAAAGTAATACTTGTCTACAGAGTTCTTTGTATAATGACTAACATTTATTCAAATCACAGAATCATGGAACGGTTTGGGTTGGAAGGTTAAAGCTCATTCAGTTCTACACCCTACCATGGGCAAGGTCAAATTCCACTACCCCAGGTTGCTTCAGGCTGTGTCCAGGCTGGCTTTGAACACCTAAAGTGCATCTAATCCCGGTTTTGATGTTACTGCTCAGGATGAAGACACAGTTCCTAACACCACCTGTAAGTCTTTCCTCAGAGGATAAGTCTCTCCCTCCCAACTTCTCCTCAAAAACCATCCCATCAGCAGAAGCTCCCTCAGGAGAAGAAGTTCTCCTGCAACCCAATTCTTCACAGCACCTTCTCCATAGGTGGTGGACTGCCAAAGAGCTCATTTTCCTTTAGAAAGGCTGGTCGAGAGGAAGAGTGGTAAAATGCAGCTGAACTAGTCTGGCAGCAGCTTTGGGATCTGCAGTAACTCTTCCTAAGTTCACAGCAAGTCACCAAAAGGACAAAAACACTCTGACCAAAACTAGGCTCACAGACAACATCAGTCTGGGAAAAACATATCCAGACGTTTCTCAGATTTTCTGGGACAGACTCAAGAACCTCTGGTTTGAACACAGAATACAGTTTGAAACTGTGGAGACCAATCAGTTCTAAATAAACTGCACATCAAACCACACAGAAAGCCAAACTGACTGAGGGAACTGGTTTCCCAAAACACCCAACCTGCCACAACAAGCACGCTGAGATGACAGGCAGCTGTATTTTAAGGCATTTACAGAGCTGAAGAAAGTGCAAAATAAAAACTAGTAACATCCCCCCCCCAAAAAAATAAATTCAGGCTCTTCACTCAAACTATTTTGGCACTTTTCAGTGTTAACTGTAGCAATGAAAGCACACCTGTGAGCCTGGAACACACACCCCACTCTACACCTCACTGCAGAGTCATGCAAAGCCATTCATTTGCAAGAACTGGAAGAAAAATTATAATTCAACCCTCTGCTATTATTTAAAGAGATGGTGATACAGCAAGTGCTTCCACTGATTCCTTATCATTCCTGAGGAAAGTGCCAGCGTATCAAAGCTTTCAGTCCTTGTGCTGGAAAACAGAAAATTCTAAATATTTGTTACATTTCAAAGCAAATTTCAAAGATATCCCATCATTTCCTTGGGGAAGAATGATGGCTTGGGAGGTTCCCTAGAACAGAGGCTGGACAGAGCTAAAGGAATAAAGCAGGTTTTTATTAAAAGGCCTTCAAAGGATTCACCTTGGGCAGTACAAGAGCCAGGCCATGGCTACACCCAAGATGGACCCCAGGCCAGGAGTTTTCACGCTTTTATAAGTTTGGGTTAATTTGGGTTAATTGTCAAATTCCAGCTCCAGGTTCTGCAGTCCCACCCTCCCAGATTCTCTCCTCAATTCCCTGCTCTTTGCACTTTTTGGGGCTGAGGTTGCAGTGGTGTCCTTGGTTCTGGGGCTGGAAAAGGATTGTTCTGTGTGCCTGAGCTGTGAGGAGAGCTTGCTGACACTTTATATGAAGTTCAGAGTTATATCCTAATGCAGTACAGAGTCTGGAAAATATGAAAGCTAAAACTGAAGGCATCATGACACACAGCAGTTACATTCTCTTAGCAGTACTTTCCTGGATGAGAGCACCAAAGAAACACCGTTCTGCCACCAGGATCAAAGAAAAGCATGAAGAACTATTTCTCCTCAAACCTCATGCTGGAGAGTTCCCTCAGCCTTTTCCCCACAGACAGGGGTGATTGCATACACTTAACAACTCCGAGGTGGAAAAGCCACAAACACAAAGCACTGAGGTGTGAGCACCTGTCACACCACACCAGCATCGGACAGACAAGCTCCACACACCTCGAGATGCAACCTTAAATTCTGCTAAAGGTAAAAACAAAACTTCCAAACTCCACTTAACAGCGCATGGGTGAAGCCCAGCAGGCTATTTCTTTCTTGTTTTTGAAAGCATAGAAGGGTTGTCTATGTTGAGCATAAAACGTGTGTCTAAACATAGAAGGTGTAAGGAGGAAGAAACCAGCTCTGCCTGTTGTGGCTCAGGTTTTAGCAAATATCTCACACACAGGCACACAGTATTGAAAATATAATTGTTTTAAGTGTAAGAAAATGTAATTGCTGTAAGGGTTTGCTCTATAAAAATACTTTAGCAATAGCTGAGAGATCAATAATTTCCCTGCTTGCATCCTGTTGAGGATTTGAGCGTATCCAAGTACAGGGACTTGAAACGGAGCCGGTCTGCAAAACCGAATTAGAGCAGTTTCACTTCTCTTTGGCTGTTTAGTTGACACATCTTATTAAACACTCCCGCAGCATCTGACAGGCAAAGCCATCAGCCAGCGGTAACTACGGCAGAGCAGATTAAACACAAAGTGGGTCAAGAGCTCCAAGTACACAACCTGAAGCAGGAGCTGTCACCTGACGCGAACTTCCACGGAAAAGCGACCTGCTCTCTCTCTCCATTCGCGAACTCCAGTGGGCTCACCTGCTCTCTCCGTTTGCCAACTCAAGTTGCCGCAAGTCGCCCGCAATACAGGGTATTTCTGCTTTTCCGGGGCTCGGCTCCCGGCTCCCTCCCGGCCGTCAGTCGCCCGCAGGAGCGGGAAGCGGCTCCTGGGGCGGAGCGCGGGCGGGAGGGAGGGGAAGAGGCAGGGAGGGAGCAGGACACGCACCCGCGCCACCGGGACACCCGAGAGGAGCCTCCGAGGCGCCGCTCAGAGGGAGGCGAGCTCTCCGCCGCGCAGGGAGCGGGGCCGGGCCAGCCCCGCCGCGTTGGGCGGCCCCGGGGCGCGCCCGCACACAGGCCCTGGCACCGCCGGCGCCCCGCGGGAGGCGCTCCGGGGGCAGGGGCAGCGCGCCCGGAACCGCTCCGCCTCGGCCCGCGCCTCCCGCTCCCGGCCCGCCGGCAGCGGAGGCCGGGTGGGACCCTCCCGCGGAAGCCCGGCGGCCTCGGCGCGCCCCGCACCCACCGGTGATGGCGGTGAACTGCTGGACCAGCGCCCTCAGCGCCGCGGCGCCCGCCGAGCCCCCGGGCGCCGCCATCTTGCCGCCGCCGCCGCACCACAACACACGCGCCGCCGGCCGGCGCGCACTGCGCATGCGCGGGTCCCGCCCGCGCGCGCGACCCTTCCCCCGCCCGCCACCGCGAGGGGCGGGGTCCCGTTGCCGTGGTAACAAGCCCCGCCCCTCCGACCGCGCGGGAGGCGGGAGTTGCCGTGGCAACGCCCCCCTTCCCTTCTCCCTCACGCCTCAGCGGCTTTCCCTGGGAATGCCCCGGGAATTCCCGAGCCGTTAGAAAGGGCACGGGCCTTAGAGGCGGGACCGGCATTCTCGGGACAAGCACCCGGAGTTCCCAGGCGGATTTACCCCGGCACAGAGGCCCGCGGCGCAGCGAGGGGCTGGGCAGGCCTCGGGTCGAGTGCGGAGCAGATCCGGGTGCTGTGACCGGAGACACTCAGGAGTAACCCAGGAATAACCCTGATCACCGGCACAGGCCGGGCTGATCTGGTGAAGGACCTGGGGGTTCTAACAGGCAAGAAGCTGTCCCCGAGCCGGCAGCGTTTCCTGGGCTCCAGAAGGGCCAGTGGGATCTGGGAAGAGCAGTGCCAGCAGGTCAGGGAGTGACCCTGTCCCTGTCCAGCCCTGTGAGGCACAGCTGCAGTGCTGCGTCCAGCTCTGGGCTCCTCAGGAGACACAGGGAGCTGCTGGAGCGGGTCTGGGGGAACCTGCGAGATGCTGAAGGGTCTGGAGCATCTCTGTGCCCAGGAAAGGCTGAGGGAGCTGGGGCTGTTCGGCCTGGAGAGGAGCCCCAGCTGAGGGGCCCTCAGCCCCGGGTGTGCCTGGATATCCCTGACTGCAGGGAGGGTCAGAGCAGGGCCCAGCAATGGCACTAGAAGAACGGGCAGGGACTGAGCCCAGGAAGCTCCACCTGGACATGAGGCAGAACTTTCCTGGGCAGGGACTGAGCCCTGAACAGAGGCCGTGGAGTCTCCCTCACTGGGACTATTCCAGAGTTGTCTGGACACAACCCGTGTGTGTCTGGGACCCACTGTGGTCCCTCCCAACCTGACCCATTCTGGGGTTCTGGCAGGCAGGACCTGAGGTGGCCAAGGAACAGCTTGTCTGCACCAGTCCAGGGAGCCCTGACAGGGCATTCCTGCCATCAAAGTCACAAAAACAGAAGAGGAAACCCTTGGATTTCTCTCCACCTACTGTACCAGGTGTTTCTGATGCCCAGGCCACCTGAGGAAATGTCAGGAATGTTTTACTCCTTCCCAGTTTCCCAGCACAGCAGGAATGTGGCTACTTAGCTGCTGACCACCTTGCCAGTAGCACTTGTCAAGTCTGAGTACCACAGAAAGATTAAATTTCCCCAGAATTCTAATAATTTAGTACCTCACTGCCATGGAAACAGGTACATCTGTTCCCTTATACCCTCCCTGCCTCCCATCTCCACACCAGCTCTGGTGCTCTGGGAAACAAACAAGCCTCTAAAGTATTTGGGGTTTTGGCACTTGTTTTGTTTTCCCTAGCAGCTGGATGAGCTGAACTTGTTCACAAACAAGACAAATGAAGCACCAGGGCTGAAGGCAGGTGAGCAGCAGTGAACTGTTACACCAGCCCAGATATCCCAAATACAGACTCCTGCTTCACCAACACCAGTAAAACAAAGCTGATTTCACCTGCTTCAGGGTCAGAACAACCGAAAATCCAAACAAAATCAACCAAAAGCCACTCAGCAATGGCCAAATTCCACCCTCTAACAATGAAGATCTAAAATGAAGATCTAAATTATGCCTGGTGAGGATGATTGTGCATGGAAACAGTCAGCAGCTCTGCTTTAAAAAAAAAAAAGCCTTTAATTAAGTTTTTTTTGACATCATGAGTAAAACAGAATATAATCCCAACTGCATTGAGGACTAAAGAAAAACAGACCCATATTGAAGGAAGGCTTCCAGAACAATGACTGAGGCAGGAGGAGATCAAAGGATTTGCCACTGTTGTAACTTCCTCAAAAAACATCTCTGAACAGAATGTTAGTTTATTTATTTATGAGAAGCCCACCAATGATAGAGACATGTAGGCTGTGGGGGGGAAAAAAAAAACCAACAATTTATATTTTTGGCTTAGTGTGCTGGTCATGCTTTCCATAAAATTCGAGTTTTTTAATAACTTAAACCATCAGAAGATGCTGCTGAAGAAACAAGTCTGTTAGGAATGTCCCAGAAGAGTTCAAGTCATCAATGGGGTTCAAACAAAGGACAAAACTCAAAGATCTGCTGACTTTGCTGACTAGCACACTCCCTTCAGCACTGCAGCTGGCACTTGGCTCCATTTCAAACACTGACAGTGCAAAAGCAGCTCCAAAGAAGCAAAGAAAAGCCAAAATATGGCTTCATAAAACAACAGACAAAACAATTAGCAAGAAAGCTTCCTCTGCATAGTAGGATCTGACTGCCTGCTTCCCAGCCTCAACTTCCTACAGGCCTCAGCACCTCCACTTCTGAATTGCAATTTTTGAGTTATTTTAGTTTTAAATCCAACAGTATTTAGTAGTGCCTCTAAAACTGGAGGGGAACAGTTACAGCCAGGAAGGGCAGTTATGTGAATCTCAAATTACAGTTAGGTCAGTACTGGCAATTCCAGATTTCAGTTACTTCTTTCCCTTTTAACTCTCTCCATCATAACTGGCTTCTGGACTATTGTTTTGATCACACTTGAACCAGTGTGAGTATGAAAATTAAACAGCATCAAATATAATAACACTTGTACAAGAATAAAGTTGCAGAACATTAACAATAAGAAAACAAAAGTATTTTGTTCTTTACAACAGAAAAAATGGGATCTGCAGGAGGGATCTCTGTGAATAGATGTGAAAGGGAGCCCACAGCCTTGGCATCCATGAAAGATCCTTGGCTTTGGCAGTGGAGAATAACTTGTTTCTTTCCTCTTTGTCCCAGGCAGGGGATGGCATATGAGAGGGAAAGAATGTCTGGCTGGTTACACTGGGGAAGATGGGTGTGCCAACAATGCAATTCCAGAAACAGCCCAAATTCCAGCAACATGCTTCAATCTACAGAACAGTGGTGGTGCTGAGGGAAGCTTCAACCTTGCAGCTGACAGCCAGCTGAGAATACAGACTCATTTTTCACTTGTTTCCTCCATGGGATGTGCATCTTTTCCATTAAAGGCTTCAGATTCTCATTTTCAGATCAGACATCAGTCATCTTTGTTTTCCAACACTACCAGTATTCACACTCCAAACCGTGTAAATGCAAGTTAGAAAGTAAGAAATGTTCCAATTCCTGCAAGAAGTGCTGCAAGTGCTAGAAAATCATATTCGAGAAAAGAACAATTAAAAAATGTTACATTCTGGGGGTGTATGTAACTAAAACTTCTCAGAACTCACAGCACCGCTGCCCAAAGCGGTTCCACTCCAAACCTTCGGGAAACTTTACCTAACACAGGAGAACATCACCCCAGTTCCCATTCCCACTCCACCACGTGTCCATGGCTCTGATCTACTCTGCAACAGGGCTTTTAAACATCTGCAGGATTGTCTTTTGCTTGTTCTTAGGCAGTGAACAAATATCATTTGTGTCACTGGTATTAACCACACAATTCAAAACCTTTCCTTCCTTCATGCTGGGGGATTTCACCCGGACCCTGGCAGGGGACTGCCAGTTTTCATTGCAGGAACCTTTCCTAGTTTTGTGGTGATTGGTTTCAGCCTGTGGTTTTGACCCCTTGGAGTCTTTTGCCACCTTGGAACTTGCCTTCCTGGCAGAGGAGTCCTTCACAGACCGAGGAGGTTTGGTGCGGAGCAGGTACTCGTCCGGAGAGCCCTTCTGCCTGTTCAGTGTCCTCTCCTCCTTGTCCAGCTCCTTCTGCAGCTGCAGAGCCAGGAGCCTGTCCTGCTCCTCCTGCCTGCGCCTTTCGTAGAACTCCTGCTCAAAGGCTCGTTGTGCCTGCAAGTTAAAGTCATTC
Organism: Catharus ustulatus; assembly: GCF_009819885.2. Lineage (NCBI taxonomy): Eukaryota > Metazoa > Chordata > Aves > Passeriformes > Turdidae > Catharus > Catharus ustulatus. The sequence goes on from NC_046230.1 coordinate 4,682,761, forward strand.
AGCTGCTCTCCTTGCTCTTCTACACTTTCTGAAAAGGTTCTTCTCCTCTTATCAAACACGCCCAAGTCAATCATGCCATCAGCTGGGGCCTCCAGTAACTTCCTCTTGGGAGTCTCCTTAGAGTTCTGTGGCCTCTCTGGTGTCTCTTCATCTAAGTGTCCAGCCTCCTTCCCCGGATCACCCAACGCAGTCCGGCTGTCAGACATCACACAATTCATTCTTAACTGACCAGAAGTACAAGTGCCATCAGAATTTTCAAGGTTTACCCTTTGGACAGGTGTTAAATTGCCACTGTCTGACTCAATTCCATCATCATCTCCTTTGGATCTAAGAACAACTGTCCTAGACCCTTCCCCTTCCATGGTTCCATGAAGTGCATCTGGAACTCCATCTTCTAAACCATTTGGTCCTGATGTTTCTTCCTGCTTGCCACTGGTAGTTTCAGCTGAAGCTGAGGCACTGAAATAGTTCATGCAGGATTCCAAAAATGAATCCTTAGCAGCAGATTCTTTGTTTACACTGGTCAGCTGTGGAGACAGGGTTGGCATTTCCTCTTGCTCATCCTGCAGTGCAGAACTGCTGCCTTCATTGCTGTTGGTCTCCTGAAGAAAAGAGAGACACCACTAATGAAGTAAATTTATCAAAAGCCCATGGGTGTGAATAAATACCAAACTCACTTCTCATAGCTGCATTGCCCCTGAGTGCTCTGGGATAGCAACTCAGATACTCTTCTTTTTAAAAAATACCTGTTTAGGAACAATGAAAATACTTAAAGTGACTGCAGAAGCCCAGCTAAAGGACTGAAACCACAACTGTAGCATTTTCCTCTTATCAGTGACCCAGACCAACTGTGCAAGCCTGCTCTTCTTTGGAGGTTAATGATCAAACCAACAGCCATGGAATGATGTAAATCAGGGTGCACCCTCTTCCACTGGACTCCAGAACTGGGAATCATGAATACTGAAGGTAGCTCAAAAAGGGCAGTATAACCTGCCCAGTGCTGATGTGCAAGGGGAATAGAGGACTGGAATCCTACAGGCAAGGGGAAAATCCCACAGCTACAAACTCTGAGATTTATAACAAAATTACTCTGCTTACCACAGAGACAGAGCTGCTCCTGCCTCTTCCTGTGGTACTGGAGTAGGATGCTGAGCCCAACACACCGTAATTCTTTGGAGACAGATACCTTAAAAATCAAAAAAAAAGATACCCTTATAAACATTTTGTCCCTGAATTGTCAGTCCTTTGCATTATTCATGATCTTCAGGTTCATCCTGACAAACAACAAGAAGGCGTTTCCCTTCTCCTCCTGTGAGGAAGTGTTTTCAATTTCAACACTTCTTTGGGGAAGCCGGCCTACAGCATTCCAAAGGAGCAAGTGGGGCAGAGGGACACTGAAACAGGCCAGTAATGAAGGAAACACTTGGTGAATCCCTTACTTCTGAATGTCTCCAGAGTTGCTTGGTTTGTTCTTTGCCCTGCTCAGGTTCAGTGGGGATGTCTGAAGGGAGAGGCTGTGTGCTGGTGACGGGCTGCCAGGCACGTGTCCCTCGGGATCCTCGTTCTTCCACACAAGTAAAAACAGCATTAGGTAAAACAAAACACAACACAAACTGCAGAAACTTCAGGCAACTACTTTAGTTTTACTTCTGTCCAAAGAATTCCAGAACTGTAACAGAAGGTTACTGAGAAAGGAATATTAATCTAGCACTGAGGGACAGGAGGCTTTGCTCAAATAAGTACCCAAGTTTCATCACAGGGTGGCAAAAATTTAACTATGCAAAACAAATTAATGAAACAAAAAACCCTCCAAAAGGTAAGGTACATTTTCACTGTATGTTCCTTTCTTCCAGTACAGGTTACAGATATTAATTTCTTCCAAAGAAGGATTTTTTTAAATCATGAGGAAAAGGAAGCATACAGCAGAAAATCAGTGTTTTAAAATTTTTCACAATGAAAATATGCAGCACACATAGTAGATTACAAGTGTGTTTTACACAGCTTTACTCTCCCCCTGGCTTTTCAAAAATTAATGGTCAATCAAGGCTTTAAAGTACTGGGGGATAACAATAGCTTTCAACTACAACTAAAATAAATTTAAACTATTCCAAATTTTAACATTTGCTCTGAGAATTCCAAGTTACTTGCACTACACTGACATTTGCTGCTGTCCCACTGCATCCTGACTCACCAGACTGTTACTGAGTTGCCAGGCCAGCTCCTCATCTTGCTTCAGCTGCTTCTCCATCTCCTTCCTTCTCTCTTCTGCCAACCTTTGCTCCTCCTCCTCCTCTGCCAGCAGCCGCTGGATGTACTCCTCACTCGCCTTGTTCTCCTCCTGTTCGTGTGCTCGCCTTTCTGCCTCCACCTAACCAGATGTTTGAGGAAATCCACCTGGTTACTACTGCAGGGCCACACTCCACACCAGAACCTCTGAGATGGCACTCCTTAAACATGAACCATCCACTGCTCACAAAGCACTGCAGTATTTCATTGCACAAGTCTCAAAAATGTAAGAATCATGTGGATGCTGGGTGTATGGCCTCAGGATTGACCACAGCGACAAACCTGATTTCTCTCAGATTATACCATTAACATTGCTCACCTGCAAGGTTACACTCCATTCCTCACCTGTTCAAAGTGTTAGTAACAAAAACTAAGATCTCCAGAAACATGGATCTACAGAGAAACTGGGATTAGAATTCTTTCTAAGGCTGAATGCCAGCTATCCCACAGCATTTGCTCAGCCTGGTTTTACCATTACATCTCCCAAGGACAGCACATCTCTCTTCTAGAAGAGTGCTGCTTTGGGTTTAGCTCTCTGCAAAACCCAAAGCAGCTGGCCAGGAGTTTTAAATCTGCTTTCCTTACAGAAGACATGCTGAGAGATCAGTTACCAGTAACTCCATGAGGAGAGCAAAGAACTTCAAGAATAGAGCTTTCCTTGGAAATACCCCCAGGTCCTCTGCTTCACCTGCTCCTGTAATCACCAGCAAGGGGCTCTCAGGGAAAGGCACATTCCCACATATTTCCCAACTCTAAATGCTACTGTGCCTCAATTGGAAGAAGTATCCTTAAATTGAGAATTCTTTAAAATCCTTATTCATTTTCAAATGAGCACAAGTAACAGAGTGAACAGAGAAGAAAGAACATGCTGTGTGTTCATTACTGAAGGTTATCTAATTGTAGTCTCTTACTTGGAGGGAAATCAAGAAGACAAATATAAAACCAAAGCCCAAACAGTTTCAAATTTCTACATTTGGTACTTTTATGTACATTGACTGAGAGATGAGGTAGGAGGTATAGATCAAGAAAACTTGAGAAATGTCACTTCAAATACAAAGAAATCTCTTCCATCAATTTAACTCATGATTCAGGAGTGACCAGTATGTCCTTGCAGCTGCAGTGCCCTTTTAAGTATTTTTATTATTAAATAAAACTACAGCTGTTTATGGGAACATTCAAATATCTGGGTATGAAGCATTCATGCCTTTTAAATGTATTTTCAGACTTACCTTACTAATCTCTGCTTCATATTCCTGCCTCAGCTCCCCAGGCTTGCTCAGCTGGTGCTGTGGCTTGGGGGGACAGACTAAACAAGAGGAAGGAGAGAAAAAAACCCAAAGTCAACAAACAAAAGTCATGACAGTCAACAAGCATGGATTTTAACAATAACAAAGGATTTTTAACTCCATACCCTGTCCTGGGAATGATTTGACTCAAATCGAGTGTTGTGATTTAAAAAAAAAAATGGAAGGAATGAAGTAAAAAATAGCAAGGAATAAAGTTTACATAGTAGAAAAGCAAGGTGTTACAGAGTGGCAGGAACAGCCTCCCTTGCCCAAGCACTGTATACAAAGCAAATACAGTGGAACAAGTTACCCAGAGAAGCAGAGGCTGCCCCATCCCTGGAAGTGTCCAAGGCCAGGCTGGATGGAGCCTGGAGCATCCTGCTCTAGTGGAAGGCATCCCTACCCATGGCAGGGAGGTGGAATGGGATGATCTTTAAGGTCTCTCCCAAGCCAAACCATTCCCTCATTCATTTTCTATTGGTACACTGACCGTAATTTATGTCTTTGACTCTTTTTCATTAAAAAGACCTCAGAACACTGCAAGTGGAACAAGCTGTCCTACAGCCAACCTACCAAAATGCCCCCAAGGGCACTTGCAACATCATAAACCCCAAAATCTTTCTTCAAAAAGTTAATCAGATTTCACTTCCTTCTCTCTGGCACCACAATTTTCAGCTCACAGATTCTTTCATTGACCAAACCCCTGAATATCAACCAAATTAATTAACACCTAAAAATCTTTTAACTACTTCACTTGCTTGATAGTGATAAAAACCCACACCCACAGACTCAAACACTCTGCTTGCAGATGCTACAGCTGCAAAAGAGCAATGAACAAGGCCAGGCAGCCACACACCAATACCCCACACCAAAGGCATGAACAAACACTCACTGAAATGACCAGACAATGTAATTTTTATCCTCTGCACTACAAATGAAAGAAGGCATTGCCCACCTCTTCCCTGTGCCTTTTGCAGGGGAGAGTTCTGTCTCTGCCAGCAGTAACACACCTGCCTACCCACAGCTCCTTATTTCCCACTCACAGCAATTCCTGTGGCAAAGCAGACACATCCCAGGACAAAGTGACATTTCACTTACTTTCCTCATCCAAATCCTGTCCGTTAATCCTCCGCTCGCACTCCTCTGGGTAATTTTTCTGAATCTTCTCCCAGAGCTCCCAGTTGACAAGAGTATTTCTGCGGGTATTGTACCGTGCCCAGGAGGAGACTCGACGTCTGCAAAAGGGGCAGCAAAGACTGGCCTTTTCCACTGTCATCTGGAAGCAGGAATTGCAGAGGGTATGGCTGCACGGCAGCGTGACAGGCTCCACAAAGATCTCCATGCAAATTTGGCACAGGCAGTCGGACAAGGAAAGCGGGGCCTTGGATCTCGCCGACATGCTGACTTGAGGCAGAGGAGCAACGCTAGGATGACATCAGGGCCTGAAAGCAAAAAGAAACACTTATGTTCCTCATGGGAAGTGAAACAAAGGAAAATACAAAATGTTTTACAGGTACTTTAAGAAAACATTGGCAGATTTAGCATCCTGCTTAAGTGATTGCTTTTGCTTAGGGCTTGAAAGACTCCTGAGGAATAAGCAGATCTTTACAGAAGCCACGGAAAAACTGTAGAGGTTTCCCTACTGCAGTTTCCTGTGGGCTGTAACAGGTGTTTTGGGATAGCAAGGAGGTGACAAGGAGAGAGGGGAAATGAAGGTGAGACTTCTTCCAGCCACCTCTGTTACTCCCCTCTTCTCCCACCACTCCCTGTCTGTGATGATATGCTGGATACATTATTCCAGTTACCTTAACCTTCCATTCCCTCATTTTTCAGTATATGTGCTTTCAGTATATGTCCTTTGAGAGCTGCTTCTGGCACAAGCTTGATTCCAGCACATTCTGAAGGTGAAATACATCAGAGTAGAGCAGCTTCTTCCTCATTCATTTGCTCGCTTAAGCTAGGACTATAAAGCTAAAATTCTTTTTTTCTTAAGGTAAATGAAGAATTAAGACTCCAGCACCTTCTTGTATGACTTGAAACTGGGAGGCTCATCTGTCTCCTCACGATTTTTCCACTTGGCCCAGCAATACTGTGGGAGAGAAAACAAAAGACACATACAGCAAAAGAAGAAACCCACTGATTTTTAAGTCACAAGCTTCTTAAACAGGCAGCTTCAGCGACAGGAGGCCCGCGAAAGAAAAGCTGCCGTTCCTCACAGAGAACTCGCCATGGAGACAAATACACGTTAAGGCGGGTTTTATTATTTCCGCTATTTTTATTGACAAAATAATAACCCCCAGGAGCCGGCGCCCAGCGGAAAGGGGGCCCCAGGTGCCCCCCAGCCCCGTCACCGGAGGTGAAGGAAGGTCCCCGAGCAGGCCCGGCACCCACCGCTCCGCACGCCGCCCCCGTCGCGGCTCCCGCAATGGCGGCTCCGCTCCGCCCTCACGGAGGGGCCGTTCCCGCCGCGCGGCTCCGGGCTCCGCCTCCTCCTGCTTTTTCTCCTCCTTCTCCTCCTCTGCTGTCTCCTCCTCCTCCCTGACCCGCTCCGCCGAGCCTGCTGGGAGACAGAGGCGGCCGCCCTCAGGGGAGAGGCGGGCGGGGCTGTGGCGGTGGGACGGGCGGGAATGGCTCCCCGCTGCCGCAGAGCAGCGTTGGGCGGGATGATGGAATAAATCCTTCCCTGTGAGGTGCTGAGGCCGGGCGGGCTCGGAGCCGGGTTTGGGCCCTGGCCCTGCTCACCTGGCCGCCGGTGCCCAGGGCACATCGCGCCTCAGGTCCTGCTGCAGCATCGCGGCCTGCCGGTCAAAGTCGTGCTCCAGGGTCTGCAGGCTGGAGTCCAGCTGGGCGAAGCGAGCCTCCAGCCCCTGCAGCCTGCTCTCGACTCTACAAAACGACAGTCAGCCAAGTTCCCAAGCGTTTGGGGCTTTCTGCCGTGACACTGCACTGTGAGCAGCTCCTCACCCCCTTCTGGGGGTCCTCCCAACATCTCTGAGAACACCCCTAAAATTCAAGGTTTATTGTCACGTTTTTTTGGCCACATCTTTTTGGCCGTTTCCTGATGCAGAGATCTTAAAATCTGCAAATTCTCAAAATCCCAAAATTAGTATACCTTCACCTCTCAACCATATACATTATAGGTGTTTCTCTAACACATTTTGAGGCGATTTATGCTTTTATTTCTAATGTCATGGTCTTTTGAACTATTTTCATTTAACATTGAGCAGAACTTCTCATTACTCCTCTGGTTAAAGCTTATGCAAATAATAAGTCACCTGCAGTGTTTTTTTTTTAATAGGACTGTCCTTCCATGGAACAACTGGGATAAAAACTACTTCATAGCTCGTGTTTATTAACTGCTTTTTCATTGTTTGGTATCTGTTGTGTTTTTCCTATTTAAAATTGTAAATTATAAAGATGAGGTTTGAGTTTTAAGCTGCTCCACTTTTGCTGAAGAAAACTGCCTGGTTTAAAAGAACTTGCTGTGTTGAGAGGAGAATGCAAATATTTATTTTTGTACCCATTTCTCTCTTTCCTGGAGATACAGGGTGTGCTGGGCTTCTGTTACTGTGTGTGGTTTTAGTAAAGACAGTTTTCTCCACATTTTCCTCAGTTACCTGATTGACATCAAGGCATGTTCTTGAGAATCCTGAGGATCTGAAAGCTAATGTAAATAATTCAATGTTCCTTCCATAATACAGAACAGCTATCTCAGTACTATATACTCAATAGTGATTTATTAGCAGAACATCACGTACTCCTTAGAGATTTTTTTGTGATTTTTCTTTTTGTTTTACTGGCAGAACTTCAGGCTGTATCAGCTAACAGCTACACTATCAGCAAATATTATTAACTGCATATTTATCTTACCTTTTCTCATTGCTAGTTTGCTCCACTCCTTCTGTTATTATTATTAGTGTATTGTTTTAATGTTCAGAGAATTGAGTTCTGAACTGTGACCTACCTGTGTTAAGCACTTTATTCATGTTTGTGGCCCAATTTCGTGTATCTTTGGATGAACCATTTTTAAGGACAAAAATACACAGTAGCTGGCGATGACATTAAAAAATAAACAGCCAAAACAAAACCCTTCAACATTTTTCCATTCTTTGACATGTATGCCACTGTATTTTAATGCCTGTTGTTATAAGAGACAACCAAAAATTCAATTTTTTCCTATCAGGAGTGCCTGCCTCTACTTCTGCCTCCCCCTTCTCCAAACTAAACCCTACTTTGCATTGTCTACAGCTGACCTGAATGAGGAGAAAATAAAAATGCTTCACCAGTGGCATATTTTATTTAGTATCCCCATCCTTAATGACTTTAATTCATTGTCTGGCTGCTTGTGCAGATTCTTGTCTAACGATTTGCTGTTTTTTCCTGAGGCTACGAGGCTTCCTCTGCAGCCTAATGAAAGCTCATCTTACTGCGGTAGAACTCCTCTTGCTTCAGCAAGGATTTTGGGACGAAAATAGACCTTCAATTGGAAATTTAAGCTGGTGTCATGTAGAAATGTGGGGAGTTCGGAAGAACTGGAAGAGTTGATGTATCATAATTGGATCGAATCTGTCAGCACAGAGAGAGCAAGTGCAGAAACTGAGGTGAGTGGGGTTTGCTGTGAATGACTTCCAGAGCTGGCTTGTCAGATAATGAGTGTTCTTGCCGGTGAATTGCTCCCTGGTTTGCAGCTTTTTATCATGGTAAATAAGCTTCCTCATGGCCCATCTCCAATTTCCTCCTCTCCAAGTAAGAGTAAAGTTATCTAAGATCTCATCACTAATGCTGCTCTCAGTGCAGCAGTAGTTTCTCAGCAGCTTTCAGTCCAACACTCTACTGCTTGACCAGTTTTGTGTCTCAAATACTTTTTAATTGCCTGTCTGTAAATTAATCTTGTGTATTTTTAAGCAACTGCAACAAACATTTCAGCATTTGCCAATTTTGGATCTAAAAATGTCTGTTCAGTTATACCACAGTAGATCCATAACTGATCTCCCCCAGCTGTAACTGAATTCTGATCAGCTGAGTGCTGTTGCCTCTTGATCTAAGTTTGGAATGAAAAGAGGAAGTATGGATTAAACCTCCTGCTTTCATTTCCATTATGACCTCTGAACACTTTTTCCTTTAGTGTAAGTGAAGTTACCACTAAGTCAGTGATCTCTGACTAGTGTACACACAAACCACATCCCCATTCTTTACCAGAAAGTTTTTAAAATTCCCCTCTTAGCATGCAGTAGAAGCTCCAGCATTCCCACTTCTCTGGAAGTTTGGTTCTATATGAAATCTTATTTCTGCTATTCAGATATTTACAGAAAATGACATTTTAGAGCTGTCACGTGGGTTTGATTTTCCAGGCCAGTGCAGCATCCTGCACTTCTCCAAACTCTCCCCACTCACTCACTCCATAGTATGTTAGACACACACTTCAAGCAGTTTCCCACAGAAATAATTTTCACTTTTTTTCTTTCAGGAGTTGTTTCATCATTTCTCCCTCTGGTCAGGTCTCCAACACCTACGTTTGTGTTCACCATCGTGTGAATCAGAGTAATAAAGGCTGTGGGTGAACCAGCAGGATGAACAGTATCTCAACAAGAGGAGCAGATTCTTTCCAGGTCTGTCATCTGTCTGTCTGTCAACACATAACCATTCATTTCCTAAGCACAAGTACTGCATCCCATCAGCTGTGATACTCTTACCTTTACTGCAGGTAAACCACACTTGTAGGTATGACACCTGATTTGACTTTAAAATGTCTCAATACTGCACAGTTTGCCTTTAAATGTAATGTATTGTAGAATCCCAGAATGGCTGGGGTGGAAAGGGACTTTAAAGCCCATCCCATTCCATCCCCTGCCATGGGCAGGGACACCTTCCACTAGCCCAGGCTGCTCCAAGCCCTGTCCAACCTGGCCTCGGACACTTCCAGGGATGGGGCAGCTTCTCTGGGCACCCAGTGCCAGAGCCTCACCTCCCTCACAGTAACATGAAAATCCAGAGTGGGGACAGTATTCTTCCTGCCTGCCTCTGCTGAGAATTTCAGACTTTTTTGACTTTTTCCTGCATATCCATGCTCATACCTTTATGTCTGCTCTGAGCCAGCACCACTGGTGCCTGCTCTGCACAGCCAAGCACAGCCAGTGCCAGCAGGGGCAGCTGAGGCCGGATTATTTTTCAGGAAGTCTGTGTGAACCTGTTGGTCACGTTCCTCTGCCAACTGCAGGCTTTGGAAATGGAGGGTGAATCAGCGTTATCTATATTGCAATTCCCCAGTGATGGTGATTTGCTTTCCTTACACTTATAAGAAAGGACCATTCTTGGGTTTTTTTTTACTCATAACAACCACTTACTCCCTGTCTTTGAACCCTCCAGACTCTGAGGCACAGTCTGAATATCAGAAGTTCACCTCAAATCTCCAACTAGAGTAGCAAATCCGAATTTCAGAGTCACAGAATATGCTGAGTTGGAAGGGATCCACAAGGATCCAACTCCTGCCCCCCAGCATCCCCCCAGCAATTCCACCTTGTGCCTGAGAGTTGTCCAAATGCTCCTTGAGCTCTGGCAGCCTTGGTGCTGTGACATTCCCTGGGGAGCCTGTTCAGTGCCCAACCATCCTCTGGGGGAAGATTTTCCTGATATCCAACCTCAACCTCCCCTGACACAACTTCAGGCCATTCCCTCAGGTCCTGTCACTGGGCACCACACAGATCAGTGTCTGTCCCTGCTTCCCCCCTCATGAGGAAGTTGTAAACCTCAGCGAGGTCTGAATAGACCAAGCGCCCTCATTGCCTGGTGCCACTTCATGCAGATGCAGGCCATGGGTGATGGAGCAACTGCCCAAATCCTGCAGCAAACAGCCAGGATGGCAGCCAGGGAATGACCACCACCATGGAGCTGATGGCTCTGCCCCTCTTTCCTCCCCAGGAAATGAAGGAGTGATTAGTCTATTCATGAGCTCCTCCCTCCCTGTACACCCACCATGTCTATTCACACCCTGCTGCCCACAGAAGTTTCCAGGGAAGCCCAGTGCTCAGGGATTGCCTGGTGGGCTGTCCCATGGCCCAGCCCTCTGTGCCCTCCCCAGCCCTGCAGCACCTGGTCAGCGTCTCGTTCAGGGAGCGCAGGGAGATGCCGCCTTTCGCCATCCTCCTGAGAACTACAAGGGAAGAAATAAAAGCTGGACAGGGCTTGCTCCTCTCTCCTGTAGCCGGTAGCAACAGCAGGGACAGGGGATCCGAGTCCTGCAGGAGGTTGTTTGTTCCCAGGCTTTTTATAGCCTGGGTATCCAAATATAGGTCATGGATGCACCAACACACGTTCATGGACATATCACACACTGAACCACGCAGCCTGGGACCTGACCCCTTCCTCTGCCCACTGATCCTGTGTCTTCATAGATGAACTAACTCACAGGTAACACAAAAGGGAGCAACTACGCTTTACTCCTTCATTTTTATTTTTTTCCTGTGTTTTGGCTTCACTTTGTTGCTGCGCCCACTAGATGCTGTCTTGGGCCAAAGTCTCCTGCTGGGAAAGGCTGTACAAGCAGATTGCCTTTGGTTTTTTCAATTAAAAAGGTATGAAGGTAAAATCTGATTTGGATGAGAATGAGTTCTGTTTGGTTGCAAGGAAGCTACTTTGAGCAAAACCACAAAACCAAGACAGTTGGAATCTCTTCCATAAAGAGTGAACAGAGGCAGCACAACTGGATAATGATTTTCTGGAGCTGGGGATGTAAAAAAAAAAAAGAGCTGGAAATTTTTCCATAATAATACAGGTCTGGTAACAGCCCAGCTGGTGAAATGCAGCAGCACAACCCCGCCCCCAGTGCAGCAGGTCCTCAGCCAGCACTAGGAATTCAGTTCTGTGACAGGATAAGAACAGCCCAGGAAAAAACCCTTTTTCCCACTTCATGGGAAATGCAGCATGAACTGAACATGTCCACAGCTGTAACATTTCCACTTAGGTTTTCCTACCTTCAATTTGCAAATGAAGGGAAGCTTCTAGCAAGCTAAGTTCTGCTCATTGTGTCTCAAAGCTTTGGGAAGATGGGAGGTATTTGGGTAAGGAGAAGCTGTGCCTTTGGACCTTCATATTCCCCCATGATGGGGGTACAATACACTTTTTGACACAATTTTGTGTGAGTCTGGCACTATTAGAGACAGTCTAAGGACAAGGGAACAGTGAGAGAGAAAGCATTTATTAAGACAAGTGAAATAGTTCTTTTTCCCTGGGATACACAACTGACAGCTGACCCACCCAACAGGTGTAACAGTTCCCCTTCTGCTGCAGTGAAAAAATTCAGTTGGCAACCACAGGGAAACTCATTTGATTACTTGTTAATTGATGCATCTCTAGTCTATGCAGCTGCTGACAGAGTGATGAAAACCAGATTCCACCATGACCAGTTTAAGCCAACTGGGACACGGCTTCATGGGAAAAGCCACACAGAGCACTGCAACAGCCCAAACCACACAGAGCTGAGCCGGTGGCAGCCCTGCTACTGTTCAGCAGCCTCACTTAGCACTGTGGGTGTCTCCTTAGCACTAATTTTCTCATCCAGCCTTAATTACATCAGCTTAGTCATGAACTAATGTTACCCCTAAATATAGAGACCCGTTTTGCTTAAATTCAAGCAGCAAACTGCCAACCCTGCATGAGACAGTGGCTGTGAACATCACAGCCACAAAGAACCAGCACCAGGCCAGGGACACCACGAGTGCACAGCAAATCCCTTCCCCTTCCCAGGGAGCCAGAGGAGCTCACTGTCCAGTTCACTGTCAGTGGATGTAACTGGCTCTGAGAAGTGGTTTTGTCCCCCATACTCCTGTGTAAACACCTGAAGTGTTCTTAAGACACCTTAAGGGTGCCTTAAGGTTCTGGCAATGGATAGGCTGATATAGAGCTGGTCTGGTCAGCAACCAACACTCTCCTGGAGCCTTTGATCTCTGCACATGAGAGCCAGTTCACCTTCTCTCCGTGCTCAATGCTGAGCTTTGGCACAACTCCAGGGTGTTCATTTGAGGCCACTTTGTTGAGCTTCCCATCTTTCCTGCTGGAAGCAGCTGTTTGGGCCTTCTTCCTGTGCAGAGATTTTGCTGGACTTTTCTGCTGCTTCCCGACGTTGCTGCTGACATCCCACAGCAAGACTTTCCCATCATTTCCTCCAGACAACAACCAGTACGCCTCTGGCATGAAGAGCACTTGTGAGACTCCCAAGCTGTGAGCCTGGAACTCCAGCTCACGTTCAAACCTGACCCCAGTGACTCGGAATATTCTGATTTTGCCGTCCTGAGCTCCGCAGCCGAAGATGTTGCCGCAAGAGGCGACGGACAGGGAATGTGCCAGAGGAGGGTTGAAGAACTGCCCAGCTGACTGTGAGCTCTCTTCCTCCATGTCACACTCCTGCAGGTTCATGGTCCACAAGGGACGAGCTTTCTGCAGGTTCCACAGCATCACCTGGGGAAAAAAAATAGGATGAATCAGTAATTCGTGTGTTTTACTTCAAACTGGATCTTTAATAGTAAAATAAACAACCACACTTCTTGCCCCAGCAGAGCAAAGCTGTGCATGACTCTAAGAGGTGTAAGGCCTGTGGTGAGGAGTGGTTAATCTTGCCCTAATAAATGTAGCAAATCTTTCTGGCCTGCTTTCCAAACCCCCACCACTCTGCAGTCAATGACTCAGACCTTTAGACCACAAGAGACATGCAACACTGCTCTAAAAGCTTTTGCATTCATCTCAGCAGTAGTAATCATGATATACTGCACATCAATTATTGAGGAGGAGGGACATGGAAACTCTAGCAGTGAACAGAGATCATTATCATTCTGGATTTCTGTCTCTGCTACTTGACCTAAAATAGTCACTTCCACGAACGTGTCTGAAAAATGGGACAGCAAAAGGCAAAGAGCAGTTGAGGCTGTGGTTTTTAAGCAGGCATATTTGTATTTATTTTTATATCCAGTGAGTAGATCTGGTTTGTGCTATGGAGTAGGGCATGCTTTACCTGCTGAGATGGGGCAGGTCACGCTTGTACACTTCCTCTTCCAATGCCCCCAGTAAAGAATCCTGTGTCTCTTGTACAGATTTATACTGAGCCAACTAAAAATCATGCTCTCAGGACTTTTGTAGGCTCTGAATTGACAATGAGCATTCTCAGGCCCAACAGATTGAAAAGCACAAGTCAGTCTAATGCAGCACTGGTGTACTGTTTGCTTCAAAAAGTTATTAATAAAAATATTCCTTCAGTAGTGATCACTAATAAGAAGTACAGGAGTCTTTAAATTTAGCTCACAAAAGAGCCTGGCTCTCCATTTCTGGACTCCAAATCACAGTAAAACATCTGAAATACATTTCCTGTCACTTTACTGTGCTGCTGCACTAAAACTACTTCCACAACAACTGTGATTTACTGCGAATCAGAGGGGCTGGGTGATGCTTACAGAAAATACTCTTGCTTTCATCCCAGACAGCACTGCAACATCCTGATGAATCCATCAACTGCTGACAAGTTTTCTGCAACCTAAATATTTTCTGTCCTCATGGCATTTTCCCTGCTTCACTGGAACTGCTGAAAGAACTCCAGCAACCTAAATTTCAGCTCTCATCAGCCACAGCTTCCCCAAGGGTTTGACAAGCCCAGAACATGTTTTGTGGAGCTCATAACTTGTCCAAAGGCATGGTGCAGCACAGGGCTTCAGAGTTCTGCAGCTAAGCTCCCCTTTGGGAAATGATGTATCTGAAATGCAGCCTCAATGCAGAATGATGCTCTTTTCACTGTACAAAAATGCATTAATGAAATCCTGTTTTGGGATACCGACCTTCACCTAAAAACCAACGTGCTGAGCTACAATAAATGAAACTAATTCTAAAAGTCACAAGAAATAATCAGCTCACTTGTGTCCAGTTGTACACAAATGTTTACAATTCTGACAAAAAGCTTCCAGCCACAAGCTTGTGTCTCTGCATTTCAGGGACCAGAATTAAGCCAGCTGAGGAACTGAATGCTTACTCTTCCCAGACAGGACCTATCATCATGGTTTTAACACAGAAAAATACAGTTTATACTGTAAGTATCAGCATGTAATTGCTCTAATTGGTGTGAGATGTACTTTGGTTTCAAGAACAGGGGGTGAAACTGCTCAACGCTGTCACACAAACTTCACTTTGACACAGCTGGAACCACAGAAACCTTTGAGAAGTGACAGTTTTCATTTCAGGCTAAACCAGGAATGTGGTCAGACCTCAACCACTGGAAAGAAATTACTGAAAAATATGTGTTCTGGGTGGCCAACTCCAGACTTAACTCTCATAATTCTTCTCAGAATGCAAAATACAAAGTTTCCACTTGATGAGGATACAAAAGTTTAAAAGACATGGCTCCAAGATGCTAACAGAACAAAGCATAAATTATACTTGTCCTCACAGTGATGCATTCCCCTTGGAAAGATGCTTTTCTACCTGCCTGCCTCAAGCACTGTGCCTTTTCTTCACCATGCTTTGCATCTTATCTGCAGCCACAACTGATCCCTAGGGTCCGACAAAGAGGTAATGTGACAGGAGTGAGCTTTGCAGTATTCTGATTTCCTCTCACCCCATTTACAATTTGAATTGTAAATGTTAAGGGGCAGAAGCTGCTGAGGAGAACACAGCACAAACAGCCCCAACGCTTAGGTTTTGAGCCGAAACACTTCAGCATAGTGAGGGAGCTTTCCGGTGACTGCGGGCTGAACACCTTCACGCTCGGTGAAAGTCTGTGGCTGCCTCACCACACAGGTGGGTAATTACTGTTTCACTCCATTAATAACCGTGCACATCTATGCAAATCACCTGCATGTCCAGTCCACAGGAAACCAGGCTTTGAGGCCGCTGAGGTCGGAAGGCAACAGACGAGCAGATATTGGAGTGTCTCAAGGACCGGCTGACTTTCTCGCTTTCCAAGTCCACCACCTTTATGGCCCCCGAGTCATCGGCCGCCGCCAGGAAGCCGTCGGTGTCGTTCACCGAGAGGCAGTTGATCTCCTCCTCGTTCACATGGAAGCGCTGCAGGGGCTCCTGGAGGGAGCGGACATCCAGCACGCTGATGGTTTCCCCGTGGGAGGTGTACAGCGTGCTGGGCCGGCGGGCGGAGAACAGCACCGAGGTCACGTCCTCATCCTGCGGGAGCCGCAGCTGAGCCACGGGCGAGCCGGCCCCGTCCCAGAGCACCAGCTCGCCCCGCTCCGCGCCTGAGGCCACCAGCCCTTCGGCGCTCACGTTCAGGCACAGGACAGAGGAGGAGTGTCCGCCCTCCCACTTCACTGCCATGCTTCAGGGACACCCCTGAAAGAAAAAAAAACAAGCCCTGGAATGAGGCGGTTGGCGGCCTCATTACAGCAGAAACTTAGCAAGCAACAATATCATCCTTGAACACTTGAAACTCCAGTGTCCAGTTAAAACTGGCACAGGGACAGCTCAGCACCCAAAGTGGAGCCTTCGCTCCACGGTGCTGACCGGTCTTTTCCAACCTAAACGACACAAGAGTCTTTTTAAAAGGACTACTAATTTAAAACAGGTTGAAACACATTTAATTGCACACCCTTGGCGCTCCCCAGGCTCAGCCCTCCCCGGTGTGACTGCCCACGGCAGCCCGTGTCACGGTACTGCTCAGGGAAGCACGTCAGCACAAAGTGAGAGAAAGGAAAAAGGTAGCACCAAACTGTTGGAGAGGGACTGGGACAGTGCGAGGAAAAGGAGAGAGGCACACGTGGCTGGTGTGACAGGTCCGTGCATTTATTTAACTTGGGCAACAAGCGGCTTGTTCTGGTGCTTTTACCTTCTTTTCTTTTTTTCACCACGTTGTTTCCCATGTGATTTTTGTTGACCCAGATCTACAGAGCAGCCAGAGCCCATTCATTCCCTCAGGGGAACTTGGGCCCTCTCTGTGGTGTGTTTGATCGCCGAGACCCATCCCCTCTCCGCAGCTCGCGTCGGGGCACATTGGCGGCCGCGGGTCCCCGGGAGCCGCAGGTGAGAGAGGGGCCCCGTTCCCTGCCACCCCCCGGGCCCCGCGGCCGCTGGCTCCGACCGCCCTCCGCCCCGGCAGGCCCGGCCCTGGAGCCGCTCCCGGGGCCGTCCCGGAGGGTCCGGGAGGCGCGGGGCCCTCGGCGCTCACCTCAGCTCCCCTCGGCTCCGCCGCGCTCCGCTCGCCTCCCCGGGGCTCCGCTCGGCTCCGCCGCCCCCGCCCCTCGCCGCCCCCCGCGCCCACCGCGCACGCGCGGGGCGGTGCCCGCGGCCGAGATGGCGGCGCCGCGCGCCCCCGCGCCCTGAGGCCTCGGGCGGCCCCGGCCACACCGGGCGGGCTGAGGGGAGCGCGGGGGGCGATGGCGGCGGGGCCCGGCCCCGGACCCGGCCCCGGGGCGGCCGCGGCGTCGTGGGGAGGACCGGGCTGGCGGCTGCCGGGGCGGGTGTTGGAGCTGGTGTTCTCGTACCTGGAGCTGCGGGAGCTGCGGAGCTGCGCGCTGGTCTGCAAGCTGTGGCACCGCGTCCTGCACGGCGACGAGAACAGCGAGGTGTGGCGCAGCCTGGCCGCCCGCTGCCTGGCAGAGGAGGCCCTGCGCACCGACATCCTCTGCAACGTGCCCACCTACAAGGGCAAGGTGAGGCCGGGACCCCCACCCCGCCGGGACACCCCTGCACCGCCTGCCCCGGCGCTCGGGGACACCCCCACGGCCCTCCGGCCCACCCGCCATTGGAGACGAGAGGGGCGGGAGGCCGGGAAACATGACAGGGCTTTATCTCCTAGAACCACAATGGTTTGGGTTGGAAGGGCAGGGACACCTCCCCCAGGCTGCTCCGAGCCCCGTCCATCTCCCCCACCCACCTTGTCTCGCCCAGGTCCGTGCCTTCCACCACGCCTTCAGCACCAACGACTGCTCGAGGAACGTGTACATCAAGAAGAACGGCTTCACGCTGCACCGCAACCCCATCGCGCAGAGCACGGACGGGGCGCGCACCAAGATCGGCTTCAGCGAGGGCCGGCACGCCTGGGAGGTGTGGTGGGAGGGCCCGCTGGGCACCGTGGCCGTCATCGGCATCGCCACCAAACGCGCGGCCATGCAGTGCCAGGGCTACGTGGCCCTGCTGGGCAGCGACGACCAGAGTTGGGGCTGGAACCTGGTGGACAATAACTTGCTGCATAATGGAGAGGTGAACGGCAGCTTCCCCCAGTGCAATAACGCGCCCAAATACCAGGTGAGAGGGCTTGGCGTGGGCCTGTCCTGGCTGCCTGCTGACTTGCTCCGAAGTGACCCTCAAAGGTCTCTTTGCAAATGATTCTACCTTATGAGCCTTTTCCCCCCTTCATTTACTGCTTCTGCAGGCTACACCTGTCTGGTGTTCAGTGCACCTGACCCTGGGTTGTTTGCACACTTTAGTCTCAAACACTGAGTGTCAAACCTGTACTGTGCGTGTCTGCTTAGACATCGTGGTGCTTTTTGGGAATAAAACCTGAAAAGGCTGTTGTAGCTTTTTGAAGTAGCAGCTTGCCCCACAGCAAGGTGAGTGTCTGAGGGCTTGTACCCCTTTGTTGTCTGGCAGGCTGAGCTGAAGTTAGTGCTTAGGTGAGAGGCTTCCTGCAAAAACCTGCAGCAGTGCTGATTGCTGCTGCTTTGCTCACTGGCCACATACCTGTGGGTGACATCCCTTATCTGAAATCTGATGTTCAGATAACTTCAGGGTATTAAAGAGCAGACCCAACCTTTTTGTCCTTACAGAAGTGCTTGTCTTGTTGTTCTTCGTGCTCACACAACTGCCTTTTCACTGCTGGATTTGCTTGTGTTACAACTTAAACTGGATCATTGTAATTTCCATCTCCTATTCAGAGACTGGGTTAGAAGGGACTTTAAAAATAATCCAGTCTGACCCCCAGTGCTGTGGCTTTGTGCCGGCTTATGTTTCAGTTGTGGGTGAAGATCTGTGTAGCGCCTTGCATCTGATATTCCTAAACTTTGTGTGAAAGTTCAAATCAGCGATGCTTGGGTGTATTTTGTGTTTATTAAGACACATGCTGCAGTGATCTGCTCATAGAAAACGTGCTTACTGGGAGCACATGTATGCATTAGTGTTGGCTGGAAGAAATTCCCAGTGCTGGGGCTGGCTGGAGAAGAGTCAGGAATTTGTGTGGTGCCTGCTGTGCTTGTGGCTGTTCTCTGGGACTTTCACTGATATCTGAAATAATGTGTGCTACATAAATGCAGGGAGCTGTGAGCCTGCCTGGATCCAAGATTCCTGCTGTGGTCAATGTTGGTTTCACTTGTGTGTGTGTATGTGACTATATATATTTAATTTTACATTTGGTACTGAAATTTCCTTTTACCATGGTGAGGGAGCACCTCTGTCAGCGACAGCACCTGCTCATTAATCTATTCTGAGATTTTTTTTGTAGGTGGCACTTGCCTTTCTTAAATTTGTAGTCTTTAAAAATGCTCCTCACAGAGCAGTTGCTGCTTAGTGATAGCAGCAGCTGAACACAGAGTTCAGGTAACTTGGAGCCCATTGCAAAGATTCCAAAGCTCTGCAGTATTTTTCCCTGAGAGCACCTGCTCATATGGTTCATATGGGAAGGGTCATCTTTATTATCATAAACAGGTGTTGTTTTATTATCATAAACAGGCTGTTCTGCAGCATAGGTACTCAGGATCATGGGGAAATTGAGAAATTCCCATCACAAGAGCAATCAATCATGAGAGACAGGACAGCCCTGCTTTAAAATTCTCTGCTACATTACACTTTGCATTATTTTTGTTTCCATCTGAACATGCTGACTCTTTCTGTGTGTTATTTTTACTCCCCCTCCTGTCTCTGTTTCCAGATAGGTGAAAGGATTCGAGTTATCCTGGACATGGAAGACAAAACATTAGCGTTTGAGAGGGGCTATGAGTTCTTGGGAGTTGCCTTCAGAGGACTGCCAAAAGTTTGCCTGTATCCAGCAGTGTCTGCTGTGTATGGTAACACAGAAGTGACTTTGGTCTACCTGGGAAAGCCTCTGGATGGATGACGTGGATTGTTTCGTCGGGACGTCGAGATGTGGATATTTGGGAGGAGAAATCTGCATGTTGGTTAGAGGGAAATGTGTATTAGAGGAAAAAAAACAACCAAAAGGTGTGGGTGTGTGTCCAAGAGCCATCGAGGCAACCACATGGGATTTGGAAAAGGAGGACCAGCCGTACTTCAGAAATTGTGTTACATTTCCTCTTTCTACCAGGCCAGAAAAATCCTCAGGGCTGCAGTTGATTGAGTGGGAAGCTGACACATGCATGTTGCAACAGATTTTATTGCTAAAATGGCAGTGTGACCTCAAACATTTAAGAAAGGACTTGATACAAAAATGCTTGAGGAAATTACCCTGGGATTTGTAAGTGGCGTGTTTTGTGAGAGACTCCCATTTCCAAACTGCTTGTTCCTTCCTTCCCTCCTTGGGGCCAGCGTGGGGGCTGGAGCAGAGAGGGGCTGCTGGGGGTATTTACAGTTTTTAGTGTCCTGAGAGGCACAGTCTGTGCAACTGCCCTTCTCTGGTATAACCATACAACACGTGTGCAGCTATTTTTAAGTGTATTTTAAGGATTGTATATAAAGAAAACGTTGAAAAGAACAGTTAAAAGAAAGGGTTTGCTTTATTCTAACTGGGACAGAGTTTCTTAAAGGGAAAAAAAATCACCCCCCTCCCTGGCACCAGAACACACACCTGGGACAGGTGTAGAGCCTTCATGTCAGTGCAGTTCTGTTGTAATGTGCTTTGGGATGCTCTTGTGGAGTGCGGTGCTACTTTGGGTTGTTTCCTGTGAAAGTTTCCTTGGCTTCAGTGACAGGTTTGTTCTCTGTAGGAAACAAAAACGTTTTCCCTGCGAGTTTTCTTTCAGCAGAACTCGTGCTCCCCTTGGGGAAGGAGGGCTGAGCACAGCACTGAGCTTGCCTTCCTCTCCAGTCAAAAATGCCACCTTTTCAAAGCATTCTCTCACTTGCTAATCACTGTTGTGAGATGTCTCAACTCAGCGTTGAAGGAGCATTGGGCTCCTGCAACCAGACCTTACTTTCAGCTTCAGTGGCTTTATAAAGCTTTAAGGCTTGCCTGAACCTTTTTTAACTGAATCCAATCCCCTTGTTGGTATGTTGGCACCCCAACATTCACCTGCCCAGGACCAGTAAAACTCTCACCAGCCCATTCATGGGGATTCTGGATCACATTCAGTGTTTGTGCTCTTCGCTGATTTTCTCAAAGCCATGTCCAGACCCCCCAGGTGTGTCTGTGTGTAGGCTGGGAAGCTGCCAGGTGTAGTGAGGAGGGAATTCCTGGGGGAACCACTTTGCTGTGAGGCTGGAAGGTCTGTAGGGAGCCCTAGGATGGCCCTTTAGCAGGGCAGGAAGGCTGGGAGTCCCATGGCTGGCTCATGACTCTGGTTTTGTGCTGGTTTGCATCTCCCAGAACTGCCTGGGCTGTTTCAGAGCTGCTTTTTGGAGATTGAGAAGGAAATGTTTATACAACCTTTTTTTTTTTTTTTTTTTTTAATTTGTGCTAGAGAATGTGAGTTTCTTGGTATCAGACACTGGCAATTCTCTGAGCATGGAAGAAAGAGGAATTCCTCTTGGGCTGTTGCTCATCCCCCTCCCTGTTCCTCAAGGAGGTGAGTGAGGCTTTGCCTTGGAGTGCTTTTGGCCAGGTAGATCACCAGGTTGTGCCCTGGAACTGTGTAAGTTGTTACCATTTAAAGGATTTAAAAGTATTTATTGTTTTGTTTGTTCATTGCTGAAAGGCAAATCAAGGTCTTTTCCTCTTGCTGCATCAGACAGAATGTGCTGTGAGCAGTGGAGGTTTTAGGTGGTGCTGAGAAGAGCCAAATAAAGGATGTGGGACAGGCATCCAAGTAGCTCCCGGAAAAATCTGTTACAGGCATTGATTGTACTGGACTGTAAAGTGTCTGCAGAGCAGATCTGTGGGGCACAGAGTTGGGGATAAAGGAAACAAAACCCTGCCCAGTTTAGGAAAAGAAATAGTCCCCAGGATGAATGTATTCTCAGTGCAGTCCTGAAAGATGCAACCTCTGTGGTTGTCCATGATCCAGTTAGAGGCAAGGAAACCCTGAGAATTCCAAGGAGTTTTAATCACAAATTAAGATGGATTCCCATTCTTCAGACTGCATCTTACCCTTTAAATAATTTCCCTCTGAATCAGAAACACTGAAAGTTGAACATTCCTTAGGGGTGGGTTTGGGTGGACTCACTTATGTAAGATTATAACTTATTCCTGAAGACCAATGCTGGCTGTACAAAATATTAAAATAAACTCTGCTATCATTCAGAAGGATCTGTCAGTGTGGATTGTTGGAATGGCATCTGCAGGATCCCACAGATGAGAAGAAAGGAGTTGCAGTTTGGTGCCCCAAGAGGACAGAAGCGTTGGGGCTGTGTGATCTGCTGTGTGACTGCTGGGAAAAAAGAGTCTGAGTGGTTAAAGAGGGCTTGGAAACTCAGGGATCTGATAGCTGTGCTTGGGAAATTGAAATCTGAATCTCCTCTGAAACAGGGATGCTCACTCATGGCTCTGGAAAGGCATTCCTGCCTGCTGGAGGGCTCCGGATTGGAGCTGGGGTGGTGTGGTCACTGCCCCCACTGCTGCTCTGAGGGGTCTCCTTCCCCTCAGCTTCCTGCTGCTTCCTTAGCTTTCCCTAGTCAATATTTCCCTCTTCAATATTTCACCCTGCTTTTAGGAAAAAGTATTTTGAGCTCTGAGGCAAAACTGTCTGCACCAAGAGTTTGCTTTTAAGCAGTAAATCTTGGCTGGCACCTCCTTCAGGAGCAGAGAGGTTTGGTGCTGGCTGGCCAGGAAAGCAGAGTTGGTTTTTTAGCATGAGGTACTCAGGATCAGCTGAGCAGTTGTTTGGGGTGTTTTTCTGGCCCTGACAGGATTTAAGGGCTTTGGTCAGAGGGAACATCAAGTGTTCACAGCCCCCATAACAGAAATCAGTCAGATTAACAGGTCTTGGCTTCAGAATCTGACAGGATTTTGGGATAAGTGAGCATTTTATCTGTCATTTTAATAAAATTCAGAATTCCCTGTGGTTTGAGTAGGGAGCTGAACAGTCAGTCCTCTGTGTCATATCTCTGAGGAGGTGAGGAGCTCGATGTGGTCACTGCTTTGGGGCCAGAGGCTGTTCCTGGCCTTGGTGGTGCCTTGTGCTGCTTGTGTGACTCCAGGCGCTGCTGACAAACCGATAAATCCAGATGGGGTGGGAAACTGCAAAATGCTTTTATCCCAGCTGAAAGGCTGCAGTGAGTGTCCATTTTTGGGACATGTGCACCTCCCCTGGCAGGCCCTCAGTGCTGTCCCTCCTGGCCATGTTTCAGGGTGACAGAGCCAGGCAGGAGCAGATGGCCCCGGTGCTGTGGCTGTGCTCTTCCCTGCCTGCCTCGCAATGCGACAGCGACAAATCCAACTTTTCTCCCTGCTTATCTCTGATCTACATTTCTAAATTCCCTGAGCACACTGGGTGTGTTTCCAGATGGCTGCCTCTATTTTTTTTTGGTCTCTTCCATTTTCGCTGGGTTGATGACAGCAGCGATGAGCTAAAATAACACTGGGCCTGATCATAGGCTGATCATGTAAAACTGGTTTTCTTCAAGTATTTGAGAGGTGAGCAGCCCTCAGTCATTCCTTAAGCTAGGTATTTCCATGTGAATGTTTCAGTTTTTACATGTTATAAATAGCTCTTACATGTGCAAGTGATTTTTTTTTCACTTATTTGCCTTGAAATCTGCAGACAGCAAACAGCATTATTGAAATTGCACTGAGATCCTTTCTGTGCTTCAAAAGCAGATTTTCAGGGGGCTGGCAGTGGCCATGCTTGACTCTGTGACAGTAACCCACCTTGTGCTAGAGTATGATTGAAAGAAAAAAATAATGAAGTAGTGGATGAACACAGATTTTCCTGCAGTGCTGCTGGACCCTTAAGCAGGTTTTTTCCTACTTCAGGATGATGCTGTGTGACTACTGAAGGAACTCTCCCATCTCCCCATGAGAGGGCAAAGCTGTGGGAGCCTTGGCTTGTGCTCAAACAATTGCTGAGCACAATAAATGTTTTTAATATGGAACCTACTCCCTCAACAATTACTTCCTGTTCTTTTCAAAAACCAGACCACACTAAAAACCGTGCACAGAAATGGATGATGGACATAGAATTTTTTAAAATTCACTCCTTCATTTGAACCCTGCATCCTGAAATAGGCTGAGCAAATATTTGCATTCCAGAAAATAATTTTTAATGACACCAAACTGAGCCAGAGCTCCAAGATCCTTAAAGGATTGAAAGGGATTTGAGAGGCTCAAAATGTCAGAGTTGCTGTTCAAGGTCCACTTTTTCCAAGACTTGCATTTATGATGAGGAAATAGTGATATCAGCAAAAGATTACTTCAAAAAAATCCATTGCAATTGAAAAAAAAATAAGAGCAATTGAAAGGGGATTTTGAAGTCAAACTCACTGTATGTTACAAGTGTTGTTCATTCTTCTGCAATTTTACCAAGTCAGGAATTGAATGGATTTTCCCTTCCTGCTTGCACTTGCAGGTGTGGTGTGAGCTACCTGCAGTAGTTTCATATCTGCTTGATTTATTTTGTCTTTTTAATCTGGAGCTTCTCTTGTTTAGGAGAACTCAGCCATATCCCATCACTTCTAAATTAGCAATCTAAGAGAGTAAACTCTGCCAGCTCCAGTATGTGGCTTTGTAAAATGCTGGACAAACCTGCTGGTAGGGAAATGGATGTTGGCCAAAGTGGTTTTTTAATGTGTTCAAAGACTGCAGGGGTGAACATTTTTCATGGAATCCCAGATTGGGTTGGTCTGGAAAGGACTCATCCAGTTCCACCCCCTGTGATGGGCAGGGATTCCTTCCACTGGACCAGGCTGTACAGCTTTTGCCAAAATCACCTTTTGGGTTTCTTTGATGGCTTTTTGTTTGTTTTTCTGTGCTCAGGTGACACTTTCCTCACACCAGGTCCCATCTGACATTGGGCACCTGACCCCTTCTGCAAGGCCTTGTGCAAGAGCAGAGCTGGAGGGTGGGATCTTGCTTTGGAAGCAGCCAAAAGATTTTATCTCAGCTGCAGCTAAGGTTTTATTTATTTATTCCTGGGTAAATAATTGACATGAGCAGAACTGGATCAGAGTTGGAACATGAGAGGGACTCAGGAGGGTGTGCAGGATGGAAACCAGGTGGTTTTACCTGCTCACCTCACCTCACCCCACAGTGCTGTGCAGCTCTGGGATGTGACTGCTGGCAGTGTGAGCTGTTCTTCCTGGCAGGAGAAGTATGAGTATTGATCCATGTGTCTGGCTGAACGTCGCCCCTCCTGCACTCCTGTGCTGATTCAGGTCCCAGATTGAGGTGGAACTTTCAGTCTCTCCCAGGTGTGGCTGCAGGGATGGCATTTTGGAGACAATGATGTCACCTGTGTTACAGTGGTGTCACATGGTAGTTTGTTTTAAAAACCCACAGAAACATCCTGGCAGTTCTCCTGTTTTCTTATCCAACACCAAGGGATATGTCCTGAGTGCAAGAGTGTGCTCCAGCTCCCAACCCCAAAACCCACAGCCGGCTTTTGTCCCTTGTCCCTCAGGGAGCGGGGATGCTGCACCCCATGGCTGAAAAACTGGGAAAAGAAGATTTTTGTAGCATGCATTGTGCCAGGCCAGGCTGTGGCACAGGGATGTTGGCTTTCTGGCCAGAGAGGAACATGGGTGGGACATGCTGAGCTCTGCAAGGAGTTGAGAATGTTTCACTTCCCTTTGCATTTGTGACTGAATTACTCACTTCTCTGAAGCAGAACTGCAGCAGGGAGGGAGCTTGTGGGGATGCAGATGGGAGTATTTTTTTTTTTTGGTAACAATTTGCATTCTAGAATGATGTCCCAGCAGTGACTTGTCCAAACCTTCTCCTTCTGGTGACTTACAGCCTCCAACTGTGAGAGTTTTAGGCTAAAAACTGACAGAGAGGAGGTTTAGATTTGGTATTAGGAAGAAATTCTCTCCTGGCACAGGTTGCCCAGTGAACCTGTGGCTACCCCATCTTTGGAAATGTTCCAGGCCAGGTTGGACAGGTTTTGGAGCAGCCTGGGTAGTGGAAGGTGTCCCTGCCCATGGCAGGGGGTGGCCTTTAATGTCCCTTCCCACCAAAAGAGTTCCATGATTCTATGACAAAAAACTTTGGTTAATGTAATGGAGTAGTTGGGCCAGGGGTTTTTATTTCTTTCAGTGGTTATTTTATTGTACAGTACAACAAAGGTCAGTTTATCCACACGTTTGGCAATCCTGTGGGAAAAGCTCGAGCAGCTCCTTCAGGTCTAACTGCAATCAAAGCCCAAACCAGATGAAAGCAACCTGGCTGTGGGGCTTTCCAGCCCTTGAGGAGACCTGGGAGGAATCTCAGGATGGTTTGGGATGGAAGGGACATTAAAGGCCATCCAGTCCCAGCAGGGACACATTCCACTAGCCCAGGTTGCTCCAAGCCCTGTCCAGCCTGGCCTTGGACACTTCCAGGGATGGGGCAGCCACAGCTTCTCTTGGCAAAAGATCAGAGGTGTTTTCTGCCTTTGGGCACTGGCTTCTCCTGCAGGTGCTGTTCCCCAGAGCATCTGGACTGTCTGGGATCATAAGGGAGTGGATGCACTTGGCTCCCAGTTGCTCAGAAACACGAGATTCTGCTGCTTCAGCACCTGAGGCATCCTGCTGCACGCTGTGCTGTGGAGACCAATCCAGATCCAGATGCTCTCCTGGCAGAAGGTTTGCCTTGACCCCATGGATCCCAAGGAGCCCTCAAACCCTGGTCTGGGAATGGCTGTGAGTGGTGCTGGAGCCCACAGGGTGGGAGCAGGGGGGAAATGAGATCCCTGCTGCAGCTTTCCCTCTGCAGCCGCTTCCTCCTCATTTAGAGCCCAGCAGGAAGAGCGGTGACCGCAGAGGGAGCTGGGCTGGAGCTGCTGTGGGCAGGGAATGGCTGCAGCCTCACCCCTGGCGTGGGGAAGGGAAGGGGCTGTGCCTGAGCCCCCCTCTTCCCTTCCCACCCTCTGCTCTCAGGAACATGGGTTTGCTTCCCACCAAATCCTTCTTCTGGGTCCCACAGAGGAAATGGGCACCTTTTGGGGACTGAGGGGGCAAAGGTGGGAGCCTCTATGGAGTTCTTGCTGTGAGGCTCCTGACTGGTGTTTAGATCCTTGATAAAATGTCCTCCAAGCCCAAAGATGTAGTTTTGCCAATTGTTTTTACTGCAGTTCACCTGGATCCCTGTAGGCTTGTTGCATGTTGTCAGTCTGGGGTATTATTGCCTCCCAATTCCTGTGGAGTTGGCAGCCAGCACGATGCTGCAAGCCCAGGGCTCTGCTCAAAACAACCCAGAACTAATCCTAGCTTCAAAGAAATCTTTGATTCCTGCTTTCCATCAGAAAACCTGGCAAGAGCTAGGAGATTCCTGACAGGTGGAAATATATTGAAGAAATTCTTGGCTGTGAGGGAGGTGAGGCCCTGGCACAGGGTGCCCAGGGAAGCTGTGGCTGCTCCTGGATCCCTGGAAGTGTCCAAGGCTGGGTTGGATGGGGCTTGGAGCACCCTGGGATAGTGAAGGTGTCCCTGCCTGTGGCAGGGGGTGGAACAGAGTCCTCCCAGAGGAGGGTGCTGGGGCTCCAGGGGCTCCCAGACACACAAGTCACTGCAAAACCAGAGCCTGGAGCTTTACTGACAGATGCAAGAGCTGGCACACACCTCTCCTTGGATCCAGGTAAAGCAGCAGGCAGGTGGTTTGGCCACTGCTTGGGGGAAAAAACGGTTTTGAGGCTGATTATAAATCCTTGATTTTTGTGCCTTGGTTTCCCCTGCAGGAACTGCCCTGAGGGGAGCTGTGCTTCCTGCAGAGCTCCAGCCCTGCTGCAGCACTGGGGCTCTCTGAGCCCACGCTCCTGTGTCACCATCCTGGGATGGGACACTTCCCTTTCTACCCCCTGGGGTTCAACTGGGTGCATTTCCATGGGGAAATTCAGCCAGATGAAACTCCAGAGCTCAAGTTTAAACTTCAGGCATCAAACTCTGCATTTTAGCTTTTCCCTTTTGCCTATGGAACAAATTCTGTTTTTTGTTTTCATAGCTCCTCTTAAATTAAAGGCAATTACTCCTGCTGGCAGCTTCTGAGATACAGGCTTCCCTTGTTTTATCCTGAGCAGGTGATTAAATAAAATAAATTAAATTAATGATGCTTTGCACCATCATCCCTTGCAGAGCCATTTTTAAAATTCTAGCCAGTCCCCCGTCCCAGTGGGAGTCAAAGAAACCCATGGAGAAATATTTCTGTTTCCCTTTTCCCCACTCACCAGGTCCTGCTGCTGTGTGAACCATGAGTGACCCTTCTGCTGCTTCCACTTGAGAATAAATCACATTCCCTGCAGGAAAACACATGTTCAGTGAGGGGGTTGCTCTTTCCTGTGCAGTTTCCCCTTTCCCAAGGGTCCTGTGCTGGGTGCATTCCAGGAGAAACTGGGAGCCTGCCCTCTTATCACAGCTTTGCTCTAGGGTTGTGTTAGACAGTTTGAAGGTTGTTAAGGGAAAATGATTGTTGGGAGGAGGAGGAGGTGGGAGGAACGGAAGAAGCTCACTGGGTGTAAAACCATAAGGGGATTCCCAGTCCTCTCCTACAGCTGCAGGAATTGCAGCTGCACGTTTGGACACGGCTCCAAGCAGCTGAATCTCCTTCAGTTTAACCCACCTGTGCCATTGAGCTGCGTTGGAGCTTCCTGAAGGGCTGATCAGAGGAGCAGCTCCTGGCACCTCAGACCCTGTCCCTTCACTGTGCTGATATAAAAAAATTAATTACCCCCTCTGAAAGCACACATCAAGAGAGGACTGGGTGGGGGTGTGAGGGAAGGAAAAGGAGGGGACCAAGCAGCAGCTTCAGGACTTTTTCAGAAGCAGGATGTGGGGAAAGTGTGAAGAGCAGCAGCACTGCTGCCGATGCCCCAGCACGGAGCCGTGGGGTCAGCCCTGGAGTGAGGCTGCTTTCCAGGGACAGTGGGGTGGGGCAAACCTGGATGGACCCTGCAGGGCTCTGCCAGCCCCTGGTGCTGCTGGGGAGGGGGGTTACACTGCCCTGGCTTTGAGGATGGGCTGGGGGCAAAGCAGGGAATGAACAAAGCAGGTTGTTTCCTCTCCCAGTTCCTGCTGGAGAAAGCTGGTTTGACCCCCAAGGCATCACCTTGATGGTGGCACCATAAAAAGGAATCTCATCAGAAGGTGTCCCAGGAGCCTCCAGATCCAGAGAGCAGAGTCACAGCTGAGGATGCCCAAGTCTTACAGCTCTGCCAGCTCCTGTGTCTCCAAGCACCAGGTGAGGGGTCAGAGTGTGGGCAGGGTTTGGGATGAGGAGTTTGTGGTCATCAGCTGATCTCAGCCTTTCGTGTGCCCTTGAGCAATGCCATGGGAATTTTGCCCTTCTGTGAGCTTCTGCCACTCCTGTTTGCTTCTTTCTTCTCCTTCTTGATTTTTATATGTCCAACTTCCTTGAAAATGGAGGAAATGAAACCACAGGGCTTTTTTGTGAGTGACATGGGTCAGCCTCCTCCCAGAAAAGAGATTAAATTTAGGGGGAAGGCAAGAAAATTCTCTCCCTGGTCATTTTTGCTGGTTTCAGGAGTTTGGGGGCCACGTGGTCTGGCAGGGATGTCCCAACTCTGTAAAATCCCAATGGCACTGTGGAACCCACAGCATGTGCAGCATGGACCTGCTGATCCCAGACAGGGTCCTGCTGCAGGGCTGGATCCTTTTTCCCTAGTTTTGAACCCTCTCCCTGCTAGGTAGATCTGGGCAAAGTTTTCCTCCTCAGAGGCTGGATTTGCCGGGGACTTGGGGATGTGTGAGGACCCTGTGGGGAGATGGAGAGCAGGGGTAGATGAAGGTGAGGAGGAAGAGGACCTCCCTGTGCATATTGCCTTGGAGATCTTTGTTTCCTGGCAGCTGCAGGAAAAGCTATTTCTGCTGAATTTCACACAGGGACTAGCACCAGGAGATCTCTGTATCTGGGTGGTTCTCACTCATGCCCTGGGTGTTGGGCTTGCTGAAATCCTGAGCAGCCCCAGGACACCCGAAGATCTGGGAGCAGAGATAGGAGCATCCTGAATCTCACTTAATGTGAGGGACAGGCATTGGCATCCAAAGTTACTGGGGACTCAACACCTTGGGCATGTCCAGCCTTGACCTGGGATGCAGCAGGAAATAAATACCAGCACCTTCTTCCTGTCGAACCCCTGAGCTGGGTGCTGGAGGTAAGAGGGGTCTGGAGGGACACAGTGGGAATAGGTGCCATGCAGGGGTGGCATTTCTCCATCCTGCAGGAGTGGTGGCACGGCTGTGAGGGCAGCACCACCCGCAGTGACCATCTCTGTGTCCCGAAGCCCCGAGCCGTGTAGAGCAGTTGGCGTGCAAGGCTCGTCCCCAGGAGCTGCGTGACCCCCTGTGCCCCTCGCTGCCTGCCTGGGCCCTGTGGTTCCTCCTTGCTGGGGAGTGTGTGAGTGCATGACCCGGGCTGGGAGCGCTGAGAGCACCGAGCGGAGCTGGGCCGCGCTCGCTGCCTCCATGTGACTGCAGTTTCCGTCGGCCCCTTCCGCAAAGGCTATATTGGTGCTCGGCGAGAGGCGGGTGGCACACGGCCCCGCTGGGTGGCACAGGGACCCCTGGGTGGCACAGGGACCCCTGGGTGGCACACAGACCCCACGGCTCACCCCTACCCCCGGCCCCAGGACGCCCCTGAGGGGCTGCAGGATGGACCACGCGCCGTTCCACGCGGTGAGTAGCTGCACCCCGCTCCCTGTGCTGGGGGAAACACCACGGGGGTTCCCTGTGCCAGTCTGGGGACCTGTGGTGGCTGTGTGTCACCAACGCCCATGCTCGAAGAGCTGTGGTTGTGTGGGCCCATGCTGGGGCTGCTGTGAAGCGTGGGGAGCGCGCCGGGAGCTCCCAGAGCTCTTGGATGTGGGCTCGGGTGTAGGGCTGCGGGCAAGGGTTTCCTGCCGGGGCTGCTGCCTCCTCTCCTGGCTGGGCAGGTGCCATCCCAGCAGCTCCAGGGAGCACTGGGAGGGTGGAGGTGCTGCTGGTGTTGGAAGAAGCCAAGGAAAGGCTGAGCTGGGTGAAGGAAAGTCAGAATTTCTGCAGAGGGGTTCAGGAGCCAGAATCAAAACTGGCATTCCTTGGGTGCTGCAAGGACCAAGGTCCAGGACAGCAAGGTCTCTTTCCTGCCACCGTGCCTGGGTTGGGTATGAGTTGCTGCTGGACTCCGAGGACTTGAGAGGGTAAAAGGTGCTGTGTGTCAATTAGAGCTTGGGGAAAGGGGACTACCCCTCCATCTCCCCCAGAGTAATAAATCCTGCTTTGATAAGGCACCAGCTCAACACTTGGCTGTCCTAAGGAAGGAGACAGCCCAGGACATGTCCTGCTCTCTCTGTGCTGTGAGGCTCTGGCTACCTGAGCTGCCCAAAATAACCCTGTTTCTCCTTCATGCAGTGGCAGCTGTGAAAGTGCCGTGTGTGAAACACTCGCTGAGCCCTCGCTGCTCATTTGCCTGAGTTTCAGCTTTTCCCCAGATGCAAATGCCGTCAGCTCCGGTCCCACCAGGTCAGTCATGGGGCAGCTCCTGCTGGAAAGGCTCTGCTTCCCTGGAAGGGTGTCCAGCAGGGATGGGCACTGGGGGGACTTGGTGGGGAATGGGTTGGTGTCCCCTGGGGGAGTGTTTGGTGCCAAGAGGGGCACATGAGCCTTGCTGGGGGACACCCTGCTCGAAGGATGCAGCTCAGTGGCCTTCACAGCAGCTGTGCAGCTGAAAGTGCCTTCCCCCTGTGTGCTGCCCCAGGTGGGACTGAGCTGCCACCCCCACCCCTGCTCTTCCTCTGCCTTCCAGGCTCAAACTGGGGCAGCCCCTCCAGGGCTTCTGCTGGGGTGGGTGAGCTCAGTGCCAAGGCTCTGTGCCCCTTCTTCCATGGACAGCTCATGGTAGCCCAGGTCACCTGGGCCTTTTGGGATGAACAGTTTGCAGCTTCTGACTCCTCACCTCTGCCTCCCTCTCCACAGGAGTGCCACCACTGAGATGGAGGCTCCGCTCCCTGGTCTCTCCCTGCTGCTTCTCCTCCTGGCAGTGGGATGGGGAAGCGGGATGGACGCAGCCTGGGCACCATCTCCTGGGGGCTGTGAGCTTGTAAGTCCTCTCTGGTGAACCCTCAGCCCTCTGAGTGCTTGGTCCTGCCTGGCAAAGCCCAGGCAACTCAGCATCTCCAGACCTTCTCCATCCCAGTTTCTGGCTTGGAGTGGACTGATGTGCCAAGGCAATAAGCAGATTGCCTCTCCCCATACATCTCCCTCTTCATCTCCTGCCTCCCACGGTGGTGTTATATATTCTCCTCTTCCTTCAGGTGCAGAGAATCATGGACTGCACTGGGAGACGGCTGAGTTCCATCCCAGGGAACCTTCGAGGCGATACCGAGGAGCTGTTTTTTGATGACAACACTATCCGGGTCCTGGGCAATGCCTCTCTGCTCCTGTATCCCCAGCTCTGGCATCTCAGCTTGACCAGGAACCGCCTGGAGCTCATTGAGCCTGGTGCTTTCCTCAGCAGCCAAGGCCTGGAGGTGCTCTCCTTGACAGACAACCTGCTCTTCACCAACTACTCGCTGACAGCTGCTGCTCTTTCTGCTCTGCCGGCCTTGAGGATGCTGGATCTGGCTGGAAACCAGCTCAGGGAGGACATGGTATCAGTTTTAGTCTCAAACCTCTCCTCCTTGGAGTCCCTGTCTGTGGCCAGGAATGTCATCATGAGGCTGGACTCATCCATCTTCACAAACCTGACACAGCTGCTGGAGCTGAACCTGGAGAAGAACTACATCTTTGAGATTGACAATGCTTTTGAAGGGCTGCAGAGGCTGCAGAGCCTCAACATAGCTTACAACTACCTCCCATGTCTGGTGGGGTTTGGCCTGACCCAGCTCAGGGTGCTCAATGTCAGCAATAACATCATTGAGTGGTTTCTGACCCTGGAAAGTGATGAGCTCTTTGAGCTGGAGGTGCTGGACCTGTCCCACAACCGCCTCCTGTTCTTCCCTGTGCTGCCCCGGCAGAGCAAGCTGCGCTCCTTGCTGCTGCAGGACAACAGGATGAGCTTCTACCAGCGTCTCCCCAACGGCACCTCCCTGGCCAACGTCACCGTGCAGTTCCTGATCATCGATGGCAACTCCACCAACATCACGACGGTCAGGCTGTGGGATGAGCTCTGCCACAACAACCTCTCCTCCCTGCGCCTCCTGGACATGAGCCAGAACCAGGTCTGGGGCCTGCCAGATGATTTCCTGGCTCAGATGCCCTCCCTGACCCACCTGAAGCTCAACCAGAACTGCCTGGAAGCATTTCACCTGTCGGAGGAGGATTCCTTGGCCATGCTGACAGAGCTGGATCTCAGCCAGAACAAGCTGGTGGAGCTGGGGGTGAAGGTGGGCAATGCGGATATCTTGCCCAACCTGCAGCTCTTCAACCTCAGCACCAACAGGCTGCAGGCTCTTCCTCCTGGGATTTTCACCCACACCAGGAAGATCACTACCCTGGACCTCAGCCGTAACCAGGTTCACCTTTGTCCTCAGCCAGGTGAGGCTGAGAGCATTTCCTGTGTGGACATCAGGGGTGTGGAGACCTTGAGCCACCTCTCCTTGGCCGGCTGTGGTCTGCAGGGGATGGGTGGCCGTCCCTTCCAGGGCACATCACTGATGCATCTGGACCTCTCTGACAACCGCCAGGTGCTGGCTGGGGACCTGGGCTGGCTGCAGGACCTTCTCCTGACGCTGCAGGTGCTGTCTCTGAGGAACACCAGCCTCTCTGCCACCGCTGTGGACTTCTCTGCCCTGAGCAGCCTGGTGCGCTTGGACCTTTCTGGGAATTGCTTGGCCGTGCTGCCCAGCTCTTTGGGCACGCTGAGGCTGCGCAGCCTGGACCTGCGGGACAACTGCCTGCCAGCCCTGCCGCTGGATGTGGCACAGGCGCCGCTGGGGAGGAGCCTGCGGGAGCTCTACCTCAGCCGGAACCCCTACAACTGCTGCACGCTGGGCTGGTGGGACAGCCTGCAGCAGCTGCAGGGGCTGCGTGTCCCCGACGGGAGGGAGGTGACCTGCAGGCACGGATCCCGCACGCTGAGCCCCGGAGCGCTGCCCGAGCCCGTCCTGCAGAGCTGCCGCTGGCAGACGGCAGACATGGCACTGCTCTACCTGGTGCTGGCTCTGCCCACCTGCCTGACGCTCCTGGTGGCCGTCGTGGTTGTCTTCCTCATGCTCAAGGAGAGGCTGCTGAAAATGGTGAAAACGCGGTGCGGGGTGTCCAACCCTTACTAATGGCTGAGGAAGAGGAAGGGCTTGGGAATAGTCAATAATAGCAGGTGGTCAGGAGAACAGGTGATAACCCCTCTGAGGTGGTCAAGGTGGAAACCTGATGGATGCAGGACAGGAGGTGCTGGGAGAGCTGCCCTAATGGTACCCAAGGGGGGCAGGCTGTGGTGATGGAGCACTGGGAAACCTCAGGAAGATGTTTCCAGCAGAAGCCTTCAGCTGGTGGTGAGAGCTGAGTGGACATGACATCAAACATTCCTTGGCTGAAAGGACAGGTTGCACAGAAAATCTGTGGATGCCCCACCTGTGGAAGTGTTCAAGGCCAGGACAGGTTACCCAGAAAATCTGTGGATGCCCACCTGTGGAAGTGCTCAAGGCCAGGTTGGAATGGGCTTGGAGCAATCTGATCTAGAGGAAGGTGTTCCTGCCCATGGCAGGGGGTGAAACCAGATGGGTTTTTAAGGTCCCTTCCAGCCCAGACCATTCTGGGATTTTGTGACGGTTTTCTCCAGCACTATGTTCTCCCCCACTTCTGGCAGTTCCTTTTATTTATTCCCACCTGTAGCCAACTCAAAATGTCCTCCAGTTCTGAAACCTCCTTCTGAACCTCCACAAAGTGTCCCAGGCTGGAGCAAACATCACCTGGGCACTGTGGAGAAGGGTCTCTTGTAGCTTTCCACCCTGCTCTTGCCAGCACTGCCAAAACTGCAGGCAACCCTGATCATGCACCATGTGTGTGTGCTGATAAAGGCAGGCATTGTCAGCAGGGCAGAAAGACACATTTTGGGGTGTTGTTTCTTCACTAAGTCACAGTCTGGGTTAGAAAAGTCCATTAAAAACAGCCCAAGTTGCAACAAAGGGAAATATTGATTGAAAAGCAGGGGAGTAAATTCTATCCCTTGGTGATATTTTATCATGGATTTATATTTCTCCAGTGACTGCTGGATTAAACATACAAAGGAAATGAGAAATCCTTTCTCCTTGTTCTGCAAGCCCCGCTCCTGCAGGCGGTTGTCCCGCAGTGCCCGGGGGTTTCCTCCACCCAGCTATCCCAGAGCAGCAAGCACTACCTGGGGAAGTGCTGCTCTGTTCCTCGGGGGTCACTGAGGGGAAAGGAGAAGTGGTGGTGGTTTGTGCTAACTCAAAAACCCTTCTGAGAAGTGGAGTGGCTTTATTCCTGTGGCACTGTTGCGGTTTTTCTAGTGAAATGTGTTTAGTGGGAACGGGGCACAGGGAAGTGTGCAGCAGCGTTGGAGTGGGAATTCTGGGGGTTTGTCTTTGCCTGGGTGTGATCAGTTGGTGATGTGGGGTGTGCTGGGGGCTCAAACCCAGAGGAACTGTGCTGGGAGGTGGTGGAGGGAGATGCCCAAGGCTGGAGTGGGGCTGGGAGGATGCTGGGATGGTGCAGGCAGGGGAAGCCAAGGCTGGCAGCAGGGCAAACCCCTCCCAGGCACAGGTGTGGGACTGGGGTCATGGGAGAGCCTGGTGTGGCTGGTGGCTGTGCAAGGCTGGAAAATGGATGATCAGACCCTGCTAAACCAGCCAGCAGCTCCACTGGGGCTGAATGCAGTGAAGGCTCTGGAAACCCAGCTGTCAGATCTGGCTCGGAAATGACCGCTTTCTGCCCCAATTTTAGACTGAAATAGCCAAAACCAAAGCAGGCCCCAACTGGGGAATCCCTCAGCCTCTTTCAACCCTTCTTTTGCCCGTAAGCTGCACCCAGGGGGCCAGCAGTGACTTATAAATACATCCCTGCTGTGTCCCCCAGCTGCATTCCGGCATCTCCCCACTGGCAGGGTGAGCGGGTGCCCCTATGAGCTCCCCTGTCCCTGGGGCTGGGCTGGGCTTGGAGGGGGATGTGTGTCCTTCCCCACCTCCACAGCCACTGCTGCTGCTCCATCTGGTGTGGGGTGTGGGGTGCAGCCATGGGAGAACATGTAGGGAGGAACCTGGGCACAGATAAAAAGGGGGGATTTTTAATTGTATGGGGCTGATGGGGGTACTCAACATTCCCTCATCACAGTGCTTGGAAAGCCAGGGCTCACCTGGAGCTGTGATGAGAATGGGATGTCAGGGCAGCAAGAGGAGATTCCACTTTCTGAGTGGTGGTGTCCTTACAAAGGTGCTCTCACCATCTTTGCAAGGTCATGCTGATCAGGGAAGGTCCTGGGTGACTGGAGAAGCCAAGGGTCCCACCCAGCTTCAGTAATGGCCAAAAGGCCCCCCCAGAGAGCACAGGGCAGTCACCTTCACGTGGGGAAAACAGTGGAATCAATGTTCTTTATTTGGAGCACAATTGTAGAAAAAGAGGGTGGCTGGAAGAAGTCAGCATGGTCTGCTGAGGCTCAGTTATTCCTGTCCAACCTGCTTTCCTCAGGATGGAATGGATGGATCTGTAGGCAAGGGGAGAGTGGTGGATTCTGTCTGCCTCAGCAAGGCTCTGGACACTGTCCCACAATGTTCCTCATTCAAATGCAGATGTCACGGTGTGCATGGGTGACCCAGGCAGGTCAGGATCAGTGGGAGTGACGTGCAGAGCTGTGGTTGGTAGGATGTGCTCTGCCAGGAGGCTGCTGAGGGGATTGTTTTGGGATCTGTCCTATTTCATGTCTATATGCATGATCCAAAGCTGGCTGTGAAGTGCTTTCCTGTCAAGATCACAGAGGATCCCAAACTGGGAATACCAGTAGGGCTCCATGCTGAAGGTCTGGGGCAGGCAGTGGGAACCTCATGATCCAGGCTCTCATTTGGCCTCACGTAGCCCTCACTGGAGAGGAGGCCATGCCTGGGGCTGGGCACAGGCCACATCCTCTGAGCCTGGCCACGATGAAGCTGGGGGTAGGCTGGGAGTGGAGGAGAGGTTCCCAGGGGCCCTCTCCCTCCCAAGTGGCAGATCTTTCTGTGTTATGTTACAATTGTTGAGGCAAGGCCTGTGCCAGACCCCTGCATGCCCTTTCTGGTCCTGGGAGAGCTGAGTCAGCCTTTACATTTTTTTAAATTTTGGCAAGTGAGGCCTCAGCTTTCATTTCTGTCCTGACTGAAGACCCCCTTGGGCCAAGCATGAGCTCCCTCATCTTCTCTAGTGAAGGCAAAGCACTGGGGTTTAACAGACAGTTGTTCTGTGTTTCTCACAGCAGCAGCTCTCATTTTGGGGTGTAGGAGGAGAGCTCTTCCAGCTGCTCCTCCAGTGACTCCTCTTAGTTATGTCAGGCAGCAGTTAATTGAGGCCCCTCAGTTTGGGATAACACCCATCTCACACACAGCCCTCACAGCTGCCTGCATTCAAAAAGCCAGAACCCAGGAAGCTTTTGGAGTTGTAAAATTTCTCAAAGAATCTTAATCTTTGTCCCCCAGTTCTTATACAAGTACAGAGAGCAGCCAAGGTAGACAGCTGGATTAAAACCTTCAGTGGGATGAGTTTGTCTCACTCTAAACCACCCCCAGCTTTTGACCTTCTACCACCCTGTTTTTTGGATATTTTAAGCACATTCTCCAACCATCCCATTGCAGCAGTTTGAAATCACTGTTTTCAAAAGTACTTTCAAGACAAATTCATTTTTAAGATATTCCTTCTCTTACACGAAAGGATTCATTTTTGTGTAAGCTAAAACTGGAGATTTAAGCATTGCTAGGGAAATGTGAGAGCAATATTCTCAATGCAGAGTTGATTTATCCAGAATGACTGATACATATTTAACCTCCCAGCAGGCAATAATAATCATCCTATTTGTACAGTACAGCTTTAACAGTGTCTTCAGCACATGAATATTTAACGCTTCATTTTCAACCAAAGCTGACTGAAATGTAAAAATTGAAACATTAAATAATTTACAATTCTTTCATGTAGGAAAAAACTAAAACCAACCAACAATTTCAGCTGCCCAGTTTCCATTTAATCAAGTCTGGCTTCTTAAACAAAGCTCACTCAAGCCTGGGATTGCTGTGGCACCTCGGGTTCTCCTGAGCCAACGTGGGGCAGAGCGTGCATGATGACATTGTTCTCTCTGGCTGGCCTGCTGAAATTTGTCTCTGAACTGCCCATCTTTGTCTGGAATCAGATTTCTTCATCTGACTCCAAGTCCCAAGTACAGGACTCCAGCTGCTCATCCAGTGGGAACTCCACCTCAATGTTGTAAACGAAGTCGGGGTCATCCTTCTTCTTCCTATTCTTTTCAAAGAGCTCATCCATGATGCTCTTCCTTTTGGCCAGTTCCTTGTCATCCAGTTTGTTCATATCCTCCTCTGGGTCAATGGTCTCTTCCTGCTGAAACTTTTGCAAGCTCTCAGCCAGGCTCTGTCCTTGCAAATGACCTCTCAGCAAACTGTAGAGCTTCTGGAGCTGGCGCAGCGAGACCCCTTCCAGGTAGGGCTTGTGCCGAGGGTTGTTCTTCAGCTGCTCAGCAGCCCTGCTGCAGTCTGGGGAGAGCCAACACAGCTGCAGCAAACCTCTTCCCACACACACATCATCTCCCAAACCCTCCCCGGGGGTCTCTCCAAACCCTCCAGGCTCAGAGAGTCACTGCCCAGGTTGAGATGTAGCCTTGGGCTCCTCAGAGAGACAACATTACCCCAGCACAGCCCCTCTCTGCTCACTGCTAGGAGGGTACTCATGGTTACCAACAATGCTGCTACAGGAATTAATCCCTCACCTGAGAACTTGGAGAAATTCCTGACGGGCATGATGCGCTGGCGAGTCTTGTCCTGGCTGTTGTCTCTGTAGATGAGGATGATGGATGGGGGCTGGAAGCAGATCCCGCACTTCTGAGCGCTGAAAGTCATCACAGCATCACCTGCAGCTCCATCAGAGCCCTCAGCAGCACTCCCTGGCAAACAGGGGAAAAGGAAAACAAGTGGGAGGGTATCTCAGTGCTGGTCTTTTCATCAGGAGTTCACAGAATCCCAAAGTGGTTTGGGTCAGAATGGACCTTAAAGCCCAGGGAAATGAATTATGAAATTAAATTAGAGAGGACTTAGAAATCCAGATCTGCTACACATCCTGTTTCCCACTCAGTCGACATCACTGAGTGCAGGTGTGGCTTTTATTTTGGTTTTAAATGAGTGAAAATATGTCAAATGTGAAGGTGATCTTCAACTGCCCTAGAGACTGCAGTCGGGCAAAGTAACATATTTGAACCCAAAAAAATCAATGTATTTCTCCACGAAAAATCAAGAAAAATCACAGTAATGTTGGAAAGCTACTTGGAGGCAGAATTGGAAACACTTCCTCTTTTGTAAAAAATCACATAGGAAATAGTTCAAACATGCACTAATGTCCTTAATAGTGAAAATTTCCAGTGCCAGGTTGCAGGGGATTTGGAGGAGCGTGATGTGTGTCCGTGCCCATGGCAGAGGGTGAAATGAGAGAAGCTTTAAGGTCCCTCCAACCCAAACCATTCCAGGATTCTACGAAGATGAGAAACACAAACGTGAGCGGCTCTTTGGATCTCCGGGAAACAGCGTTTGGATCTCTCGGTAATAGGGCTGAGCCCTTCGCTGTCGGAGTGACCGGCAGCTTCCAGCGCTTCGGCAGCACAGCCGGGGGTGCTTTAGTGCCGTGCCTGCCCGGTGCCGCTCAGAGCCGCTTTTCTGCCCTCGGGGGGCGCGGCCGAGGCCCGAACTCTGAGCACGAAGGGCAGCGGGGCTGGGCCGGGTTGGTCCCTCCTGCCCCTCCCAGAGTGGGCCAGGCTGGAAGGGATCACAGTGCTCACCTGGTGCCACCTCCCTGCTCCATCCCAGAGCCCAGATTGTGTCAGACAGCTCTGGAATATCTCCAGTGAGGGAGACTTCACGGCCTCTCTGGGAGCTGTTCAGGG
Organism: Catharus ustulatus; assembly: GCF_009819885.2. Lineage (NCBI taxonomy): Eukaryota > Metazoa > Chordata > Aves > Passeriformes > Turdidae > Catharus > Catharus ustulatus. The sequence goes on from NC_046230.1 coordinate 4,722,562, forward strand.
CTCAGGCACTGCCCAGGAAAGTTCTGCCTCATGTCCAGGTGGAGCTTCCTGGGCTCAGTCCCTGCCCGTTCCTCATTGCTGGGCCCTGCTCTGACCCTCCCTGCACACAGGGACAGACAGGGATGCACAGGGACACCCAGGGCTGAGGGCCCCTCTCAGCTGGGGCTCCTCTCCAGGCTGAACAGCCCCAGCTCCCTCAGCCTTTCCTGGGCACCGAGATGCTCCAGGCCCTTCAGCATCTCCGCAGGTTCCCCCAGACCCGCTCCAGCAGCCCCCTGTCTCCGTTACACTCTGGACCTGTCCCCTCACCTCGGGCGGCACAGAAATCCACCTCTTCTTCCTCCTCCAGCTCCTCCTCCGGGCCGGTCCCGCCTCCCTGGGTGGTTGCCATGGTTCCGCCGGCGTCGCCGAGCCCCAGCGGTAAAGGCCCCCTCGGCCGAAGGCCCTCTTCCGGCTGCCCTCACCAACGCCTGCGGGACAAGGCCCCGCGGAGCAATGGGCGGGCGGGCCTCGCGCCGTCAGGCGGTGCTGGGGGCAGCCCGCGCAGGGCCGTGCGGAGCGGCCGCCATGGCGGGCGGGCGGCGGGAGCCGATCCGGGTTGGGGCCGGGCTGGGCGCGCTGCTCTGCGCCCTCCGTGAGTGCCCGCGGGAGAGCGCGCCGGGAAAGGATGGCAGGGCCGGTCCCTCTGCTCTGGAGACGGGCTGGGAGAACTGGGGATGCTCACCTGGAGAAGAGAAGGTCTAGGGAGACCTTAGAGCCCCTCTCAGAGACTAAAGGGGCTCCAGGAGAGCTGAAGAGGAACTGGGGACAAGGGAAGGAGTGAGAGGACAAGGGGGAATGGTGTCCCACTGCCAGAGGGCAGGGATCGATGGGTTATTGGGACGGAATTCTCCCCTGTGAGGGTGGTGAGGCTCTGGCACAGGTTGCCCACAGAAGCCGTGTCTGGAAGTGTTCAAGGATGGGCTTTGAGGTCTCTTCCAACCCAAACCATCCTGTCACTCTGGCTTTGGGAAGTATGACTCGGCCAGTGAAGCAGTCAAATACTGCGTCCCTTCTTTTGGGGGAGGATTTGCAGCTGAGGCGTTCATGAGTTATAAAACTTCACTCGTTGAGGTTGCCAGCCCCTGTGATCGCTGTGCTGTTACACTGTTGGCTCTGTGTCACCCCAGATGTGCAGGCAGCCTGTCGGGACACCGCTGTCACACAGGAGCTCCTGAAAGAAGGGTTTCACAGGTGAGTCCTCTCCCTGCCCTCCATCAGCATCACGTGCCATGGGATTTTCTGTTGGAAGAAGCTTCTCTTCTTTTCATGTGCAGTTGTATCAACTCCCTGGGCTGTGATCCCTGGGCATGTGTCAGGAATATATTAACAGGATCAAGGGATTACAAGCTGCATTGGAGGGAAAATAGGAGACCCCTTTCTAAAACTTTTATGGAGGCCATTGGTGGTTCTGAGACATTAACAAAAGTGAAATTTTTTTTTGGCCATGCATGTGGAGTTGAGGTGAAGAAGGCTGACAGGGAAGTGTGATCAGAATGAGTTGCACACAGTGTGAGAGCTGCCTCTTGTCTCATCTGAGAAATGTCCCTCGGGGGTCTTGTGCTGACTTTTGAAGTGTGGGTGTAATTTTTTTGCTCCTGTTGCTGTTTGAAGGGACCTGCTGGTGAAGGTAGAGCTGGGGGAGGATGCAGGAGGATGTGCAGTGGCAGCTCAAATGCGTCTGCCACCAGGAATCTACGTGGATCCCTACGAGCTGGCAACGCTGCAGCAGCACAATCTAACAAAGGTAATTTGTTTTAGAATCTCCCAATGCCAGGAAATGTGGCTGTGAGTCAGGTAAGGACTCACAGAGCTGTAATGTCTGCCCTCATTGAACCAAGGTGGTTAATTCCTGGAAGGAGGTTCCAAACAATGTAATCTTCCTGGTGTCTCTGTGTAGCTCAGCTCTGCAATCCCTGGCCCTGTGCTCTGATACTGTCACACACAGGTGATGTACCAGGGAGCTGCTACTCCTCTCTTAGCCCCAAGTGAGCAGCTGTGGTAAAAGGGCCTGGGGTTCAGAAAGTGGGAGGGAAACCCCCAGAGAGCTGGTGAGCTCTAAGTCATGTGCTGTGTGTTTGGACTGAGCAGCTTCCCAGCTTCATTTTCATCCCAGCTTTCTGTGCTGCTTTCCAGTCTTTACTTCACATTTTGAGTAGAGAGATGTGCAACAGCTGTGGCTTTTATCTGCTTAGGTGTTTCATTTGTATAAAACATGGATGCAAAGGCTGTGGGCAGCTCCTGAGGTGCAGGTGACACACATTGTTGAGCTGATGCTTCACAGGTTTGCCTGTAGGCACAGTGACACTGTCAGCTTTCCACACACAGGAATCACTCATTGAAGACAGTCTGGAAAAGGTGTTTTGGAACAGCTTAAGGCTGGAATTCACAACCTGATCATCCACAAAATCAAGCTTAGTGCTAGAATGAGGGAAGTGATTTTTGATTTCCATCACAACCATGCCTGCATCTCTCCCCATTTGCCGGCACTGTTATTTCCTGGTGTCATTGACGTGGAGGCTCCCAAGATTTCCATCACACCCACACCTGTATCTCTCCCTGCTTGCAGGCAGTGTTATTTCCTGATGTCATTGACGTGGAGGCTCCTGAGTACGTGGCCAGGGCTGTTCTCCTGCTGCTGTTCCTGGAGCCGGACGCGCGCTGTTCCCGCTGTTTCCGCGCCGCCGTGCCCGTGCACGCGCGGTACCACCGCCCGGCCGAGGGCACAGGGGAAGCCTTGGTTGTTCTGGAGAGCCCAGAGGTGCTGCTCTGCTGCTGCCACAGTGAGATTCTCATTGATGCTCTTGGGCAATCCTGAGCTTGGGATGTGCTTGTGTGTGAGATGGAGCTGCATGGACATAAGCAGAAGGCACGGCCCTGATAAAGACCTCATTGTCTTCCTCACTGAGAGCTGCTCAAAGCAGCTCAACCCAAAGGCAGGGGGTTGTCAGAGACTGCTCTGTGTTGTGCTGCTGCCATTGTACCCCTGTGCTGCTGCTATTGTACCCCTGTGCTGCTTGGGCTCTTCCAGCCCAAGATGTAGCAGTTGTCACGATCCCTGTTTGTCACAATCCTAGCAGAGCTGGTTTGCCAAAGGCCCCTGCTCTGACTGCTTTTCTCTTGGCAGCTGGAGCTGTGCAGGGTGTGTTCAACAGCTACTGTCACCTGTTTAGAGTAATCAAAGTATTCTGATGGCTTCTAACACTCTGTTGCTGCATTCCCTTGTATGAAGGGGGAATGTAGGAAACTGCCTGAAGCTTGGAATGGTTGGAGTCTCAAACTCTGATTAAACAAGAAGCTGATATCCACTACAATTAATATTTAATGTTATGTGAACAATGAAATCCTATATTTTTGTTACAAATTTTGTGGCCCTTCACAAAATCATCCCTACCAAATCAAGCACACTAATGATTTTCAACTCCTTTTTTCTTTACTTGTACATCATTTGAGTTATGATTTTCTGGGATAAGCCTAGGGACAGGCAGAACTACCCAGTCACTTAAAAAAGGGGTGTTAAATCTTTCTGGGTTTCTGCCACATTTACTAGTTATGAGCAGGAAAACCTTTATTATTAATGATTAATGGGAAAGGGTTTAAAGTACTGAAAGAGAGATCTTTTATGTGCTGACAGGAGGATAAGAGAAATATCCTTACTTATTTTGGTTACTTATTTAGGGGAAAATTCTAACTGCATGGCTAAAGCTGAGGGGTCTGCAGGCTAACCAGGAATTCTTTGCCCTGTTGAGGACAGAAGGACCAAGATACCACACAGATGAGATTGTTTCTTGTGTGCCTGCTGTATCAGGAAGGGAAGAGTTGTAAAGTTCACAGCAAGGACTGTCCAGCATCACTTGGACCATGCAGGGTGTTTTGCCACTTTGCTCCCAGGGAATAGATTCTGTTGAGCTGTTGTGGGGGAAAAGATCCTTTTATTTAGAAAACACTTGCAGGCCAGATTGCTTATCCTGCCTGGCTCCTGGTGATACAGAAATGCCTTTCCTAGGTCAGCTGTCTGCAGAGTGCTGGGAACCTGCTGAAGTGGACACTCCCTGCTCATCTGACAACTCCAGACCCTGTCAGTGGCACAGAACAAAGCACAGACCTGTGAGTTCTCCCTCTGATTCTTTTTAACAACTACTGCTTTTTTTTTTTTTCTGTGATTAACACCTTTCATAGCACAGGAATTAATCATTAAAAGACCAGCTGGGTGGTTCCCAATTTGTTAGGCTCCTTTCTGACTGGTTTTTAGAGGGGGTCATCCTGCCCTTCTGCTGTGTTTACAGTGATTGTGCTCTTCTGGCCTTTTAGCATGGCTGCTCTCCTTACCTTTTTTCCCCCTTATTAGTTTACTTGGAATCCTAGGATATAATTGGCAGTGGTTAAATTTAAAAAGTCTTTACAACGTTGGTGCTTCAGAGGAGTAGTAAAGTGGAAGATGATGATCTAACTAAAGTAATGGTAAAACTGCAAAGATTTAAGGAGTAGCATCCTGAAAAAAGACCACTTCTACTTTCTTGGTTGTTACCTGGTTGGGTAGGTGTTTAGGAAAAGGTGAAATTTCTTATTGTGTTCAAAATCAAGGAAAGTTGGCTCTTTAGTGTGACCAATAACTGTCTTTGATATTCAAAAGTGCCACAGTAGTGCAAACATTCAGAAATTAGACTGATTTATATACTAAAATAATCTCTTGTTGTTGTAACACATGTGCCTTCCTATATTTAAGAAGCCTGCAGACAGTGAAGACCTCTGTAGCTCCTGCCCATAAACATTTTGCAGCTTCCTGTATCCATGAAAAACCAAGCAGTTCACTTCAGAGAAATCTGTCTGCTTAGTGGTCTGAGCTCACCTTGGGAGCTGCTCTCCTTGCAGCATTCCATGCATACCCTCAGTGGCTGGAGTAGGAGCAAGGATACAGGGATACAGATGGCAGCAGATCCATTTCCTGAGCTGTGCAGTGCAGCAGTGGATCTCCCATCCTGGTTCTGATATTGAATCTCAAAAGAAGCTTTAGCCAAGGGCTCATTAAATCAGGGCTCCTGAACTTCTTGGTTGCAGTAAAAGAGAAACAGCTGGTGAAACGTGTGTTATATGTTTATTTTTCTTTGTAGGCATATGAGGAATTGATGCTGAGGGTTCCTGTGGGGCTCAGGGAGCACAGTTCCCTGGTGTGTGTCCTGACCCTGCTCACCACAGGGCTCTGCTCTGGCCTGATCCTTGCTGCTGCCTGCAAGTATGGACACTTCTGCCAGTGACCTGAGGAGATATGGAATGTCTGACCTCCATGCAGCAAAACTAACTGGATATTGCACTGGATTCCTGAATGGATCCTACTCTACTGTTATTTATATCTTAGGGGGTGCACGGGTTCCATAATGGATTATAGTTCCTTTGGCTCATAATGCTTACAAATGCCTTCCACAGCCTAGAAGACATTTTGGGTGTGTTTTCAATATCCAAAGCAGATGGGGAGTAGGAAAAAGCTGAAAGCACTGCCATGAGCAATGAGGCAATAGTCAGGAGTGAATTTAGGGTTCCTATTCCCTCCTCCTGGCCCAGAGTCTGCTTCCAATGTAGTGCTACCTCTTACAGAGGTGTATTTCTTGACTCAGGGATTGGTTATTAAGGGTATGGAAAACATGATCAAGTCATTAAAATTTCTGAATTTGAAGCTTCTTGTGCAGATGGGTTATGTATGAATTTGTGAAGAGTCATTCTGTGCCTACCTGGGGCACATCAATAATCTTTCCCATCCTAATCACTGTGAGGGATTGGCTGCCCTTGGCCAAATTAGAATCAGAGTCATTAAGGTTGGAAAAGCCCTCTAAGACCATTGAGTGGACTCATGGACTCCTAACCCACATCCCCAAGTGCCACATCCACTCTGTTAAATCCCTCCAGGGATGGGGACTCCACCACTGCCCCTGCAGCTGTGCCAGGTCTGGACAATCCTTCCTGAGAGGAGCCTTTCCCAATATCCAAGCTGAACCTCCCCTGGCACAGCTTGAGGCTGTTTCCTCTTGTTCTGTCCATTGTTCCCTGGGAGAAGAGCCCAACCCTCACCTGGCTCCACCTTCTGTCAGGAGTTGTGGAGAGACAGAAGGCTCTCCTGAGCCTCCTTTTCTCCAGGCTGAACAATTGGTCAGAATTGAAAGAGTTTAGAAAATTTGAAGAAATTTCACCCTATTTCATAAGTGGAAAGAGACTCATAGTAGATGAAAGTGAGGGGCAGGATAGTGACTAGAAGCAAATATTTAGAAGATCTACATTCAGTCTCCAGGACAGTTGATAAATAGAAGGAAATGCAGAGGAAATTACCTAATGGAAAAGCAGAGAGGCTCTGGAGTGGCAGAGCTCGGCTGCTGTCTCCAGTTGTCAGCAGGTGGCGCTGGGAGCTCACAGTAACCCCTGGTAGATTTTATTCCCGATAAACCTCGAGTAAATGAGTCAAAGCAGGTAATCTGGGTGAATGTGTGTGTGAAAATTCCTGGCTCTGTGTGCAGCCTTTCACTGATGTCCAGCTGTAGCCTGAGGGTCCTTTGGCCATCTTTCTCCTGCTGGAATTCAACAGAGTGAATTCCACAGCAGGTTGGAAGCAATCAAAGAGAGATTTGAGCTGTCAGCACTGGGACCAGCACTGTATGATTGTGTCCAAGTGGGATGTTTAATTCCCAGGGCTGAATTTGTTCCTGTGCTCTGTCTTGTGCAGGTAACTCTGTTTTGTAGCCTGACCCTTGGATAGCCAGAACTGTTTTTTAACACCAGTTGAAAATCACAGATTGAATCCCTCAGCTAAATCAATCTCCCTCACAAAACCTAGGGAAAGGGAATGGGAATGTCCTCTGGACAAACGAGGAAAAGTATTGTAGGTGGTAAAAATATGGAAGAAAAGTATATATCAGGATTGCCATCAATCACTTTATCAACTGAACCTAAGTAATTGATTCTGATTTATGTAAAATATGAGAGGAATGGCAGAGCTTTACAAGGGGGAGGGGTTTGTTGTGGCAGATATTTGCTGGTTTTAAATCCATGGCACTCATATTATAAATATAGCAGACACATTTTTTCTTACAAGCTGTAAATAAGTCTGATAATCATAGCAGTGTTAATTAAAAAGGAATTTGCCAGTGAATCTCTCTCTCAGAGCAGAAACTGCTGTCACTAAGCCAGCACAGAATTTAGCAGGTGTGCCATGCAGGAGGATTCAAGTCCAGCTCCAGAGAGATCACAGAGATCAGAGAAGGAGCTGTAAGGCCTGTGTGAAAATTCTGGCAGTTTTGGAGACAGGAATGAGGTATTCAGGAGCTCTTGGCAAGAAAACACAGCCACAAAAGTTGGACCCAAACATCCCCATCCTTTATCTGTGTAAGGATTGAATCAGAGCAGGGAAGGGAAAGGGGATGGGGTGTTAAAGATGAGTGCTTTCTGAATCACAAAAAAATGGGTATTAAAAAATACAGAAAAACCCTCTTAGTTTATTTAAAAAGCTGTGCTTGGGTAGGGAGAGGGTGGGAGTCAGGATGCAAATGGGGCTGGAGCTGAGAGGGGCTGGGGTACAAGGCTGAGGCAGCACAGAGAGTGAGAAGGGATGGGGAGTAAAGCCAAGGGAAGGGGGAAGCCACAAAGCTGCTGTGGATTCTGCAGGGGTGCTGCAGAGGTGGATTAGCTGTGGCTGAGCTGAGTCAGAAAGAGAAAGCAGTAGACATGGAAAGAGAAGTGAAAGGGTGGCTGTGCTCACAGGGGATTGGAGCAGAGCCACCTCAGCACCACGGCAGGGTCTCTTGGGAATGCCATTCCTGGAGAATGGGCACATCTGCAGGGACAAGAGTTTTGTGGAGAGAGAGGGAGCAGACAGCCAAGAAGCTGGAAATTCTGATGTGCCTGGGCCTGCATGGAGGACTGAGGTGTCTGTGGATCCTTTCCCCCAGAGCTGGGGAAGAGGAGCTGCCTGCTGTGTGTCCTGCTCCTTCCAAAAGGAAAATTGGATGTTGCTTCAAACCTGGGCAGGTGGAACCTCGGAAAAATCATATGGAAGATTAAATGGATCACAGGAATTTTGGGGGGAAGCCTTGAGGGCACAGATACTGCTTTCCCAGCTGTATCCTACTGGATTTCTTGGAAGCTGCAAATCCAGCTGGGGCCCTGTGCCACTGGAAGTGGCAGCAGGAAGAGCTGCTCTGTGTCCTGCCTGTCACCAGTGATGGGGACCCCTGAGAAGGACTGAGGGGTTGGTGGGAGGAGAAAAATAAGAGATCCAAACAGCCTAGAAAAAGAGAAATGATAGACATTTAGAATGTATTGTAATATATAATATAAATAATAAAACAATATATATAATATATGATATAATAAACGAAATTTATATTTTCATATGTATTATATAATAAATGTAACAACGTGATATGTAATATATTATGCATAACATTATTACATATGGGATATATATTATTATATACAAGATATATAGCGTATTATATATAATAGATATATTAATGTATTTTATAGATACAATAACATTATATAACATAACATATTACACAATTTTTATTATAAAGAAATATATTTTATTATAAATATATTTACATTTAAATTAAATATTATAAAAGAAAACTTTATTAGAAAATAAGTATTAATTTTTATAATATATATATATAAATTTTTTTCATGCTGTCAGGCTCTCTTATTTTTCTCTGAATCTGGTCCAGAGAAATATAATATTTTTTATAAATAAAAATATATCAATAAATCACCATAAGTACTAGATGTAGTTTATAGGTATTAAAGACTTCTCCCATCTGCAAAGGAGCGGACTACAACTCCCGTCATGCCCCGCGGTGACGCAGCTTCCGGCCTCGGCGGGCGGTGCCCCCGCGGCAACGCTCCGCCCCGCCCCCGCCCCCGCGGGCAGTGGCCACGCGCGGCGGTTCCGCTTCCCCTCCGGCCCCGCCGCCGCCCCGCCGGGTCCCGGTCCCGCCGCCGCCGCCCCGCTCAGCCCCGCTCCGTCCGTCCCTCCGTCCGTCCGCCGAGGCGGCGGCGCCGCCCCACCCGGTGAGTCCGCTCACACCTGCCGGCCGCGCCCCCCGCCCTTTGTGCGGCCCCGGCCGGGCCGGGCCTGCGGCGGGCGCGCCCGGGGCGTGGATCGCCCCTCGCTGTCCCCCCGCTCCCTCCGGCCCGGCCCCGCCGCCCCCGGCCGCGGCCCCGCCGCTCGGCCCCGCTTCCTGCGGGCCCCGGCGGCCCCGCCTCGGCCCCGCTGCCGGGAGCGCCCCGGGGAGCGCGGGGGGAGCGCGGCTGTCCCGGCCCCGCCGAGAGGGGCGGCGGGAGCGCCCGCCCCGGGCCCGCGGCTGTCAGAGCCCCGCTGCCCGCGTCCTTCCGTCCCGCTGCAAGCTCTGCTCCGCGGGCCCGCCTGCTCTCACAGCTCCCGTGTTTCTGCCCTGCTGCTGAGGCTGCTTTCCGTGTTTGTCCCGTCAAAGCCGAGCAGGATGGGTCAGAATCACGGAAGTGTAGGATCGTCGGTGTTGGAAGGGACTTTAAATCCCATCCAGTCCCACCCCTGCCCTGGGCAGGGACACCTCCCACTATCCCAGGGTGCTCCAAGCTCTGTCCAGCCTGGCCTTGGACACTTCCAGGGATGGGACAGCCACAGCTTCTCTGGGCACCCTGTGCCAGGGCCTCACCTCCCTCGCAGAGAACAATTTCTTGCTATTTTTCCGTCTAAATGCACTCTTTGTAGGTAAATGGCAGTGAGGAGTGAGCAAAGTTGGACCTAGCCTGGTCCATGTGGCAGCTGCCCAAAGGCTGATGTGGGAGCAGAGAGTTCATCAGCTGCTTTCGAGGAGCAAGGCTGCGCTCTGCTGTAGCCAAAATAAACCAGTTCACGAGCTGCCCTACGGCCAGTGCTGTCTGGATATATAACATAAACATTGCTGTGGAGGTCCTGCAGTAACAGCACTGCTAGGTGCAATTCAAACATGGTGTATTGTCAAGTTTTTATAATTTCTGTCTTTCTCTGGTTTTGCCTTTTTTTTTTTTTAATACTTCAAAAAGCAGTACGTGCTCTATAGAGTCTGGGATTTGCTTTGCAATTGGAGTGTCCTCATAATACGAGTCCTGGGGTGATATCTCCCTAAAAAAAACAGGGATTAACTACTTTGTGCTTCAGTTTGTTCATTTTAGAGACAAAAGTAATTAACTTACGGGGATATTGTGGTGGCAGGTTAAAGCATATGTTACCAGGGAACACCTTGGTCATTACAGACTGAAATAAAATAGAAGGAAAATAGAAATACAAAAATGCAAAGTCGTTGTTTTACAAGTTTTTGAGTAGAATCTTTGAGATAGTAGGAGCACTTTAAACAAAATGTTCTGGGCAATGTATTTTAGAAGCAGGAAAAATCTCACTCTAAAGTTCACTAGTTGGATATAGCAGTTCTGGAGGCCAGAACAGAAATGCTTGAGGGAGAGTAACTTGGATTTTCTGTGCTGAGTTGCATGTGGAATTTGGCTCATCTTTGTACAGAGGTGGTTGTTAAAACAAAAATATCAGGCTGTTAACTGTGGAGTATTGGCTCTCTCTGTATATTTTGCACTTTTTATCACCATGCAATGTATTCAGTCCATCTGAGGCTTGGCTCTGCTGGGCAGCTGCTTGTCAGAGGCTGATTGATTGGGATGAAATCTGTGCTGGGATACAGCCTGGACCTTTGGCCAGTTTATTCCTGGAGGCACCTGCTCGTGCTTCCTGTGTGGATGCTGGGCTGGGTGGGTGGATGCTTCAGCCACCTAAGGCAGCTCCAATCCTGGGCATGTTTTAAATTAATACCCTTTTAAAATCCCAAGTGTGCTTGGGTTGTTGTTGGTCAGCATTTTGATTGTGTTTAAGGGGGGAAATTATTCAAGCACCTTTGGTTTCAAAATGACTTCAGAATTAAGGTTGATGCTGCAGGTTTTGTTGTTGTGACAAGTAAAGGTGTCTAGGTCTGTGTGTTATTTAGTGAGATACTTCTGCTCCAGAGCACTCACATCTGTCTTGGGTTGGTTTTGTTTGGGTTTTTCCACCTTTTATCTGCTTTGTTCATGGGAGGTTTCTGGGCTCTGAGGTTGGTGCCAGTATTTTCTCGTTCCTCACAACACACAGAGTTACTGACGTGTCTGTGAAGCAGCTCTTTGTTCTGCAAACAACCCCGAGTCACAGAGGCTGCTCCGGATGGCCCGGCCCAGGGACGGCACCAGCAGAGCTCCAGTCCTGGCTCCCACACCGGGACACAGCTCTGGGAGGGAGCTGCATCTCCGAGGCACTCGTGGGGAGGTGGAAGCAGAGGCCTGGAGCTGGGGAGAGCCAGGGCAAGGAGGGGACATGAGCAGCCAGGCACCATGGATTGCATTCATCCTGATTCTGCTGGCAGCTGGGAACAGGCTGAAGGTGCTTGTGGAGCTTTCCCTTCTTTCCCTGGAAATGTGATCAAAGCAAAGGCACTCCTTCAGGCTTGGGTTGATTCAGCAAGGCTGTACCATGCTCCACTTTCAGTTTCCATGCAGGCACCTCCCTCCTAAACCTGAATGAAACGTGACTGTCTGTGCCTGGGCACCGAGGGCACGGTGTCCTCTTGGAGGGGTTTTGTACCCACTGTGGCAGTGCCGGGGACTGAACCTTTGCAGGTGCCTTGAACGTTGCCACTTGTCCTCCCAGAGATAAGCAGTCAGCTGAGTGCCAGGCTGAGCTGCCAGGCTGGCTCCAAGGAAAGATAAAGTCCAATTAATGCCGAGCTGGATTGGCTCTGCCTCTTGGCAAGGGCGGTTTGACCAGGAAAGCACCATGGAGGAGGCAGCATCTCCTGCCAGCTCCCAGGGGCGGGTGGGAACAGAGGAGTTCAGAGCACTCACCTGGGGGCAAAGGACAAGCAGCCCTTGGGCAGGGCACTGGTTCATCTTAGCAAGGAAATACTGCAGCCTCAGGATTCTTTTCCTGCTGTGCTTTCCTGTGTCTAGAGCTCGATAAGACTTTTGAAAGCTCATATTTGCATTTAAATGCACAGGTGGTAAGAAGTAGTAGGTGTTGTCAGGTGAGAAGAAATCTCCTAGAGACCCACTAGGTATGAAGTGCAAATGGAGCTCAGGTTTAATTCCAGCCTTACTTCACTATTCAAGGTTTGTGAGAGCTCCCAGCATGATTTTAACTAAAGCTGTAAAATTAGTTTCCTTTCAAGGGAAAATCCACACTTCAGTGTTTGTATTTTGACTGATGTAGTGGGCAGTGTCTGTCACTGAGAGCTGGAAATGCTGGTTTTGGTCCTAGTTCTCTAGCTGACTTGCCAGGTTTTTAAGTGGATCATTCTTAGTGTTTTCTCAGCTTCTTTCCATTTTCTCAGCTGGAAATGGGGATTAACTAGGCTTTGAAAATGTCTCACCTGGCAGGCAGGGATGTAAGTGTTAAGAACATGACTTAAAACTGAGTTTCAGTTTTTCTGTTGAGATAAATTTTGATTAGATACACTGTGAATTCATAATAGGAATTCCTCATACTCTCTAAAGGTTACAGTATATTGAAATGCTCCCAAAATTGGTGAGGTAGCTCTTTCCCTTCAGGCAAAGTAAGTGGATTTTGACATTCTCAGATGGATAGATCTTAATTTCTGTTTGTGAATTTGAAAATGCTTTTAAAAATCTTCACCTCAGCTGCTAATTGGTGCTTACAGTTGTTTGAATGAATACATTTTACTAGGGAAATACAGTTTTTTAATACTCATGGGAGCTTTGTATAATCATAGGTCATTGTTTCCCAAAAGATCTGAGCCCAGCACTGGTGTTGGTGCACTCAAAGCTGAGTGATATTTGAATCTTAGGTCAGGGCTGTTCTCTCAGCTAATTAGCAAAAGTTGTTTTATACCTTGAAAGGAGTTGCTTTGAGTAGACAGGGTTAATAATTTTTAATTCTGTAGGAGCCAACATATTGGGGCAGAGGTGAGTGTGATTTAGTGTCCATTGTTAATAGAGGGATTTAACATCGTGTGAATCAGAGTGAGGGCAGCTGGCAGGTGTAGTGAGAAATGGAAATGCACTGAAAAGGTTTTCCAGTTAAACTTCTCCTTTTTTTCTCCCCTGAAGTTTTCTGCTTCCTGTTTAGGTGCTGGATGTGTGTCAGTGTACCCACTGTCAGCTTTCCCACAGCTTCTTTAATCAATAAAATTAGGGTTATCTGACAGTGTGGGGTTTAGTTTAGAAATTGGATGTTTTCTACTCTACATTACATTAGTTTTTCATTTACAGTCATTTTAGAACTGCTTTAGCTAGCAGAGATAGCTCCTGGACAAGAGCAAGAAAAAGCTGCTTCTGGAAGATGATTTTAAAGTCACCTTTGAATATCTCACCCATTTCCTTTTGAAAAGGTCTCCAGTAAAGTGAGAACTGGAAGAATGACAGATCTTTCCCCTAAGCCTGTCTACAGCAAAAGGCTGTTTAAAGGGATCTGGGGATTTGGGCTCCAGGCAGGACCTGGCTGGGCAGATTCTTGTGGAAATTGCTCATTGGCAGGGACTTCAGCTTGTGAATTATCTGCTTTATGGTGAAAAATAACCAGTTGTTTAGTAGGTTACGTTAATGTTTGAAAGTGAACAACTTTTAAAATTCAAAACCATTACTTAAAAGGTAAACTTGGTGTTTTATACTTCTGTTAAATAAGCTGAGTGCTTGAGATTTTACCAGGACATGAAATCCACCTACTGGCATTAATTTCCACAAAAATACGTGACCATGACGTTGTTACTTGGGGCCACCTGGGCAAGTGGCACCAGCCACAGTGTGAGTTTTGCCCTCCCCTGGCCCCAAACCAGTTATTCCAGTCATCCCAAAATCCCTCTGTGGCCTCCCTGCATGTGGGGATCCACGTCAGGGAATTGACTGCTGGAAAAGGAATCCCTGATGTTAAACTTGGCTTGGGAATGTTGCTGAGTGATCTGACACTAATGGATTTTAACAACCTGGGAGTGTGTCTGGCTTTCTGCTCCTCCTGCCTTTTTCATGTGTTTGCTGAGCTTTTGGGAATGCTGCTTCAGATCAAACACTAAAATGAACAAGATCTCACAAAATGTCACCATCGTTTTCTGTGGCATAGCAAATAGGTCTCTAATGCTGTTAAATGATTTTTTGCTTTGGAACAGCCTTTTATTTTCAATGTGTGAAATGCTAGCTGTCACTACTATAAAAATAAATTATGTAAAATCTTTGATTTGTCAGAGCTGGGACATTATCACCAAGTGTGAAATATTTTCTGCTTCTACGCCTTAGTGGAAGAAAAGCAAAGAGAAGAGTGAGGTCTGGGATTTTCAAAGCTGTTTAGCAACAAGAACAGTTAATTTTAATCTGATGCCAACGTGCTAAGGCTATTTGATACCAGTGCCCAAGCTTAGGAAGTAATTCCCTGTGGTAAAGAGAGCCTGGACTGCTGCAGCCAGGAAGTTCAGGCAAGTACCTCCTCCTGATTTTTGGGATGAGGCTGTTTCACAGGAACCAAAGTATGTGTTGGCTGAGGACTCATTGCTTTTGTGAGTGCTGCTTTTTCTTTTCAGCCCTTTTGGGCCTATTTATAGGGATTTTATATATATGTATATATATGTGTGTGTGTGTGTGTGTTTTTAGAGGGAATTGGTGTTGAGATTTTTAGATTATTTTCCCAGGTAGCCGCTGGAAATGAAAAATAAAAACTCATGATAGTTCAGCAGAGCTGGTTTGGGTGGTTCCTTCACAAGCAGGGCTGTGTGTTTTAATATGTGGTTGTGATGTCTTTTATTTCCTTGTTCATTAGTAATTATTCCACTGTAAAATATTTTACTTCTGAGAGGCATAATTCTCATTTTCCTTGGCTTGTTGTGTGCATGCTGGAAAGTCTTTTTGCAGCACAAGGAAATGTACTCAGTCTTGGTAAACCTGGATGGAGTTCTGCTGTGGAAGAAGTTAAGGCTTCTGGTGAACCTATACATCCACATCAATCTGACTAGGACTTGGAGCATCTCATATAATAGAGTTCTAATGCCTTAAAAAAGAATGAAAGGTAAATGAAAATACTGAGATTAAGCGATTTTTAATTTGGTTTAATTCGTGGTAGTGATGACTGTTACTCCTGCAAAACAAAATTTTTACTAACACCATCAGGATTTAAATGACTATTTCATTCCCTCATTGCTGCTAAGAGATACTTGTCAGACACATGGCTGGCACTGAGTTTTGTCTTGAGAGGATTTGGGCAGGGCTCCTTGGAGATCTTTCTTGCTCTGTGATTGAAGATCTTTTGCTCCCTGGTGCTTGACTAAGAGACTGGTGGTGGATGCACTTCACTTCCTCAGCACTTCCAAAGCCCATGGACCAGAGTGAGACGCCAACTTTCTAAATTTAAACACATCTGAACTGGAGAAATATTTGTTTTGAAGATCTTGGTCATGATTTGAAGTAGATGTGACTTTCATTCCATGCTGCTCTGCTTAACAAGAGTTTCCTGTGTTTCCTGTGCTACCTAAGCAGCTTTTGCTGCCCAACCCTGAAAGGTTTTGTCAAATAACTTGTCAGTAATCCTCAGCACTTGGGGTCTTTATTGTTCCTTTCTCTTGGTCATGTTTTTAATTTCCTAAATGAGATCAGGATGCTGTCAGTGCTTTCTTTTGGTTTCTCACTCACTGCCTGTGCTCTCACACATTCTGGTTGTGGAATCCCAGCATGGTTTGGGTTGGATGGGACCTTAAAGCTCAGCCAGGGCAGGGACACCTTGCACTGTCCAAGGTTGCTCCCAGCCCTATCCAGCCTGGCCTGGAACACTTGCAGGGATGGGCAGCCACAGCTGGCCCACAGTGGGTGATGGGTGATGTCCCAGTGAGCAGAGTGGGACAGATGGGTGGCAAGGGGTTGCTCACACTGATAATCTCTGAGTTTTATCTCTGCTGCCAAGTTTAACAGAGATCTTTATCTCTGTTTTACTCTATTGAAATGGCTTACTGAAATTTGCTTCCTGTTTTCTTAACAATTGAAAGGACCTGAGAAAATTTTCCTTTAGATGACAAACTCTTGGAAAGCTGACCACTTCTGAAGGGATGGCCTTCCTCCATAGTTACAACAAAATTAATGAAGAGAAGAGGTTTTTTTCAGATTAAAAAATACACACATTTGGATTTTCATAAACACAAAAAGTGTAAGCCTTCCATGCTCATTTGTTGCAGCAGAAATGTTTTATGCCCTTGTTTGTCTGTTCACCCTTGCCAGTAGCAGCTACTGGTATTGTGAATTAAAAAAAGGAAGATTTGGAAGGCATCAGATTGTTGTGCTGGGTGATGTGAGTTGCCCAGTGTGGTGGCTGCAGTGTCATTGTGATGGATTGGGAGGACTCTGTGAAATGGGATTTTGGAGCTGGGATGTGGCTCAGGATTTGCTTGGGCTGCTGTTTGTATTCTTCTGGCTGAAGGAATGGATTATTAATGCTGCCTCCCCTCAGCCTCCTCCTGTGAGGGCTCAGTGAGGCTGGAGGTGAAGGCAGTGCTGGGGTTTGTTCTTGTACTGATGGAACAGCACAAGCAATGTCTGATGTCTTCCCATAATTACCATCATGCATCCCTTGCAGTGGAATTATTTCTATTCTGTATTATTTTCTTTCTTATTTCTATTAAATACTTTAATTTGGAATTGGGGTGCTGTCTGTGTGTGAGGACATCATGGACAGACACCTCTGTGTTGTCCCTGAGTTTCTGTTTTGTGGATGTCAGATGTTGGTCTTGGAGGTTTGTTTTCTCTGAGCTCAGTCTCACCATCACAAACATCATCTGCTTTGTAATTGCACAGCTGTTACTGGGGCAAGATAAGGTAGAACAAAGTCTGAGAACTGCATCTTTTTGGTGTGTAAATGCCTGAGCCTCCTGAAAATGCATTTTCTGGAGCTTTATTTCTGCTCTGTCATATTTCTCTGAAATCTTCTGATCCTGCATATAGGAATGCCATTCATTGTTTAATGAACAGGCACAGTTACCTATGCTTATGTGTTAAACTCAGAATTTTACAACAATATAAGTAGATTTTTTCAAGTCTTTTGCAGCTTTCTAAGTGCAATATTATGTTTTGTCAACTGTTTCAATATTATTTTAACTTGACAGTTTCCTTTGAAAGCTCTTCATATTCCCAGGGTGCTGGTTATCCTGCCTGGTTGTAGTTTTCACAGGCATTCTGTCTATTCAGTTGGTAACTGTGTTCTTTATTTTGTATTTTTAAAAAAGTATTTAATTCTTGAGCTGTAAAATCAATTTTTGTGGCTGTGGTGCTGCTGCATCCTATATAAACAGCCATGGGTAGTAACTCCCTGAAAGTGTACTAATACTGGTGGGATGTATTAAATCACTTTGAAAATTCACTTTGTTTAACCACTCACAATTGGCATTTAAAGCATTGTACATTTATTTAAATATCTATGTTTAGGGCATTTTTATCACACATTTGATTTGCAAATTGTAAGCAGTGTATGGGGTGGTCGTGTTAACACAAATGTTTGGGCTTTTCGTATTTTTTTCCCCTCTTACTGGTTCCTGTACTTGTTCTATAGGCTTGGCAAAAATCAATTTCCACATCAGCATAAGAATTATTTATGTATTTTGAATTATGATATAGTTCCATACTTTTTTGGCTGTTTAATATATTTTGATTTGTAGCCTGTGTACCAGTTCTGGTTGGTTTGGATTCGTTTTCTTTGGCACTCTAGATAAAAACCTGTTTATGGGCAAGAAGAGTGAGAGAGGTAGCTTTCCTAGGAATGACTTCAAAAACAGAAATCAGAAAGTTAGTTTAAAAACCCATTCTGGCAGCCAGTATTTGAAGTGGAAATTGTTATTTCCAGTGTCCAAATGAGTGCTCTGGCTCTCTGAAAGGCATGCAAGAACATTACCCCAAATTTCAGGGAATTTGCTGCATTAAGCTGTAAGTGAATATGTTGCTTGTATGGGTGCAAGTAATTTTAAAGTAGAAAATTTGTAAAAGCAAACAAGGAAAACTCTGTCAGTGTCACAGCAGGAGTTCTGGAGTGTGAACTGCAGCGAGTCATTTCCACAGCTCCTCTGCTTTGCTCATTTTCCCCCATTTGTAAGGAAAACATTATTACAGTGTTTTGTTTTCCTCTGGAGGAATCCAGGTCTAACGTTCAGAATTGTGTCTGAGTATTCAGGACAACTTCAATTTGTGAATTTGTGCTTTTTGTACTGTTTATTTTGTGTTGAAATAATGGGGAAGGGGTTGCCTGGGCTGCAGAATTGGGTTTATGCCTCATCTAGGTACTTCCCCTCTCCTAATAGACCTGAAAAGAAACAAAATAAGGGGCTGTGTCCTTGTATAAAACTTCAAAAACTTAAACCTTGTAAAACTTCAAAGCTCGTCAGCGTGAGGAAGATGTGACAGTGCTGAAACACTGTGGCAGACGTGTGAGGTTTCACTGCTGAGCTCTGCCAGTATTTTACTAAGATCTGATTTAATCCTGAGTTGCTGTGGGCAGGGAAATGCTGGGGTGACCCTTCCTGAGCGTGTTGCATTCTCATTTAATTGAAAGATCCCAGCGGGAAAATTGCATCCTGCTCAGCTGAAGGAATGTGGACCTGTTAAAGTAAGTCCAGAGGAGATGCTCTGAGAGCTGGACACAGGCTGGGAGAGCTGGGAGGCTCCAGGGAAGACCTTCCAGCATGTAAAGGGGGATTAGAAAAAAGGAAGAGAGGTTTTTTACACAGGCAGATTGCAGTAGTACAGCAGGCAGGGAGTGGTTTTACAATAAAAGAGGAGAGATTTAGGTGGGATATTGGGAAGAAGTTTTTCTGTGGGAGGGTGGTTAGGCCTAGCACAGCTGCCCAGAGAAGCTGTGGCTGCCCCATCCCTGATCCAAGGCCAGGTTGGACAGGGCTTGGAGCAGCCTGGATGGTGGAAGATGTCCCTGCCCAGGGTGGGGATGGAATGACGTGAGCTTTATGATCCCTTCCACAAACAGCTCTCCCAGCTATCAGCACTGAGCTTCCTGCTGCAGAAGTGAGATGCTGCAGGGAACCCTGTTCCTGTAGAAGTTTCCATGCTTGAAGAAGTCAGTGTAGCCTGCTGTGACACAAATGGAATATAGCTCTGCCAGGAGAAATGCTTTCTAGTTTCTGTGTGGTGCTGCTTAGGAAATGAGCTGTGTCCACCAAAGCCATCTCTGGGCGGGGTTTGCTTTTGCCGTGCTTTTGCTCCTGCATTTGATTTTTTGAAGCCTTTGCTCTCTGTCTGCCAGGTTTGTGTCCAGTGTGGGTATGAGAAAGGAAGCATCTTGAGCTTGTGTCGTGCAGGGCTTTCAGCAAACCGTGAACCTTTCCCAGAGGTTGTGATTGTTTGGTCAGCAGCTGTGCTGGTGTCCCCTGGGATTTCCCCTGTGGCATTTTGTGGCAGGTTGGCACTCCTGTAAGAAGGATGAAGGGTTTGGCTTCAAGACTGCTCTGCCAAGCTGAAGTTCCCACTATCCACTGGTTGCTGTGGTTGGAGCAAGCCTTGGGCAGCCACTAGAGAGAAACAAAGAGCTCTATTCTGAGTGCCTGTGAAGAAGAGAGCTCTTCTGGAGGGAGACATTTCATCTTTCCCCTTTGTCTTCTCCCTTATTATTCCTTTTTCCCTTAGCTGACATTTGACAGCTCTGCCAGTGTGATGAGGGAGTTCCATATCCCTTAATCTTGGAATCTTTCTGGATTTGCCACCCTCATACACACTTTGTTACCTCTTCTTTTTCCAGTTACCTCTAATCTGGATGGGGAAGCCATGGCCTTGTCTTACCATTGCCCAGTAATATTTCTGGTGGCTAAAAAAAAGGTTAAAAAAGCTCTTTTATTCTGTATTGGCATTACTTCTGCACTTTGCCAGCAGCCTGAGGGTTTTAGAGCTCTGTTGCATGGTGAGTCTCCAGGTTAAAGAGTTGGGAACGTTTTTAACACAGAAATGCACCAAGCTGTACAGGTGCCTGTGCAGGGCTGCCTTTAGTCAAATAACTTTTGCTCTGGAATGTGTGGTTCCTCCCTGCCTGTAAATGTCAGCTTTAATTAAGAGAGCATCTCAACAATGAGATGCAGACTTTTTTTTTTCCTCCTCCTTAATTTTCTTGTAAACTTTCCATACTTGCCCTTTTCCCTATTCTCCTTTGATCTTTAGAAAACCTCAGCTATAAAAATAAAGGCTGAAAAGTGTCTGCTAGGTGGTGAAATATGAGTAAGCACAAACACCCCCGACTCATGGATTTGCATGCGCTGCTCCTGCCGCCGGCTGCCTTGTCTGCCTTCAGTTGACTCAGGATTTTCAGGAGGCAGAAGAAGGATAATTTCCTTGTTCAGCACTGAACAGGCTGGTTCAAACAACTTGGAGCACGTGTTATCATGGTGCATCTTTGGTTCCTTGAAGGAAAACTCTGGCTGCAGGCTGGATAAAACGTGGCCTGAGTTTGGTGGGTAGGCGGCGACTCCCCAGCCCTGCGGCACAGGGTGGGAATGGATCCCTTGGATCCCTCCTGATTTCATCCCTCCTCCACCACGCTCCTCAGACCTCTGTGGTCCTGCAAGGCTGCCTCAGAGGAAGGTGGCATTGGGCATTTGTGTCCATCAGCTCATCTCTCCTTGGTGCGTGTGCTGCTGTCATCAGCCGCCTTCCAAAGGGAGTTTTCCTGCCAAAAGTAGAGGAAATGGGAAATCAAGGCCGTTGGGAAATCACTTCTGAGGCCCATCTGGTGCTGTCACCTGTGGTGTTTGAGGTCTTTCAGAGGTGATAAAGCAGAGGAGAGGTTCCTGCTTTGCTAATGCCACCACAGTTCAGCAGAGCCACATTTATTTCATGAAGCAGAAGTGATGACTCGGGTGGGCGTTGAGTGCTCTGCAGGGTTCAAGGCACAAAGTGAAGATGAATCACAGCTTACAGGTGGCCCCAGTATCCAGTGAGCCAGATACCATTAATTTGCTTAAATTTGCTATAACTAATGGGCTTTTACCAGGACTCTTGCCCATTTTGGCAGCAGCCTGGGCATTCTAAGATTTTTCCTGTTTTTTTTTTTCAGTCACCATCCTCCTCAAAAGGAGATCCCTTTTGATTTCAAAAATGACATTTTTGCAGCCTGGTTGCACATTTTTGGTGCAAGACTGCACATCTGCTCAGTGCCATATGGAGTCAGTAATTGCTCCAGGTTGTAATGGACTTTGGCAATGGGTTTGAAGATTATTTTCCTTTAGGAAACCTTAGGAACCCTTTCAAATACACCTCAGTAGCATATTTATCTTGTGTAACTCAGTTCATGATAAGCACATCTATTACAGTTTTGGCTATTCCTTCTTCTGTCCTAAAGATAATTTCCTCTCTTCTTTTTTTTTTTTAATTCCTTCCACTTAACGGTGATTTTTATCTTTTTTCCCCCTTTAATCTCTTTATAACTTGGCAATTAAACAGCAGTAATTTGTGCTATGTTTTCCTTCTATTTGTGTGACTCAGCAAAAAATTGTAAGGAAATTAATGGACTGGAAGAAGACAAATTGGAAAGAATTTAGCTGGGTATGTTCTGTGTGTCATCCAGTCGGATTTTTCCAAATCAGGCAGAGGTTCTCCTACACCCTCTTTAAAAGTGGGAATATTTTGTGTTTCCTCTGCCACCTGTAGCAGTAAAGATGGCAAGGAGGGACCTGACCTGATTATAAACTTCATGGTAGTTGGTTTGGTTACTGTGTCCCATTGTAAATCTTAATGACAAATTGGTTTACCTCAGATTTTTTTTATTTTTTTTCCAGCTGTTCTCTCAACTGCGTTGTTGAAGGGTGAGTGTCTTGCCTGTTTGTGGTTTAAATTAGGGAATCTCTGCTTAATAAGAGTATTTTGGGTCAGCATAGGTTCCTCTGCACTCCCATAAAGAAAAGCTAAATAAAAATAACTTGATTTTCACGCATTTGAGCAAATGCTCTTTTTGAGACCCCCTAAAGCTGGAAGGAGAGGTTCCAGCACATCCCATGGAATTGGTACCTGCTTTTCCAGAGGAGGGATGGCTCTGAGTGTTGGAGTGTCTGCAGGTGATTCCAATAACCAGAGGTGGAACAGATTATCCTGCTGGCTCTTCCCAGCCACTTAGCACAGTTACTCCTGTCCGTGCTTTTGCACGAGTCTTCTCTTGGCAGGCAGGAGATCTGGGACTACGTTCGCCAAGTCTGCAAGAAAGCAATTCTTTGTCTGCCTCTGCTGGCTTTTTCTGCACAGTTTTCTCAGTTGAAATGATGAGATAAGTATTTTTAGTCTCTGAAGGTAGTCTCATTCTGTTCCAAAAAACTCCTTTTTGGATCTGATTAAATAAATCTCGTGGATCCAAATGCTTCAAGTTGGAAAGTTAGATATCCCAAAAGACTTGTTTTGTTTTTCATGGAGAAGACAGTCTGAGATGTGCTGGTTTTGTGAATTTTTCTGCAGCAGTGAAATAATTTCAAGCTGTTGAGCTGCTGAACTAAGAGGCTGCTAGTGATGGGGCAGGAAGCTGTGGCTAGGTAGCACCATCTGAATAAAAACTTGTCAGAAAGCTGCTTTCTGCTAATCCCTGGGAGGAAGTGAGCTATAATCAGCACTAAGTGAGCTAATCGCAGGAAATCTATTGCTCAACAGGAACCTTTGAAAAAAAAAAAAAAAAAAAAAGGAGGGGGGCAGGGAGAAAAGAAGAATACCCATAGAGAATTTTCATTCTGCTTTTGGACTCCAAAATCTGTTTGATGTAAGGAAATCGAATATTTGATGAAGCAAGCAGCCCTCCAATCTCTGCTTTAAAACTGCACCTCTTTTCCAGAATAGTGAAGCATCAAGTCTCATCTCTTCCAGTATGGTGGTTTTCAGGTATTAGGAGGTGGTGGTGTGGGGAGGCTGTGTTTAAGCAAACTGCCAAAAGCACTGCAGGCCTGGGGGCAATGGGAATGAGTCTCCAGGTGTTTTCTGCAAGGATTTTTATAATATAAAGCAAGAGTGGGACATGACTGTCTTAAATCTGCCTTGTCTTTTCTTGGAGCACCACACACTACCTCTTGTATTGTTCTTGCTGGCTCTGTGCTCTTTTTCACATGACACCTTCAGCCTGGAGATTTGTTTCCTGGGCATCTCCTTTGCTCTTTTCCTCTGCTCTGGTTGTGGCTGACTTGGATGCAGTGACAGCTGTTTCCAGTGGCTCTCTGGGAAGTGGTGAAGCCCTGCCTGGAGATGCTGCAGTGGTAACTCACTCTTGTCAACCCTGGTGTCCTCTGCAGGGACTGCACCCACCAGCAGCCCTTCCTTCATTTTTGGCCTGTTCCCTTTTCTTCAGTTCCTTCTGTCAGGCCACAGACAGTTTTGCTTCAAGCTTTGTGCATGGCCCAGGTGTTTTGCAGTTCAGGTGTTGTCCCAGAAGTATCCTGCAGCTGTGGTGGCACATCAAAAGCAAAGTGGTTCTTTCTTAATGCCTTAAATTTGTTACTCCTTTTTGGTCAGCCCTGCCAAATGGACTTAAATGTGATGTTTGTGCTGCTGATAGTAAATGAGCAGAATAATATTTACCTGCACTGAAGAGCTGATTTCAGTTTGCAGCTTTCTGAGGCCCCTGTGACAGATTTATTTGATGTATTTCACTGATTCAGCTCCTCAGAGACCAGTGGCAGTGTAAAGCACAGTAATGTGTGCCAAGAGCAGGAACTGAGGGACATGTTATCAAGCAGCTCTAATCTGGATGTGTTTTGTTTTGGTTTCTTTTTCCAAGCTGTAGCCTGATGCAGTTTTGTGTTGCATCCCAGGCAGTGAAATACAGGTGCAGCTTAGACTGCTCAAATGCATTAATTTGAACATCTTAAGAAGACAAATTCAGGTCATTGTGATGTAGTACTTTGTACACCAGCTGTTTGGTTTGGCACATGGTACCATCTTCCTGCCCTGCTCAGGGCTTTGTCAGGCTCATGTGTGTGCACTGTAATCCACATTTCAAACTGAATCTGCTCAAATACAAGTGCTCCAGGGAACATGGGAGTGTGCACTGCAGCAGATAGCAGAATGATTGACTTCTATTTTGTTTTATTACCTTTCATCCTTTTATTCCTTTTTTAGCTTTTAGTCCCTTTCCTTGTCTGCAAGAAGAAAAATGTCCTTTTGTAGAAGCAGGGGAGCTGAAGAGCGGCGCAGAGCTTCAGCTGGGATGGGGAGTGCGTGTCAGGCTCCATCCCTGTCACGAGGGAGCCTGCACAAGAGCCCTGCTTAGGAAGTCCTTCAGGAAGCAGCCCAGCTTCATGCTCACACAAGGGGAACTGGGGGGGACAAACAACAAAAAAGGGCAAGTCAGAGCCAAAGCATTCAGACTGACGTGCTGCAGCAGTGTGTGTTTGTCA
This sequence comes from Catharus ustulatus, assembly GCF_009819885.2. Taxonomy (NCBI): domain Eukaryota; kingdom Metazoa; phylum Chordata; class Aves; order Passeriformes; family Turdidae; genus Catharus; species Catharus ustulatus. Next base: position 4,746,975 of record NC_046230.1, read on the forward strand.
CTGCCCAGTCCTCACTCCAGCTTTTACTCACTGGCACGGTTGTTTCTCTGGGTGTTTTCCCACCAGGGCTGTCTCTCTCCTGTGACCTGCCCTTGACTGTGGGTTTTCAGACCCTTTCCATCCCCAAAAGAGGAAAGATAGTGAGCAGCAGGATGTAGATTGTAAAAATGAAACTTAGCACGTGTGAACGTGGTGGGCAGGTCCCTTCAGGGGTTGGGAGGGACTGAGGTGGGTTAAACTACACAAGGAGCTCCCTGTGTGTGGCTTGACTCTGCCTCTCTGGGCAAAGGTGGAAAGGTTAATGGTGCTGAGTTCACTGTTGGACTCAGAGATCTGAGAGATCATTTCCAAGCTAAATGATTTGATGGGAAAGAGGAGTTGCAGTTGTGAGAAACCTGGTTACAGGTCTCCCAGCGTTGGTGGGGAGGGATTTAGGACGCCCAAACCTTGCTGGACACACTCTGCCACCTCTGCAGAAGAGCACATCTGTTCTTTGGCTTCTTAGGATGGAGAGAGCACTTAATTTTCACTGCCCCAGTACAGGGCAAGAAACCTTTATCAAAAGGAGGGAGGAATGTTATGTACTGGGGGTGAGGACTGAGAATCAGAGCCCTGTGGTCACCAGCACTGGCACCTGTGAATGTGTTTTGTGGGTTAGGCAGCAGAACTGTGGGCAGAAAAGCTTTTATCTCTTTTTGTGTTTGTTTTTTTGGAAGTGTCATGGGCTGCAGTCGTGTCCTGTGGTGGGACTGAGTCTCTCTGAAGGCTGTAGTTAAGTGTTATTTGCAGCTTCTCAGCTCCTCTTTGTGGTTCAATCCATTGCTTTCTAGTTCTTGTATTAAATGCAGTGTGAGTAGTGATTGTGGGGGAGCTGCTGATGTGCTTGAATACATTATTATTACTGGTATTTCCTTCACTGGCAAAGATGAAAGCGAATCTCTCTTCCCTGTCTTACCTTTAGCATACTTTTGTGAGGCTGCTCAAACTCTGGTTAACTATTTTAGTAAATGTCTTTCAGCCAAGCTAAAACACCCACCATTTCTGCTGCTGTCTGATTGTGTCAGAGAAATACAAACCTGACATCCCCTTTGCTGGGTCACAGACTCCTGGCAGGCACTGGAAAAAAATTCCCCATGTCTTTGCAATTCCCTGCACAAGGAATGAATCAGCAGGGCAGGCACGTGGGTAGTGGTGCAGGAGTGATTCCGTCTGGCTGCTGCCATCTGAGCAGGCTCCTTCTCCTCTTTGGAGGCTGAGAGAGCAGAAACAGAGCTTTGCATGGGTATTTACCCTCTTTCTTTTTTATTTTCCTTTTTTTAAAATCCCTGTTCCAGTCATTGCCCATAATGCCAAACCTCTGTAGCTGTTTCCAAATACTTCCTGACACCGTGGAAACTTTGCTGAAGGCAGGATAGGGATAAAGGAGAGGAGAGCTGCTCTGTTCTTCAGCTGAGTGCAGAATAAAGAGAGTTATTTGGATTTGAACCTGGACAAAATGATTGATTTTTCACTTCCAGTGATGACTGAGGAATTGGAACTGTGCTTCCTGACGTGCTTGGTGTGAGTGGAGCTGTTATTTATTTAAATGATAATTCAAAGCTGCTCTGCTTTGAAATGGGCCTTTGTGCCAACTAGGTTTGAATTCAGCAGTTTATTTTATCAATGAGCTTTGAAACAACCACTCAGAAATTCTACCATGTCTTGTTAAATAAATCATAGTTTAAATTTTTCCTTAAAGCTGAGGTTTTCCTAGACCACAAATGTAGCAAGCTGGAGGGTTTTGGTGCTGGAGTCCTGGAGGTGGGAAGCTGATGCTTGAGCTCTTTGTCACTCCAGATTGCTCCAGCAGCCCCACAGGTTGTTTTCCTGCTGTGGAGCCTCTGGGCTGCATTTCAAGCAACATCAAGGATCTGTGTGAACACTTGGAACAGCAGCAGCTGCAGCTCTGAGGGTTCTGCTTGGATGCTCTGCAGCAGCATCTGCTCTACACCAGCTCCTTGAAGCGCTGATTTTCTCCTGAAATACCTTTAGATTTCCATATCCTTCCTTCCAGCTTGTTACTTCACAGTAGTTACTTCTTGAGCACACAAGATACTAGGGAATAATTTGTTTTGGATCAAAACTGAGTATGTGATGAACTGCTTGTGTCACTGAAAATGAAGGATTTTTACTAGAGTGAGAATTTGATTTTAAAATTACATCAGCAGAAGTGCAGTTGGTTGTTTTTTTTTTTTTTTATGGTGTGGTTTCTTTTTTTTTTAATTTTAAAAATTTAATTTATGGCCTGAATACCACATGATAGTGTTGTTAATTTAGTGACTGGCCTCTCTAAGGGAGTGTGTGGTTTGTAGGGCCAAGTCTGTTCTTGTCCAGTTTCAGATGCAGGTGAGTTGTTTAGCTTTACATCCTGCTCTTGCTCTTGTCAGACAGCTCAGAAAAACTGTACAGATGGAGGGAATAATAGGATTTTCTTTAGAAAAATACTAAAGGCCACTCATGAGGTTATTTTCTTTGCCCAGAGTGCCATTTTGGCATTCAATTTATGTGATGCACTTATTTACCTGCTATGGTTTATTTGGCTGTCTGATTGCATTTGTTGCAAAGAAGACATTTTTTGTTTTACCTCTTCCCATTTGGATACCTAAGGACCCTATATCCACCTCTTTTTTGAGGTTTGATTTACAGGAGGGTCACAGAGGGTCCCCTGTGCTACCATCCCCCCATACCTGGCTCCAATATATATCTGTATGTATCAATATATGTGTAGAGGACTATATACATATATATATCTGTTTGATTTGGTGGATCTATTGTGTAAATATGTTTTTAAGGCAATTACTTTATTTGATTTATACATCTCAAATGGGTGGTATGTCCTTGCTGCAATGTCTTGTGAGGGAAGCATTAGGAATTAAAATCCCTGTGGGTTGGCTGCTCAGGACTGCTGCTGGGTTGCAGGGTTAATTTTTGTTCCCCCATTACGGTGGAAAACAAGACAATCTTGCAGCTAACCTGGAACATCAGAAGGAGCAATCAGTAAGTGGATTTGGAAGAGGGCTGGGAATCACAGCCTGATTCACAGGTGCATCCCTGCAGCCACGTTCAGGTGGCAGGAGTGTCTGTAATTCCAGAGAAGGGCTCCAGGGCAGGGCTGTGTGGGTGGGTGCTGCACAGCTTGGAGTGCTCTTCCTCCTGGGTCATGAAACAACCAGCACCTGTCCAGCTTCTCCTGCTCTGCCAGAGCATTGTGCTGCTTGTGCCTCTGATGATATTTTACAGAAATTGCAAGCTTTCATGGTCATTTATGGAGATAATTAATCTCCTTGAGCTTCACAACATAAACCAGAGTGCTGCTCCAGTCCAGGCTGCTGGCCTGACTTGTGTCCCTGTGTTGGGATTTGGCAGCATTCACCCACCCTGTGAGATGCCAGGGAATGACAGCCCCTGTTGTTTTAATTCTGCTGGGCAGGATGCAGGTGCTGTGTTGTTGGGAACACAGTGATTGAGAGGGGGTGGCACTGCCTTGTCGTGGCTCTTGTGAATGACACTGATCATGTGAGTCATGCCCTGAGATGTGATGGGAAGCTGGTGGGCACCAGGAGGCCATTCATTTCCCAATGAAATTCCCATTTCCCTCTCAAGCTATTGTGAGAGGAGAAGGAGGTCAACACAAAGATTGTTGGCTCCTGTTCCAAAGAGGTAACTTGTTATTTGAGTGAACAGAGAAATTGAGGGTGCATTATCTGTCATTGAGAAGTATTTTCTGTACATCTTTATGCTTTTTACTCTGTAGCAGAGGCTGCCTGTTTCCTGGTGATCAGGCAAAAAAATCTCCAAAATACTACAAGGAGGGAGGAAATGCTAGCAGAGATCTTTTTGAATGGGGAGTGTGTCACGTAGATGTTTTATTGTGCTGTGCTTGTAGCTCTGGCAGCTGTTTGTCCGTGTTTTTGCTCATGTTTTTGTTGAGGATTCAAAGAGGATTGTGGTGATACTATGTGTTATTTTCTTCAAGTGGAGAAAGTTTGGCACCAGGTGGGGAAGCAACACAAGCCTCATTCAGAAGAGGAGTGCATCCTGTGGATCTCAGTGCTGAGCTCTTTAATATAGTCTGTATGATTTGGGTAGAGATGTTTTGAGGGAATCAATGTGGATAGTGTGCTGAATTATGGCTTACAAACATAAGCTGTTCCTTTGTCCCCAAGGTCTTGTCTGATAAATGCCAAGAAGGAAAGCATTTAAAGCTTTGAAAGCTGTTTGGTACTAGAGCATGAAGCTTTTTGGACTAGAGCTACCCCCAAAGGATGTTGTACTTAGACCTTAGTGTGACCAGAGAAGCAGATCTGGGAATTGTTCATTTGGTCTGGATTACTTTTATCATTGGAAATGTTTGTTGCTCCATGCCACAAATGCTGCTGCTGGCACAAATGAATGGGTGGCCCAGGAGTGGGAAGGAGGAAGGGATTTGCTTCCCTTGGTGGAGGCGTCAGTGGCTGCGTTCCTCAGAGTTGAATTCACGCCTCCTTCCCCTCTGCCAGCAACAGGAATGGTACATTCATGTACTCCATGCTCTTTTCCTCTGTTCAAATCACATCTTTTTCTCTTCCAGGGCTTCCCCTAGCTATTGAGAGCCATGTCTGACAACGGAGAACTGGAAGACAAACCCCCTGCCCCTCCTGTCCGGATGAGCAGCGCTATCTTCAGTGCAGGGGGCAAGGACCCGTTGGCGACCAACAACAGCTTTAAACCCCTGCCCTCTGTCCCAGAAGAGAGGAAACCCAGATATAAAATCATCTCCATATTCTATAGCAATGAAAAAGGTAAGATGCCTCCTTTTTTCACTCCTGCTTGTATTCTTTTACTCTGCTTGTAGGTTTTGGTAGTGCTTTAGATGTTGGAGTCCAGCCTGTCGAAGTGTAGGGGGTTGGAAAATCACCCCCTGTTTGCTGCCCAGCTTCAGGTAATGCATTTCCAAACAGCCCTAATCAATGTTAGGCATTCCTGGGGATCGTTACTTAGGTGCAGATTTCTGGTTCAAACTGGGCACCCAGCTGGTTTGGAAGTTGCTTCATGTTGATGATCATTTATATGGCACCTTGAGGAAAAAAAAAAGGTCAGTAAAGAAATAGTGGTGAAGGTGCAGTTGCATGAAGGAAAACTCTGAGAAGTTACATATTTTTGTCTGTGGAACTGCTCTGATTGATTACTAGTGGAGATAAACCTGGGTTGCTGTAAAAAAAGGTTATTTCTGAGAAAAAAATTGCTGTAATGAATTCTAGACTGTATTTGTGTCTTGTCCTCTTTTTTGTGTGGGGAGTGCATGTACAGCAGTGGGCCCTTAATCCTGGCTCTCCTGAATGTGTGTCCATGTACAGCAAAAAGTGCATAGATAGGAACACCTTCTAACACCTGAGATGGTAAAACTGCACAGGGACTTAAGCCTGACCTGAATCTGCTAAGCATTTTATTAATCTGCTGGTTAAAGTAATTTCACGATTATAAGCCGCACCATTTTGACTAAAATTTTGGTCCGAACTCAAAGTGTGGCTTATAATCAGGTGTGGCTTATATATGGACAAAGAATGAAAAGTTGCTGTTTTAGTTTGGAGGACAGGTGTCTGCTGAGAAAGGCAGGAACTTCTCTTGGAAATGGAGAATGCAAACCCCCTCCCTCCAAATTATTGTAATTTTGAAATCAAGGCGCTTTCAGGCAAAAATATGGGAATTAGGAATAACAGTTCTTTACTAAGGAAATTAAAATAGAAATACAGTACTACAAAGAAACAAACTCCAAACACCGACAAAGTCAGAGTACAACCTGACACCCCGTCAGGCAGGGTGTTGGTAGCAGTCCCATTCCATGGTGGCTGCATCCTCCTGCAGTGACAGATGTGGCTCAGTTGGAGCAGTGCTCCTGTACAAGGTGCAGTTTCCCTCCAGAGGTCCAGTGGTGATGTGGAGAAATCCGGTTTTCCTCTGGAGTCCAGTGGAGAAAGGGGCTCCCTTAGTGTCCCAAAACCTCTGTTTTTATCTTGGTAAGAAATGTTGGGCTCTTCCCTCTGGCTGGAGCAACTCCCAATGGGATGCAGTAATTTTATCAGTCCCACAGTGGGACTCAATGGCCATTAGCAGAAAATGACTGGCTGGAGGAAGGATGGGTTGTGAAAAGATAAAGAACAATGCCCTGCCTGGTTTCAATGGATGGCCCATTAGCAGAATATCTCCTGTGGAGATAAGGATCACTGCCCCCACCCTCAACAGATGGTGATAGAACAGATACCTTTTATCACACTCTGTATTGTAACGTGCGGCTTATAATCAGGTGTGACTTATGTATGGACAGAGAATGAAAAGTTGCTGGCACCCGGAAGTGCGGCTTATACTCAGTGCAGCTTATAATTGTGAAATTACTGTACTTTTAATACCCCCCTTGGAGAGGACCCTGCTGCTCTTGATGCCTTCTGTGCTCTTGGCTCCCCGTGCCTTGCTGCTGGTGTGCTGGGCAGGACTGGTTCAGTCATGCCGACACAGGTTTGGTTGTTTGAAGAGATTCTGCTCCTCTGGTTGATTATTCTCTTGGCTGAGTGTTTTCCCCAGGGCTGGTTTTCACTCTCTCTCAGCTATGTGAGCAGTTCTGCAGCCGTGCCTCTCCCTGGAGATCAAACCAAGAGAGACAGGTTTCCCTCTGTTCCCAAGATCTGCCTTTCTGTTCTCATCAGTAGGGGTGTTTCCTTTTTGGAGGATGGAAGGATTTGGCCAGTGTAGCTTTTGGAGGCAGAATAGTTATTTCACAAGGTCATTTATTGTGAAATAGCCTGTCTGTGGCTGGGCTACAGCAGTAGCAGTGCTGGTCTTTCTACTGACATAGGTGAGCCCTAAAGAGCAAAGTCTGTAAGGAGAACGTGAGAAGCTACTACAGGTTGGTGGCAGCACCCCAAGAGAGACTCCAGCCCTCTGAGGGTGTAGAATTTGGGTGCTGAAGGTGGCAGATCTGGGTGCTGTCAGCTCAGTGCAGTGCTCTGTGTCTGGAGCAGGTTCTGCCTTAGCCCTTCAGTCCTGCAGAAATGGGTGCTTTACCATTTTAGTGTTGGTCCCACAAGGAAATGCCCAGAATTTGTCACAGTGAGTTCTGCAAGGAGATCTCATGGAAGGATCAAATCTGTCCATCTCAGGCAAGGGGAGCAGTTTAGGAGCTGGAATGGCACTTGTCTTTCTGCTGTTGCATTGGTGGCTCATCAGAGCATTTGAGCCCTTTTACAGCCAGGGATGAAGTGGAGCATAATGAAATAGGACATAAACCCCACATGAAGGAAGGTTTTCCTTGCTATGAATTAGTAACAAATGAATTATGAATGCAAATGGGTGCAAGTACAGCTGGAGAGCTTTATGACATTCCATGACACCTTTTTTTCTCCATGGACATTTTCTCTTTTCATTTTCTTGGTGAGTTGGTTTGTTGTTGGAATGGAGAGGTGGTTGAAGAATTATCTAAAGTTGTGTTGGCTCATCTCACGTTGCTTTGGAGTCCTTTGACTACTCTAGATATTGACAAGTACCAAATTTAGGGAAATTAATCTGCATATTTATTTAGTATCTACCTACTGATATTTGTGTTGTGAACTGAAAACAGGAGAAAGAATTTCTGCTGAGAAAACAACATTTTAGAGGAAATGAGTGTCAGTTTGTGTTTTCTAGATGTTAAAAAGTAGTTCAAGTAATGTCTTCCTGATAAAAAAGCAGGCTTTCCTGCATGGCAAGGTATTAGGAAAAATGAAAATTGAATTACCCAACTTAAAGAAACTATCTGAAAGTTATGTTTTTTAAAATTTGGAAGAAACTTTTCTATTGCATGACCTGCAGCAAGGCTAATATAAATATCCAGAGAAGGGATTTTGGCCCTCAAGTCTGCAAAACTGGCTGTTGAATGTAAGTGGAACAGAAGTGGGCACAGTGTCTTTCTGGCACTCACACAATAGTCAGATGTTAGTTGTTTTGTTCATTAGCATGGCTGGGACACACCCTCCCCAGAAATGCCCATTTAAATCGTTCTTTTCTTTAAATTCAGCTGCTGAGAAGCTTTACAGAAATGCTAACTTCTTGCTCAGATTTAAAAAATACATTGTGACTAGTGCAAAATAATCTGTCAGCCTGGGGTAGAAGTTTTGTCATGGAAAAAATGTCTCCAGGCAGAGTGTAAGTTAACAAATCACTACAAAAATGTTCAGTTTTCCTTTTCAGAAAATGAAAAAGTCCTTGCCATTACCCAGGAATGTTGTTTGGCTTTGTCTACACATCTCTGTCCATATGATTTTGCAAGGTCCCTCCTGGCCAGCCTCATCTGCTCCTGGATCCTCTCTGGGGAGGTTCTTGTGCTTTGGGGGACTTGCAGATGAAGAAGTTTAGCAATTACACAGTTTCTGTCCCAAGTCTGAGCTAGTTCTGTGCTGAAATAATCATAAGGGTTTGAAGGGATTATTTAATCACCAGTCATGGAAGGTTTTTTCCCCCTGGTTCCATTGTTTAGGATAAATGAAGTGATAGTCATCTTCTTACTAGAGTACTTTATTGCCATGAATTTTCTTGGCCTGACTTCTGAAGTCAGAGGAACCTCTCTGTGGTTTTGGAAAGCTTTAAAATAGTCCCCTAAACCCAGAAATGTTTGTCTTTGAGCAGAAAGGATAGAAGGAGGTGCTGAGGGCAGCACCCAGATCCTGTGTGTCACGTGCTCGGGGGCACATTTTGGTGTGGTTTCAGCTGGAGCTCAGCAACTCCAGGTGCACATCTGGAGTCAGCTGCCTGCTACCTCCAGCTGTTGGGAAACAGCTGTGTTTCTTGCCTTGGGTGTGGAATTTGGTTGGTGGGAAGTGAGGGCAGCCTGAGGATGGGTTTGCCCTGGGAGGTACCGAGGCTGACACCTTGCTGAGTGCCTGTGGCTTCACTTGGGGAATGAGTCTGCTTGTATTTTAGGCACTTTCTTAATCTACAGAGCCTTTGTCCAGCTCCCAAATCCTTGCAAAGGAACCTGTGTGATTCTTAGAGCCTTTGTCCAGCTCCCAAATCCTTGCAAAGGACCTGTGTGATTCTTAGAGCCTTTGTCCAGCTCCCCCAATACTTCCAAAGGACCTGTGTGTCTTCCCCTCTTGGGAACAAGAGGGCTATGCTGCTGTCTCTGCAGGGCCAAATTGTATTATTTACCATAATAAAATGGTAAAGCACCCATTTCTGCAGGACTGAAGGGCTAAGGCAGAACCTGCTCCAGACACAGAGCACTGCACTGAGCTGACAGCACCCAGATCTGCCAAATTCAGCAGCCTCAGAGGGCTGGAGTCTCTCTTGGGGTGCTGCCACCAACCTGTAGTAGCTTCTCATGTTCTCCTCACAGACTTTGCTCTTTGGGGCTCACCCTTGTCATTGTGCAGTTTGGAAGGAGCGTTGCCCTGCACTGAAGGGATTCCCATTTCACTGCTGAGCCAGGGCCAGGAGCAGCGTGGCCTCTCCATGGCCTTGTTCAGAGCAGAGCTCGAGGATGTCCTGCCAGCACATGACTCACTGGGCTTGCCTATGGCTGGGGCTGTTTGTTTGAAGTGCTGCTCTGCTGTTCCTGTGGGCAGAGCCATGGCTTTTAGTCTCCTTGCCTTGTCTACTCGTGGGATCTGTGTATTTTTGGAAGGAGTGGGTTTATTTACCCAGCACATGCTGCAGGGCTTGAGCACCAGCTCTCGTTCACTGAGTGTCAAGTGCTCCTAAACAGGAGGATATAAACTTTTTATATCTGTCTATCTAGCTATACATGTTCCCCCTTGCTTCCACATAAAAAACTGCAAAAAAATGGGCAGAAACGGTGCTTTCCTTGGTTTTCACAGCAGCCAGTTTCTCCTGTGCTGTGCCTGAGCGCTGTTAATGAAACATCTGACAGCCCATTTGCTTTTTGGCTCTGCCCTGTGCAGCCATATTAAAGATATCCTGTTTATAAGAGCCGTGTCTTTCCACGGCATTGTTCAGCTGGAGGCAGCCCACATGGCTTTTCATTTGGGATTATTGTCCTCGCTGCCTGTCCTTCCCTTCCCGCCAGCGTGAGGGGATTTCAGATGCATTCCTGGCTCTGAGCAGCACCATCACTGCTGCCTGTGTCATAATGAAGAGAATGCTGCTTTACCTGCTTTTTCCCTACAGAAACAAGAGGATTTTGAAGGTGAATTTAGAAACAGAGCAGAAATTAAAAAAAAAAAAACAAAAAACAACTGCCCCACCCTGAGCCACCCACTGAAAACTCCCAAAACAAACAAACAAAAATCCAAAGCCCCAGGTGTTAGAAAATATCTTATAAATTCAGTTGAATCTAGGTTGGGTTGTGCACATGCTCCTTCTAATTATTTGTTCTTGCTTCTGGTACTTATTATGCTTTCTGCCCCTTTTAATTTAAATTAGGTAATTGCTCTGAGGCTATAAACTCTTATCTTTATCGCAGGAAGTCCTAGTTTGCATTAATTACCTTGAATTGAAGCAGTGAGGCAACTGAGTTTTGAGTGTCTTTAGGGTGAACTTGAGGTTGAACTGAAGTTGTCTTTTCTGCTGTTCTTAATCTATATTAAAATGTCCTTTTTTGAATTGTAAACATTTAATATATTTAGATTTCATGGGCTCAACAAGGCACTCTGGTGCTCTTAATCTCTTATTTTCTTGCTACCATAGTATAGATTATTTGAATGGAACAAGGTTCTTGGAATCACAGAATCCCAGCATGGTTTGGGTTGAAAGGGACCTTAAAGCCCATCCAGTGCCACCCCTGCCATGGGCAGGGACACTTCCCACTAGCCCAGATTGTTCCAAGTCCATCCAACCTGGCCTTGGGCACTTCCAGGGATGGGGCAGCCACAGCTTCTCTGGGCAACTGTGCCAGGGCCTCAGCACCCTCACAGGGAAGAATTTTTTTCTAACATTGAGATCTTTGGATGTCTTTTTCAGGAAGCAAGAAGAAGGAAAAGGAAAGGCCAGAAATTTCCCCACCATCAGACTTTGAACACACCATCCACGTTGGCTTTGATGCTGTTACTGGAGAGTTCACTGTGAGTATTCCTGCCTTGGGGCAGCTCAGGAACCAGCAAGGGTCAGTGCTGCAGTGAAGCCAAGGCAGAACTTTAGAATAAAGTGCAAGTCAGGCTTTGTTTCTATGAAAGAATTGTTTTTCCTGTGTGTTTGTAGAGCACACTGTGACCTGTTAGTGCTTCTGAAGTGCCAGTGTCACATCTGATGCTTAGTGTCACCTGGGAGAGCCCTCCCTGACAAACCCTCTTCAGTGGGTAGCACTGGATCTGTAGAGTGTTTCTGTGTTCCCACTCCTCACCTCTGGCCCAGCATACCTGGAGGAGCTGTGTCCTATGATCTGTGTTTTCACCCTTGGCTCCCCATCCTCCTTGCTTGTGTGCTTAAGGCTGTGCATGTTACACTTTTATAGAGGGAAGACATTTGTTTTGCTTTTTAAAAACCTTGAAAATACAAAAAGGATGCTTAAAATCCTCTGTTTTTTCAGGGAATGCCAGAACAATGGGCTCGGTTGCTTCAGACCTCAAATATCACCAAGCTAGAACAGAAGAAGAACCCCCAGGCGGTACTAGATGTGCTGAAATTCTACGACTCCAAAGACACAGCAAAACAGAAATACCTGAGTTTTTCTGCTCCAGGTGAGAGCTAAGTGTGCAATACACTGGAATTGGGTGTTTGGAGTAGAGTTTTCCTCTATGTCAGAGTGATAAATCACATTCAAGTGCTAAAATCAAGGTGCATCTCAATGAGGCACAAATATACAAAGATTTAAAACTGCCTGGAAACTGGTGTTGTGCAGTTAATTTCCTGTTTTAAGTGGAGAGGGGAAGAAAGGGAACTGGATCATTGAGAATAGCAGCCAAAGTGAGCTTGAATGGGCTGTGTTTATCAAGCTGGGGCTCTGGGACTGGGATGAACTGGTTTTGTGCTGGAGGCCTTGCTCCTCACAGCTGTCTGAACTTGATGTCACCAGCTGGTGACATCAGTGATACAGAATAATTTGTGACTCCTACACGGGGATCTGTGTTGGGGGGCTGAGAGAAAGACTGCCCTACAAACCAATGCAATTTTACAGTTTTTCTTCCAAATTCTTTCTGAAAGTAACTTACTAATAAGGCTTTGTAAGATTCTTACCTTGTACTTGACCAAGTTCACTTTTTATTACATTTTTTTCTGATGGTTTTATATATTCTGCTATTTGTTCTGTTTAGAAAAAGATGGTTTCCCTTCAGGAACGCCGACGGTGAGTGTGTTCACTGCTTTTTGGCTATTCTGTGGTGCATACAAGTTCAGGTCTTCTGGACTTGGTATATCCTGAATCTTGAAGTGTTAAACTGTATAAAAATTAAAAGTATAAAAATTAGGATTTTTTTTGAGGCATAGAAGCATAAATTTGGGTGGTCATTCACATATTTCACTGCAGCAACAGTGTTTGTGTCTCATAATTAAATGTAGTAACTAAAGGATAGACTGAGGGGTTGAAGTTATTTTATTTTGACATCAGTAAGAATTATTTTTTCTTAATGTGAAGAAAAAAAATGTGTAGTCTTTAATACTGTGGCAAAGACAATTTGTTTCTGTCTTTTTTTTTAAACTTGGGTAAAAATGTAGACCAATGCCAAAGGTTCAGAGCCATCAACAGCTGTGGCAGATGATGATGAGGATGATGAAGAGGCTCCTCCTCCTGTGATTGCTCCAAGGCCAGATCACACAAAATCGGTGAGCAGCTGGAAAAGTGACAGACCTGCCTTTCTCAGCATTGCACAACTTCTGCTTTTTAGGGAAATGTTTTATTTGGGCAATAAGCTGCTTGTAAGTTTTTAGAGAAAAGTTCTGGTTTTTGAATTTGCTAAGAAAATACGTAATTTCTGAATATTAGTTGGATTAGAAGTCCTGTAGTTAATAGACTCATAGGATCATTTAGGTTGGAAAAGACCTCCCAGATCATTGAAATTTGTCCATTTTTGGGTAGCCCTCATCTGCACACCTTAGTAATGGTGTGCCAGGGACCCCACTTACCCAGCTCCTTCTTTTGGCTGTGGTAACCAAAAGAACATTTTGCCCCTCTGTTGCCCACTTTTTCTGGGGGTGCAAATTTGAGTTAGTTTATTTGTCTAGAGATATTGCTTTGTAATTTCCCTTTCTTGGGATTTAGACATATAAAAGGTGAGAAGTCCACAGCTGGATATTTCTGGAGTAACTGTGTATATCTTTGAACAGCTCAGGAGGAAATTAAATAAAGCTCCAGGAAACTAAATCCCTTTAAAAACCCTTAAAGTGGGGACAACTGGGAAATATTTGAGAATCTCATCCTTTTTTTCATGGCAGTCAAGCATCTTTTTCCTTTAGCTCTTAGTAGAAGTTGATCTCACTACTAGTGAGAACCACTAATTTACTATTAGTGACTAATCTTGCTGTGAGTGAGAACCACTAATGGTGGTTTCTGCTCTGTAAACGAGTATGGATTATAAAGAATAAGCAGATAAAAAACTGAGATACCCACTGTGGAATCACCTGGCATCTTTTCTGTGCAGAAGGTGCCTGGATCTCTTTCAGAGTCAGTAATGTCACCAGCATCTTGTTTTATGGAGCTTTAACGTGTCTCGGTCTAATTTCTGCCTCATACCTGCTACAAAATGATGCTTGGGGATCTTTTCAGAGCTGTGCTGGGTTCCAGCTGGAGGGCACTGGTGGCAGGGCAGGTGCTCAGGTCTCTGGTCTCCCTTACAGATTTACACCCGCTCTGTCATTGACCCCATCCCTGCCCCGGCCGGCGACTCCTGTGCCGACAGCGCCTCCAAAGCGGGGGATAAGCAGAAAAAGAAAACCAAGATGTCAGATGAAGATATCATGGAAAAACTACGTAGGTGCCTTCATTTCAGATAAACAAAGGCTTTAGAGCTGGGGGAGGAATGTTAGAGTTTGCCCTCACACTTGTTTTGTGTGCAGTGCTTGGGTAGCTTCACGTCCAGCTTTGTGTCCCAAATCTGCCCCAGTTCGGGTGGTTTGTAATGCTTGGAGCTCTCTGGGGTGGAAAACAAGGATAGCTCACAGTTGGGTTTATATCATACATGCACATCAGTGTCACAACTGAACTTCAATCAAACCATAGTAACACAAAGCAGTTCCTGCTGTTGCTTGTCCCATAACCATCCTGATGATGATTTTTCACTGTGTTAATGTTCCCCTGCAGCTTTGGCTGTTGCTGACCCAGTCTTGGGCCTGTCTTGGCCAGGCCAGCCCTGCTGTTGAGGAGCAGTGGGATAGAACTGACTTTTTGGTTGTTTCTTTTCTTTCAGGCACTATTGTAAGCATAGGAGATCCCAAGAAAAAATACACCAGATATGAAAAAATTGGGCAGGGGTAAGTATTGACCACAACTCTTATTCCCAGTGGGCCAGTGTTAGCAGCAGGGTTCTGTTCTCTGCCTCACACCAGACAGAGATGTTGGCTGCATTCAGCAGTGATAAATCACAGAATCCCACCCTAGAGGCCATCCCTTAAAGTTCCACTCCCTGCCATGGGCAGGGACACCTTCCATTATCCCAGGTTGCTCCAAACCCCATCCAACCTGGCCTTGGACACTTCCAGGGATGGGGCAGCCATAACCTCTCTGGGGCAGCAAACAGTAAAGTGAATAAACAGTGAAGGCATCACAAAGTGGTGGAAATTTTGAACTGAAAACTGAAACTATTTTGTGTTTGTGGCTTGGCTGGTCACGTGTGTGTTTGTTACTCGGGAAAATGCAACTTGCTGTAACATTTTTCTTTCTCTTCACAGGGCTTCAGGTACAGTTTTCACAGCTATTGATGTGGCAACAGGGCAGGAGGTGAGATTCCTCTGTTCATTTTGTTCAAATATTCTTCCGTAGGTGGCCAGAATGATTTGAGTGATTTCCTTTAGTGGCTGCTATCACCTCTCAGATCTGTTTGTCATAGTCAGTTGTAATAGTGTGCTTTCTTCTGTACTAATCAGATTATGACAGCTGAAAAGAGATTTGTCTTTCCAGTGAAAAGCAGAGGGAGTGAGGTGTTCCAGAAGTGAGTTTGGAAAATGGGTAATCCTTCAAGAATTGCAAGCATTGTTGTCTTAGTTTCCAGAAGTAAAATTTTGTTTAGTCTTTGCCCACTGTCCCTAGGGAGACACTGGCTGTATCTCTAGGGAAGCAGCTTGATGATGCCCTGTTGTAGGCAGAATTTGTTCTCCATATCCTACTCTTTGCTTTTATCCCTTGGTCTCTTCAGTGAAATTGGTGGCACCAGCAATAATTGCATATTTGCCATCCAGTGGCCATATCTTGAGACATAACCCAGAAGGCTTCTGGGACTCTAATTGTAGGAATTATTTGTCTCTGTTTAGCTTCAGATTTCCTTAATTTTCTTGTAATGTTTTAATTAAGTTCCTTCCTAAATTTTCCTTTAAATTTCCCCAAGTAGGCATTCTTTAGGTCACTGATAAGTAAATGCCCTTTCAGCAGTCCTGCAGTGGATCACTACATCTTGATAAAACATGAGCCTTGCCATCATCTCAGTGTCTCTTAGATTGCTCTCTGCAGTATTTCATGTCCTCCTGCTGATTGCAGAGTGAATTTGGGAGTCCAGGGCCTTTCTTTGACCTGCTCTGCACTTTGCCAGGCATTTGATGCAGTGCTCAGGTTTCCTCTGCTTAATGCCTGAGGATAGAGTTAGGTTTGTTTATCAGTAAGAGGAACACTCCTCTTAGAGCTACACAGGAGGACAGGAGGGAACAGACAAAAATTACCAGAAGGGAAATTTGATTTAGGTATTAGAAATTTTTTCCCTCTCGGGCAGGATGATTTGGCATGGCATGGGAGCTCAGGAGGGGTTGTGGAAGATCTGCTCATTGAGGTCTCCATTCCAAACTCCCAAGGACCCTCAGCAACCTGCTCCACCATCAGTCATAGCTATTTTGTCATTCTGTGCTGCAGAATGACAAGAATTTCTTCCTTTAATGTCCTTGGCAATATAATAGCAACCATTTCTGCAGGATTATGTTGGTTCCTGTGTTTGGTTTTGGAGTCAACCCAGGCTGTCTTGCAGATCTCCAAACTGCTTCCTCAGAGTGTTGGAGTTAACCCTGTAGTACTTGTCCTTGTTAGCTTGTTTCCTGGATGAGGTTGGGCCTGTATCTTCCCTTTTCCCTCTTGGATAATTCATTGAGTTAGTGGCTTTGAGAGGAATTCCTTCCCAGCATTCCTTACACCCAAACATTGCTTTATCAGAATAAAGAACAAATTGCCCCACCTTACATTGGAAGGATCAGATTTTCTCTCTGAGTTGTTACAGGATTCTCTTCTGCTTCAGACCTGTTAATATGGAATTGAGTGAATATCTTTCTGTCTTCTGAATGCCCTTTGCTGTCTGATCTGGCTTCTCTTACTGTTTGTGGATCCTTTCAGCTGCAAGAGGATGATGTTGGCCATGAGTGAAAGTTGTGTGTTGATCAAGCTGGATTCTTCTAAGTTTTATGCTGATAAATAACTCGCCAGCCACAAACCGTTCTAAACTCCTTTAATCCTGTTACAGGATTCCTTCTGCCTTGTTACTGTACTAAGAGTGACTGAAAGGTTTGGGTACTGAGGTTTGAGATTGCTGTTTTATTTTGCCCTATTCAGGTGGCTATTAAACAGATCAATTTGCAGAAACAGCCCAAGAAGGAGCTGATAATTAATGAGATCTTGGTAATGAAGGAGCTAAAGAACCCCAACATAGTCAACTTCCTGGACAGGTAAATGCAGCCAGCTGGCTGATTGCTCATCCCAAGGGTTACAGGAAGTTATCCCTTGCACAGACCTGCTCTTCCTTTACCTAAGGGTCTTGGAAGCAGGTGAGGCTGGCTGTACTGTCACCCTGATGGCACAGGGACATGCTTTTGGTTTTCTCTTTGCAGTTACCTCGTAGGGGATGAGTTATTTGTGGTGATGGAGTATCTGGCTGGAGGCTCTCTAACAGATGTGGTCACAGAGACATGTATGGATGAAGCACAGATTGCTGCTGTCTGCAGAGAGGTGAGTGTGGAGGGCTGGGTTGAGGACTGGAGGTGCTCCCTATTCCCCTAATTTCTATGGCATGCTCAAGTTAGCACTGATTGCCACAATTGCTGCTGAAGCCATTGAGTAAAGAATGAATGGTGAGATGAGCAGAAATCAAAATTAAAATTGCAGAAAGTAACAAAGTTAGGTTAACTCAGAAAACTGGGGCTTTGCAAGTTGTAACACAAAAGAGATAGAGTGGTTTTTAGGTGAGTGCTTGAGAGTGTTTGGTGATGGAGAAAATAAAGTCTGGGTTTGGTACCTGGGGTGCCTCATCCTGCTGGCAGTGTTAACAAATATATTAATAATGTGGACTGTTATTAACAGAATAATATGAATAAAGTTCAGGGAGGAGCAATAGAGGAGTTTAGCAGCTGGAAGGAATGGCATTTTATTTTGGACCAACAAAGAACATTCAGAGGCACTAAGAAAAAAAAATCTGCATATTCATATATGGGTAATGTAGAAAGGAGAGAAAAATAAAAACTGAAAGCTTTGAAGTGTTTTCCAGAAGGAAGAAGGGGAATGGTGGTTGCTCACAGTTTGGAAGTGGATCTGCTGAAACAGGAGTAACTTAAATAAAGTAACTAAAATAAAGATGAACTGAATGCAGACTATCCCATTCCCATAGTATGTGGCATCTGTAGTTCTGTGCCAGTTAAGCTTGCTTTATGGATTTCTCAGGAAAATAATGCTCCAGAAGGTTGTAGCTGAAATACCTTAGAAGTTGCAGTAAGATTTCAAATAAAAGTGTTAAAAGCAGCCATATCACTCCTTATCAGTGGTTTCTGCCCTGAGCAAGTGCCAGTATCCAGCTCAGGCTTGAATTTCTCATGGCAGAAGGAGAATTGTGTTATCTGCTGTGCAGGAGAAAAGGAGGCTTTTAAAAAGCCCGTCTGACTCCATCAGCATGACGAGTGTTTTGTGACTCACCCCAAGGGAGGGGAGGGAGAGCAAACTCACACAGTAACGTGTATGGACAGGGAATGGTTTCCAGAGAAACCAGAGCTGGAAGCAGAGAACCAAAAGAGTAACTATTTACTGTGACACTAATGAACTTTTCTGAGGAAGAAATCAAATACTGAACTATTGTACTTCATCAAAACCCTGCTGCCCAGTGGTTTAGATACATTTAGTTTTGCAAATCAGTGTCACTTTGCTAAAGCAAACCAAGATTAAAAAAAAACCCTCAGTGGGGACATCTGTGCCAAGCTGCAAATGGCAAATGTTCTGCTTAGATGGAAAGAGAAAAATCTGGCTTTTGTTCTTTTGCCTTTCATTCTCAAATAACAAAAGTAAATTTCATTATGGTTTTGGGCAGAAACTTAGTGTGAAAGGTTTTCATCTGAAAACAATGCAAACCAGTATTAGTGCCTTTCAGAATGAAGATGTTTTACAGCCCTCACTGTAGAAGTTGTGTGGATGTTGGACATGAAGCCTCACCAGTTCCTCTTGGTGAGACCTCAGCCTGAAGACTCTCACTTTATGCTTTCTGGTTCCACTGCAGAATCTGTTGGATGTACCAGAATTAACATCAGGGATTTCTGAGAGCATCTGACAAGAAGTTTAAAGGTGCTTTTGTTAAGATAGGGAAACTCCACTCTGAAATGATTTTTGGCCTCCTGAAATCTGGAGTGTATTTTTTTTTAGCCCAAGAGCTTCCTCTGCTGGTTATTTTCAATAATACCTTTCTGTTCTTGCTCTCAGAACTGGCTGAGGGTGTGAACATGGCTTTGAATTTGTATTCATGTACAGGAGTTCTGTTTCTGGATGCTGAATGTTGTTTTTTCTCTCCTATTCAGTGCTTGCAAGCGCTTGAGTTCCTCCATGCCAACCAGGTCATCCACAGGGACATAAAGAGTGACAATGTGCTGTTAGGAATGGATGGATCAGTTAAATTAAGTGAGTAGCAGACAATGGTTTCATGTTCTGTTTTCCCTTTTCCAGGAATCTCTGGCTTGGAGTGTGTAAATCAGTAGAAGAAGAATTGGCAGGGACATTTGAGGTGGTTTTTATTTGCTGTGAGTAATAGAAATCACTTCTGATATAAACTATGTATCAGACAGCAGGTGCTGATACTCTGAGGGCCCTCAGATTGGGGCTGTGAATGTGTTGGCACAGAAGGATGTTGAAGCAAACCTGTGGCCCCATGAATATGTTGGTAAATAGGAAGTAACTGGCACAGACAGTGAAGCAAAATGGGAATGATTGCAAGTGCAGAGTTGCAGCAAACTGCAGTGGCTTTGTTAGGATGCCAGGACTTGATATTAATGCTTTGCCCTAATTCATGAAAAGGCCACTAATAAGAAAGTTGGGCATTTTTGGTCATTACTGCAGTCCAGTCTTACCCTGTACCTTTTCTTGGACTGGAAGTGTAACACTTTTATTAATATCATGACAAAACAAACTACTGGTGTTTCAGGTAATGGTTATGCATGCATGGGCTCGTGCAGTAAATCCTTTTCTGGTGTGTGTAAATAAAAATGATGTGAAAGCACTGATAGCTGTCAGGACTGTTGAGAAAGAGGTGCTTTATCTGCCTTTCTTATATGTGGGAATGTACAGAACATATGACAATCAAAGAATTAAGGCAAAAAGGTGTGAAGTAAAAAGGTTTTAGTAGGAATTTGAAATGCTATGAAAATGTCTCAGCAATATTCCTATTGTAGATGGTTTGCAGTCTCATTTTATTTATGAGATGGAGTGTGAAGAAAGATTGAGCAACCTGGTTTGCATACCAGCATTTTTGGATACACTGCTTGCTTGCATAGGGAATTTTTTTTAAGGATGTGTCTGTGCACAAACTGTGGATTCAGAGGCTGAGCAGAAGTGGACGGTTACAGCAGAGGATGTGGCTGCAGAAGGATCAAAATTGCAAAAGAGGTGTCAAAGCAAAGTGACCAAAGGATAGAGTTAGCAGCTGAGTCAAAATCATCACCCCAGCAGATTGGGGGAGGATGAGGAGGAAGGAGACACAGGAGAAGACAGGAGTCAGCTGCAGAAATTCCCTGTATGAAGGAGAGGTGGTGTAATCAGTGCTAACAAGCTCTTCTGGGGCTGGGTAATTATATTGCTTTAGCAAAAGTTTTAGGTGGGAGAAGCTGCACCTTCTTTTTGAGCTGTTCCCCTTCTCTGAGGGAGTCTGGTGACAGGACAGGTGTCACCACTGCAGCTACACATGCTCCTGGTGGGTGTGACTGGATTCCTGCCTGTCTTCTTCCTCTGTGCTGGTGGCTTGTGCTGGAGCCCTGGCTGGGAGCTCAGGAGAACACACTGCAGCTTCTTCCCTGACCATGGAAATGGGCTGTGCTGGGAGGTGACTCTGACACCTTGATAAGGCCAAAAAGTGCAGGAGGAACTTGGTGACTCCTATAGGTTTGGGTTTTTTTGAAAGCAGCATTTTGACTGTCAGGGTGGGCTAGTTCTGTGTTAAATGGTTTTGGTGCAACATGGCACTTCCATGACTTGGCTCTTTCCTTAGCACTGCTTGGCATAACACTTCCAAATTCACCCTGGAATTTAAATTTCTCTCTCTCTTCTCTCCCTCTCTCTCTTTCTTTCTCTAACTTAGTGTCAATGATAAAGTAATATCTGTCTCCTGCCTTAACTGTGTTCTTATTGATGCTTTACATGCCTGGGAAGTGGGAGTGCTGCAGCTGGATAAAGTAACATGATGGGACATGCATTGCTGCTGCACCTGAAGGCTATAGGAATAGGTGACTTTTCTTGTTTTCTTGAGTGTGGTTGTTCTCTTTGGTAGTTACCTTGTGGAAAGGTTTGTTTGTCCAGGTTCCTGCTGCTGACTGGGGTAGCACTGCACTTCCCTGGAGCCTTGTTTCCATGTCTGTCAGCTGTAGTACCTGTATAGATGGCCAAAGTGCTGTGAAATTTTGACCTCAGTAGCTGCACAAGTAGCTGTTTAGCAGGGCAGAAGCCATGGATTGTGGATGGATTTCTTCTAATTCAGGCTGTGTAACACACCACATGCAGAGCACTCTGCCTGTGTTCTGCCTGATTGCTTATTTTGGCTGTTACCATTCTAGAACTCTTAAAGGAAGGACTGGGCAAAACATCATTCTTCTGCAAGGTAATTCTTGTTTCCAGAGGATAAAAGCCTTGTCTTCACTCCATGGAATTCTGCCCTGCTTAAGCACCTTCAGGTTTTGTATTTTCATTGCACGTTGGCTTTTTTAATACGGAGAATGTAATGGGGGAGGAAAGAAGAAACTGCCCCCAAACCCCTCTCAATGAAATGTATGTGTAGCAATAGAGAAATCTTCTAGGAAAACCACTTCTTGGGGTGCACCACTTTAACCTCTTGATCTTCTGTCATCCTGCAGCCGACTTTGGGTTCTGCGCCCAGATCACCCCCGAGCAGAGCAAGCGCAGCACCATGGTGGGAACTCCGTACTGGATGGCTCCTGAGGTGGTCACACGCAAAGCCTACGGCCCCAAAGTGGACATCTGGTCCCTGGGCATCATGGCCATTGAGATGGTGGAAGGAGAGCCCCCATACCTCAACGAGAACCCCCTGAGGGTAAGAAGCCCTGGTGTTGCTGGAGCTGTATCAGTAATCGTTCATTAATTGCATCTGCATTAAAAAGAAAATGGAATTAAAAAGCCAACAAGCTTCAGCAGTACAAGAAAATTCCTCCAGAGGAAGAAAGCTGTCTTGAATTTGCAGTCAACCTTACCCTGACTCTTCATCCCTGGCAGTGTCCCAGGCCAGGTTGGACAGGGCTTGGAATAACCTGGGATAGTGGAAGGTGTCCCTGCTCAAGGCAGGGAGTGGAACAAGATGGGCTTTAAGGTCCTTTTCAACCCAAACCAGTCTGGGATTCTGTGATGGTACTTGGAAGATTTGCCTGCCTGTAACTGAAACACAGGACTTTGATCTCAGGCTTGTGTGATAGTTTAGGGAAAGTAAACCCAAAATACTACAGAAAGTGCTGCTGTATCACAAACTGGTATTTTCTTTGCTAAGGTCAGTATCTGTTGTCAAAAGATTTTGAACATTATTTTGCTGCTAGCAAGAGCAGGTGATGACTGCCTACACATGTGGCATTTTTACAGTTCTAATCTCTGAAGCTGAGGAGAACTAGGCTTCAGAGGCCTCTCATCAGAGGGCTTGCCATGAGGCAGGTCAGTTTGGCATCTTTTAAAGCTTGGCTTTGGCTATACCTTATTCTTCATTTTACAGGCTTTATATTTGATAGCAACTAATGGCACACCAGAACTCCAGAACCCCGAGAAACTGTCCCCAATATTCCGGGATTTCTTGAACCGATGTTTGGAGATGGATGTGGAGAAAAGAGGATCAGCCAAAGAATTGCTACAGGTGAGACTCCACTTCTCACAGTGTGAGGTCCAGAAGGCGGAGTCAGGTCAGCCTGTGATGAACAGCACCACAGACTGGCACCCTTTCTTTTTTTTAATGTGTTTTCTCCTGGGAACTGTAGTGAGAGCAGTTGTAGATTTGTACTGTACTCCAAAGTTATTCCATCATAATCTGTGATTTCACTCTGCCACTGCCAAAGCATTCAGCAGTTTAGGAACTCCCTTCAGAAGGTGGCCATTGATAGCATTTGCATTGCTTTTCATACTTCACTTGCAAATGTCCCCCTCAGAACTCCTGAGAAAATAATCTGCTGGTCTGACATCAGAAAAGTTTCCTTTCTCCCCTCAGAGAAAGCTGAGCAGCTGGAGCAGTGTCCTTGCCATTGTGCCACCATTTCTCCTTTTAGTTTTGTGCACTGCAAAAAGCTGGTTTGTTAAATGAGATCTGCTTGTAGGCAGCTTTGTGTGAAGGAGTGAGGGAATCACTGATGCCTTTCCTGGGGAGAGTAAGGACTAGCTCTGAGTCAGATGGTGTAGAGGCTTTCCCAGTAAAGCCAGCTGCTGCTTCTTGTCTTTCTCTGATTATTTCTTGTTTAGATCTTTGTTTTGCTCATGGTAAGTGCAGCTTCAATTCTCACCTTTTCCAAAAACAGTGAGAATCTCCATTGGGCAAGGCAATGTGATCCCAGCCAGCTTGGGTTCTTTTTATCTTTGTAACCATCAGGAGAAACACATGAAACACAAGTCAGCACTTAAAATGCAGAGTCACTGCTGCCTAGCTCCATGGAAACATGAATCCTGCTGGAAATCAAACCTTTGAAAGCCTGTCTTTCACTGATTCCTTGTGTTTGTGTCTTCCTGGCAGCATCCCTTCTTGAAACTGGCCAAACCTCTGTCCAGCTTGACGCCACTGATCCTGGCAGCCAAAGAAGCAATGAAGAGTAACCGCTAACATCCTGCCACAGCCTTCTTCCTTTTTTGTTGTTTGTATTTTACAAATCTTTATAATATATGAAATTGTTACACTTCGGGGGGGAGGGAAGGGGTTTTTGTGGGGGTGGGAAATGTCTGCAAAAGGGAAGAAACTCTCATCCAGAAGACACCCAGAATCCATTGTGGCAACTCTAGAGATCCCTGTCTGGGGTCCAGAAGGAATTGAGGGCTGAATTACTGGCCTTTGTGGGGTTTTTTTATTCTGATTTTTGTTTCCCAGACAGCCCAGAAATACCACTTGCTGTGCCCGGGGCTTTAAGGGGTGTTAACGACTTCGCTGTAACAGCTCCCGTTGTACCCTCTGGGTACTTTCAATACTTGAATGACAGATTCAAGCTTTCAGAGAGCAGTACTAATTTTACCTGCTGATCTCTTTGACTCTCCTCTTCCTCCCCTCTACCTGCAATCCCTGTGGGAAGCTCCCAGTGACCAGATTCACAGCAGGTGTGGCAAATGTGAAGGTACATCTTGCCCCTCATTTCTTTTTCGGATTAGCTGTCGCTGTACTGTAGAATCACCAACTCGGTTACTTAAGGAATCATAATGTATGGAGATGGTTTTCACTTTTAAAGAAGAATGAGAGAGAGAGAGGGGGAAGAGAAGTATTCAGCTGTTTCTCATGCCTGTGCTCTGTGGACTTTTTTTTTTTTAATCAAAAATGTGGCCTCTTTGTAGAACTGTAATGATCGGTCAAGTCTTTGGATATGGGTTATGGATGTGTAGGTTGGGGTCAGATACTTTATTTATGATCAAATGATCAGTTCTAGTCAGGGCAAGAAAAAATTCCAGCTGTCTTCCTGTCTGCTCTTTTTTCCCTGTTAGACTTGCTGGCCAGAAGCTTGAGGGATAACGTGCTTGGTGCAGTGGGTGGTTCACAAACATGTATCTGTGCTCTGACTTGGGCTTTGGAAGTTATGCTGGTGCCTTTGACTTTTTTTATTTTACATTTCCCTTCTTTGTATCAAATACATTTTTGTATATGTTGTAATTTCCCCCCTCCTCCCCCCGCCAAGCAAATAATGCATCAACCTATGGAGTTGTCAGAGTTTAAAGTATTAGAGCTATTTTTTTCCAGTTTTGTATGTGCTCCATTTGTACTAATGAAACCAGAAGAACAAATAACCAGATCTGAGGACACTGTCGATACAGGATTTTGGAAACATGATCTGAGCAGTGATGGTGAACACCTGGAGATGCCAAAGCTGTGAGATGAAGCAGAGGGGAAACAGTGCTGTCAGACCATCATGGGGCCTGTTGGACTGGCTGGTGTCACTCTGATCCTTGTCACCTGCTAGCCGGGATGGCTGCAGTCAACCCTTCAACACCACAAAAAGTGCCTCCTTCTGAAGGACAGTGACAACCTGAGCAGATGAGTTCTTGGAGTGTTCCAGGGTTGAGTTTAGCAGAGCCTGTGCCCCTTCCAATGCTACAGTCTGTGCATTTCAACTCCCCAAGTGTTTAAGGAAGAGCCAAGTAGTACCAATGTGCCAAATGAGTCTGTGAAAGAAAAACCATGACTTCAGTGTGATTGTATTGCATTCCCAGTGGGGCAGGGCCTGGGACAGACAGAGCTGTGGTTGGGTGTGGACAGAGGACCCTGAATAAAAATTTTTGCACACTTTTCCAAACATTGCTGGCAGGGGATAGAAGTAATTTTCAGAGAATTTCAGTATCTGTATAAAGAAAATGACATTTTGGGGACTGGTAGCCAAGGTATGACAAAACAAACTTCCAGGATAGCAGAGGCAGTTTGGGGGGATGGTGGAGGGGAGCAGGGCTGGGGTCTCACAGCTCCTGGGGCCTTGTTGGGCAGGTTCAGCTTGTGTTCTGCTCCTGTGTGGTAGTAAAAATCTGTGTTGGGTTAATTATCTGAACTGCTGCTCACAGGGATGAATCTCTCTACCTGTAAATGTGAGAACAGTTATGGCTTTAAATTTTAAATTCAAGGAAGTGTCTCATGCCAGGTAAGGAAATCCAAGTGCATTTGCCTGGAAAAAGGTTTATTATGAGCTATGGACACTGTAACCACCCTGGTTTGAGTGTATCCTGGCTCCCTGATCAAATGGAGCAGTGAGGAGGCTTGGCTGAGGAAAAAATGTGTTGTACCAGTGGTTCCCTCTTTGTCCATTGCTGGCAATGGACTTGGTAAAACTCCTTGTGCCAGAGTTAAACTGGGAGCTTTTCTTTCTTGCCTCTTTTTGTTTTGTTGTTTTTCTTCTTTTTTTTTTTTTTTTAAATGGCACAATCTAGATAAATTTAGCTTTTTTAAATAGAAAACAAGAAATCATAAGTAATTTTAACTTATTAGTTTTCTTTTATTGGTAAATGAGAACGGTTTAAAACATATGTTGCAAAACTTGTCCAATTTAGCCTGCTTAGGAGATGATTTCTGAAGATTCAGCCATCCTAATGCACAAAACTTGGCCCAATCCCAAGTTCCCAGCCTGTGTGTGTGACCTGGGACAGTGTTCAGGTGCCAGCATCTCCCTGGCCCCATGCAGCAGCTGTTCTGTGGTGAGCTTTCCGTGGGGATCAGAGGTGGGGCTGGCAGGACAGGAGAGCCAGGAGAAGGTTTTTGTGTCTGGAGGGTCAGGCATCGCTTTTCTGAGGGTGTCTGCAAGGTGAGGAGCTCCAAGGTGTGGGTTTTCTCTTTTCCCTGGTGGGAGCAGAGCAGAGTCCTGGGGTGGCTGCAGGGCTCTGAGCTCTGCTGGGGCACTGGGGCAGGTGGAGACCAGCCAGAGCTGGAGGAAGGGATGGGAAGGGATGAGTTGCATCCAGATGTGGGGATTCCTGTGCATGAGTGGGGATCAGATGTGCACACAATCCCTGTGGAGTGTTGGCAGCTTGTGGGTGGGGTGTGAGTGTGCAGGGAGTCTGAGATTCCTGGGATGTTGTTATCACAGAACAAACCAGAGTTCTTATTAAAAACAACCTGGGAACGAGCGATTCGCCCTGCCTTGGGTTAGTGAGACTAATTGGAGCCTTCCCCCCCGGCTCTCTGTGCAGGGAGATGCAAAGGTTTGGCTTCAGCAGATGGGTGCCGTTGTCAGAGGGGTGGGGAGGGAGCAAAAATGTGATTAAGGGTCTCTCCAGCTGGAATTGAGTCAATAAATCTCTCTGGTCTGTTTTTCCCTCTGTTCCTTATGCTCTTGATGGGAATGAAAGTAGGTGCAAGCTTTCTTTTTATTTTTTTAACTGTCTTCAGATGTTAATGTTGCCTTTTGTGTAATTTAATCCCATTATGTTATTTAATTGTTACTGCAATATTAACTACTGTATTTGTTGACTTTGTTTAATAACTGTTCTTTCAGGGCTAGAAATAAACTTTTAAAAAACCTTTGGGGTTTTCCCCCCCTTTTCCCTGTCATGAGTTTGTACTTTTGATGACAAGAGCATCTGAAAGAGTTCATGTATTGGTGTTTTACTGAGATGAGCAGAATGGATTTGTAACTAAGCTTCTTTAATGATGGTGGATGTAATTTTATGCTATAGCAGCCTGTTTCTTTTAAAGTTTTATCACTCACTGGTGTCAGTACCAGCCTTGAGATCACTACAAGCTTTCCTTGCTGTTGTGCACTGCTGGCTGTGCCTCCCAGAAAAAACTCTGGATTGCTGATGGGAGGAGAGCAGCTCCAAAACACCCTTTTCACCCTCTGTGGAAGAGATCCCTCACCCTCCATGTGCAGGGAGCAAAGCAAACACCAGCCTGGCCTGTCCCAGCTGCATCCTCCCCTCTCTGTCCACCAGTGCTGGGGTGGGACTGATGGACCCAGCACCCTCTGGTGATGATTCAGGAGCTGTTCCAAACAGCTCTGCTTTGTTGCACCATGGGTACCATCCAGTATCCTGCTTACAGACATGGCACAGGATCCTGGGAATTGAGCTGTCCTGCAGGGAAGATTTGGCTCCTGGGTTTGCTCCGTCGCCGCTGATCAGCGTTGGACCGTGGGAGTGAGGGCACCGGGTGCCCACAGCTCTGGGAGGATTTGGGATGAGATCCATGGTGCCTTTTACTGCAGAGAGCCACTCTTGTTTTCCACTGGACCTACAAAAAGGCTGTGGGATGTTGGCCTGCCAGTCCAGCCAAAGCCAAGACAAGGAGAGATTTACTTTGAGGCTGAGTCTGGGTCAGTTGGCTTGGGCTGAAGTTCCTGCCTCAGTTGTGAGTGGCAAGTACTTGGCATGTCCTGTGTTTGCAGTGTGTTACTGGGAAATGGGCTCTTCCCCTTTCTTGCATGTTACACAAGCTTTGCTGGTACACTGGCAAAGGGAAATGAAGGAACTGCTCATCTCCAGCAGCTGCCTCACTCAGACATGAGGATGTTGGTTTGCTCAGAGCCTGTCTCTGCAGTGTTAGCAACTTGTTGTAGCCTCTTTGTCTTTTTATATGATCAATTCTTTGTGCTTTTGAGCTGGTGTTCTCTAACACTGCATTGAAGTGATGTGGCATTTAATTTCTGGGGGAAAAGTGGACAGGAGGAGAAGGTGCTTGGTGGAACTCAGCACTGTCTGCATTTTGATATTTGAAGGGAGAGCAGGGCTTTGGCTGATTTTGGCTTGCACAGCTGAAAGCTGCAGGTCCTTGGTAAATCCTCCTAAGTCTTGTGTGAACTTGCATGTACCTGCCTGAGACTAAACCCAAGAGCAGCCCCATTTTTTGAGATCAGATTGGGTATTTAAAACATAGTTCTTGGAGGCAGTACATTTGGGGGCAGCACTTCTCCCTTTCAGGGATGTTGTTTGGCTGCAATGAGTTAGTGCAAAGCTGAGCACAACTGCTTGGACTGCAGCAGGAGCACGCTGGTTAAAACCAGGGTGGGTGAAAAGTGAGGATCCTCATTAGCAGCATTTTCCTGGTGCCTGAAGAGCAGTGTTGGGTTTCAGTGCAGTTCCCAGGGCTCCTGTGCTGGAGCACAGTGCTGTCCATAGATCCCTGCTCTCAGGGACTTGTACTGCATTTCCCTCTTTTTTAATAGAACTGCTGTCCATAGATCCCTGCTCCCAGGGATTTCTACTGCATTTCCCCTCTTTTTTAATAGAACTTCATTTTGCTCTCAAGATTATTTTTAATAAAACCAGCTGTCCTCAGTCATGTGAGAAAGCAACATGGAAGTTTGCTGAGCTCAGCCAAACTCTGGTTGTTGTTCTCCAGCTGTGTGGAAGGAAGCAGGTTCTTCTAAGAGCTCTTTTCCCTGCTTTGAATCCAGCCTAAGGAAGGATTTCTTTCCCTTAAGGCAGGGAAATAGCACCAAGTGAGGATGACTTTCTGTGACTTCTCTGCCTGCAGCCTGGCAGGGGGGAGCAGGGCAGCACTGACACAGCTCATCATGCTTTTCTCAGCTGTTGTCTGCAGTGGGAATATCTTCCAGCACATCATCACTGAAAATCATGCAATCAGTAAGGTTGGGAAAGACCTTTAAGATTATCAAGTCAAATCCATCAAGATTTCAAAGCCCTACTGATCTGAGTGTTGAAACAGCCCCTAGGGACCCATGGTTTGAGTTTTTTAATGGGATTTTCCCAGTGGGAAGTTGGGGGTTGCTCATTCTCTTTAAGGGATTTATCATTCCCCCAGACTTCTGCTTTGGAGCTGTGTTGAGTCAGTGCAGAGGAGGGAAGAGCAGCCAGATATCAATACACAGATGTCTCAATGCACAGCTGCACATCCTGGTGTTTCCTGAGGGCTCATGAGCAGCAAATCCAGCTTGGTACCACTGGCTCAGTGGTGAGGACACTGCTGGGACTCAGGGCAATGGTCTGGAGGGCTGACCCTCCTCAGGACAGACATCTTCTGCAATTCCTTGAAGTCTCTAGACCCAAGGATGACCCATCTTTGTTATTTTTTTCCTCTCAGTGAAAGCTTCTTCTAATGATTTGGGTCTTTTCACAAAGCACAATTAACTCCTGGATCCCCTGGAGCCCTTTTCTCTGCCTGACCATGAAGGGAAAACTGCCCCAGCTTCCTGCTTTGCAACAGCAGCTCTAATCCACCCCCTGCCCAGTGAAACTTCCCTTAAATAACCTTATCACTATTTTTTTTTTTCTGTAGCTGTTGCCTCTTTGAGGGCAAAAATAGGGAGGGAGCCAGGGTGGCTGTGCTCAGCACTTCTGACCCTTCAGTATTTTTGGGGAGTGTTTATTTTGCTGAACTCTGGAAGTGCCAACTTGTTCCTGTGGCTAAGATCCCCCCCCCATCACTTAAATATCTGCATTTTAAATCCTGTAAGCAAGTTTGGTTTAGAAAAGCTGATGTTCCAGCTACAGAAAAGGGCTTTTCAGTGGGAATATTGGGATTTTTAGATATATCTTGTAGTTATCCTTGGAATCAACATCTCCCAGCTCCTCTCTCCAGCCTGGGTTAAATATCCCACAAGTGCAGGATGTGCCATGGGCAGAAATACAAGCAATATGTGGGAAATAGTTTTTAAACCTTGGGATGCTTATTTCCTAAGGCTCAACTCTTACAATGTTTGAGAAGAAGGGGAAAATCTTTCTGGGGGAAGAAAAAGATGCTGGAATTTCTTTCCCATTTTTACCACTCTGTCTCCCATAATCTGGTGGTTCTCTTCCAGGGACTGGATTCAGGCTGGGTCCTCATGAGGTTTTGTTTCTAAAGAGAAAACTCTTCTGGGGAGATTGAAAGAATTGAATTGGATTGTGATGTTAAGTATTTTGTGGTTGGTTCTGCAGTGATGAGTAGCTTTGACCAACACTTTGTTTGAGGTAAATTTTCTTGAGGACAAAATTAGTAATTTATGAGACTCTTAAAGAATATTTCATCTTTCATTCAAGCAAAGTAATTTGTTAATTTGAGGTGAAAGATGGGTGCTTGTCCTGCCATCTGGAGGGTGAACTGGGGTAAAAAGAGCTGAACTGGGGGAAGTTCTGAGGCAGGCTGAGCAAAAGCAGGGCAGTTTTGTGGGGAGGAGGGAAGGGTTTGGATGATGGGGGGCTGGCAGCATGCTCCCTCTCCTTGCCCAGACTTCCCAGAGCAAGGGCTGTGAGCAGTGACAGCAGGGACCCAAAACCACTGCAGGGGATGGGAAGGAGAGGGGAGGGAAGATGAAAGGAGCAGGGTGGTGCAGGGGGAGATGCTGAGCTGTGCCCTTCACAGGCACCCCCCACACTGTCGTGTTTCTGCTGTCAGAGGCTGTTGAGGGATCATTCAGCATCTGCTCCTGCTTTTCATGGCCTGGGCTGTGCTGCTGGAGCCACCTTAAGCTGTATGAGGAGCCTCATCCCTGCCCAAGTGTGCTTCAAACCTGGGTTTCCTGGTCATTCCTTTTGTAAGTGATACAGGGGAAATGAAATGGCCCAAAGGAAAGCTGTTGGCTCTCTGTGTGAGAGGAGCTGGGTACCTACCAGCACTGCCTGCCCTGGAGAGCCTTAGGGATGGCAGATGTGGGCTCAGGGTGGTGGCACGTCTGCTGCACATCAGGGAAATGAGCCAGAACACACATCATGTATTGTTTACCATGGAATCCCAGAGGTTTGGGTTGGAAGGAGCCCTAAACCCATTTCTTTCCATGCCCTCACTGAGCAGGGACACCTTCCAGCATCCCAGGTTGCTCCAAACCCTGTCTAGGCTGGCCTTGGACACTTCCAGGGATGGGACAGCCGCAGGCATTGGAGCCAACCAGAAAGAAAATGAAGTTTTTTATTCCTTCTGAAAGAGCTGTCAGCTCTGGGGAGCTGGTGGATGCTCTCAGGTGTGAATGCCAGGGCTGGGGTCTCAGTGCCTGGTGGAGATAACACAGGATTTGCTGGGACAAACAACTTGGTGGCTGCTCCAGCTGCTGAGAGTCCACTGGCATTGCCCCGTGGGGGCCACACGTGTGGCCTTTCCCAGACCTGTCAGGCTGTGCCACGTTTGCTTTTGCTTGCCTTTATAAAGAGAAGGTGCAGGAGCTTCCTCTGCTCCCTCCCAGACTCTGCCCCCAGCACAGCCTTCACTATGGATGGCTTGAATGTCTCCATTGCTTTTTTCTTCCTGGTTGTTGGGCTGTGCCAGCTGCTCAGGTGGCTTTCCAAGAGGCTCCTGTCCCCAGGAGCACACAGCTGCCTTGCCAGGGAATTTGCTGGCTCATTCCAGTGGTGCACGAGCTGCCTGGAGCTGAGGATGCTGATGGAGATTGGCCCCTGGGGTGGTGGCTTTGGCCTGGACGTGCTGCTGACCCTGCTCTTCCTCCTCTCCGCTGCCCACGGCGCCTCTTCCGACGGAGCCTCCGCCAACCCCACGGTGTCCCTGCAGGAGTTCCTGCTGCTGCACTCCAGCCTGGCAGCCACAGTGGCCGAGCTGCTGGGCCAGGCTGTGGGTGCAGGGACAGGCTGGGCTGTCACCCGGCTCTACTGGTCCTGGGAGCTGACACAGCTCCACTTCATCCAGAACCTGATCGCGCCCGAGTGCAGCTCCCCCATCCGCACCTCCCTGCCCCACGCTGCCTTTGTGGAGGGCTCCTGCTCCTTCCTCTTCCACCTTGTGCTCCTCAAGGTGAGGCAGAGCCACCCCCTGTGCCGGGTCCCTGCGCTGGCAGTGACTGTCACCTTCCTGACCTACGCAGGTGAGCAGTGCTGGAGTTCCTTTGTTGAGTCATTTGGGAAAATACCTCATCTGGGGTGGGGGGGAACAGCCCCCTGCTTTTAATTTTCCAGGGCTGGAGAGGTAGGGATTAACCAGCTAACAACTGGGAAGGTGTTTGTTTGCTGTTATTTTGGGGAATGTTCATTTTGGGATGAAGATGGCAGTTTGGGATATCTGGGCTGCCGGTGAATGCTGGCTCACAGCCACAGCTCAAGACTGGGATCACTTCCCTGAACATCCCCTCCAGTCCTGCACTGAGCTTTCCTGCTCCCCACAAAGCTCAGGGTGACAAGGGTGGGGTCTCCCCAGTCCAAGGAGGGAGGCAGGAAGGGCCACAGCCCTGTGCCAATGTTCCAGAGGATTCTGTGGGACTCTTGGCCCTGTTTCTCTTCCCACACAGCTGGACCATTCACGGGGGCTTTCTTCAACCCTGCCCTGGCCACAGCCACCACCTTCCAGTGCTCGGGGAGCAGCTTCTGGGACTACATCCAGGTGTACTGGCTGGGGCCCCTCGCAGGTGAGATCTTCCCAGGGGCCAGGAGCTGCCATGGGGGCAAGGCAGGAGTGCTCAGTGTAACATGGACTGTTCTGGCAAAGGGCTGAGCTTGGGGCTGCCAGTGGCAAGTGTTATTTTTCATCCTGCCTTCTCTTTTCTGGGCTCATCTCTTTGCCATTCATTTTTTTAAAAATCAAACTTCTGCACGGTGAGAGGGCAGAAATCTCTCTGAAGCCAGAGCATGGGGGAGGTTTAGTGAAGGTGTTTTAGCTATGCTGAGAGGTTGTCCTCAGCTCCAGGGTGGTCATGGGGAGCTGGATGTGTGCTGAGAGTGCAGACAAATCCCTGACTGGAGGGTGGAACCAGGTGGGGATTGAGCTCTGCTCCCAGATAACAGGGATGGGACATGAGGAAACGGCCTCAAGCGGCCTCAGGGGAAGTTTAGGTTGGATATTGGGAAAATCTTTTCCCTGAAGGGTGGTCAGGCACTGGCACACTCAGCTGAAGGAGTGGTGGGGACACCAGCCCTGCAGGGATTTAAAAGCCCTGTGGATGTGGCACTCAGGTCATGATCAGTGGTGACCTTGGCAGCACTGAGGGAGTGGTTGGACTTTTCAGAGGACTTTTCCAACCTTAATGATTCTCTGCCAGAAAACCCTGGGTCAAAACAGGCATTGTTTATTATGTCAAGGCCACAGTGGTAAATTCTCCTTACAGCAGTGCAGAAAGGCTCCCTGAGCTCTCAGTGGGGACTTCAGCAGTGCTGTGCTGCCTTTTGGTCGTCGTGAAGGTTGTGACAAGGATCCAAAACCGCTGCTGAGCTGTGGGGAGGGTGGAGATGCTCGACACAGTGCTCAGAAGGGATCTGTGCTCTCATTCCAGGGATGCTCGCTGCCCTCCTGCTGTTCCAGGGCAACATCCCACGGCTCTTCCAGAAAAACCTCCTCTACAGCCAGAGGAGCAAATACAAGGTGCCCAAGGCAAAGGTGACAGCACAGCTGGAGGGTGACAAACCACAGAAGAAGAGGAAAGGGGGGAAGAGCAACTCAGAGCCCCATGCCTGAAGCCAGGAGTCCCTTTTCCTGGGAAATGGTTTCCAGTGTGGAGGGTTTTGCTGTGCTCCTTCAGTCCCTAAAGCATCACAAAGGAATCCTTGCAGGATCCTGAGCCCCTGAGCTCCTTTGGGAACTGCTTTGAAAGCCTCCCTGGAGAGCCTGAAATGTTTGAAGCCCACACTGCTGCCTCAGAGAGAAAACACTGGACGTTTTTGTATAAATTGCTGGTTGTCTTATACTGCCAGGAATCTTAGGGAAAGTTGGGACCATTCCATGGGCAGGCTTGAGCAACTCAGGGTCATCGCATCATGCAATAACCCCACTGGGTCTCTTGCAGCCATAAAAACAAAGTGTAAGCCAGTAACTGCCTTGGACACTTGGGATGGGGAGGAAACAGGCTTTGATCTTTCAAGTTATCAATGGATATTGGTTAAAAATTGGTGGTTTTGAGTTAGACTTGACCTGAAGTCCTTGCATTGCACAGGCTGAACCTGGCAAGTCTTGGAGAGGAATTAAAAATGCTCCAAGGCAAGAGAGTTCACTGGCCATGGGAGACCCTGCTCCTCTGGGGATGTGCTAAGCCTGGGTGTTGGTGCTGTAAAACATCAACAAATGGTGCACAAGGGCTCTGTGGTTAGAAAAAGAAAAAAAGAGACCCAGGCAGCTGCTGTGGTTGAGCAAGTGCATCCCTGGGCTCTGCTCCGTGTCTATGTGAAATACTCCTAACTATAAAATTACAATTTGTGGAAAAAATAATAAAAATAAATGCTGTGGTTGGCATTGGGGTGAGTGATGTCATTCCCGGGAGACATCCCTGAAAATGGGAGTCACTGTGATGGCCAAACCACCTCTGCCCTGCCTGCTGCCTGCTCTGGAAAGGGGGGAGTGTGGGGAAACCCTGCTGGGAAATGGGGATCCCCCTGAGCTGTGCTGGGGCCAGGGCACCCCCTGGGAGCTGCACCCTGGGAACAGCACAGGGAGACTGTGGTGCTCTGGCTCTTCCAGTATCTCTGCTCTGGATCAGGGCTCCTGACAGGAATGAGCTGCTCCTATTTCCTGAGGTGCAAACAGGGAGTAAGCAAGAGGCACCCAATTAAAACCTGGAGTGGAGGTGTCAGGGGCAGGTTTGGTACCCAGTGCCCAGCCCTGCTGTGTCCATGGGGTGACCACCCAAGGTCCTGCACGGCCTCTGGGCTGCCCATCCCAGTCCCTTTCCTCTGGGATTGCCTCTGGGGGCACCTGCAGCCCCCCAGGAGCCCCAGACCTCTCAAACCATGAGCCCACCCCACATCCCAAATGAGGGAAGGGACCAACACAGCCACACACGGATGTGCCTCAGAGATGAAGCTTTATGGAACACACAGCACCCCAAAACCATGGAGCAAACCCCCAAACGGTGCCCTCTCCTTGTGCCAGGCTGGATGCTTGGCACTGAGAGCACAGTCTGGCTTTTTTCCTGTTTTTTCCCTTTTTTCCTGAGCAGGAAACCTTTGGGTGGAAACTGAAACCTTTGAGGCTCTTCGTGGCTGCCCCAGGGAGAGCCTGGGATGCTCAGATCCCCCTGGGCAATTTTTCAGAACCACTTTTGGTTTGGAAATCGTGCTGAAAAGCCAGAGAGCTGGGGCCTCTGTTTATCCCAGCTGTTTTACTGGCTCTGCTTTTGATTGAAGGAGAAGGGCAGGATGAGAGAAGTCAGGCTGAGTTGCCCTCCATGAGCCACTCCTGTGGGATGTTCCCGTGGCAGCTCTGAGCAGGGGGCTGGGATGTCTGGCTGCAGAGAGGCTCATGAGATGTCTCCCTGTCACACAGGGGTGGAACTTGAGTCTGACACTGCACAGTAGGATGCTGATCCTATAAATGCAGCATCCAAAGGCAACCTGTGATCAGAGTCAACAAAAAAATAATGCTGAGGTTTCCTTTTTCCTTTTTTTTCCCTCCACTTTTCAGGATATATGAGGATATTTGGAGTGTGCTTCTGGGGAGGTCATCTGCTGGGCAGACTGCTGTAATTAAAGGGGGTATAAGGAGTGACAGTGACTGTTGTTATTTTTAATTAAGAGGCTGTTTTTCCAGCACGGTGTTAATGGAGCAGGGGAGAGGTGCAGCTGCACAGACAGCCAGACTGGTTCCCAAGCTGTAAATCAAACTCCAAACTGATTTACAGCTCGGCCCTGCTCTGTTGCAGTCTCTGGTGTGGGGCTGAGGATTTGGACTGCACTCCTGGATGCTGGAGCTGCTGCCTGGGGAGATTTCCCTCTGGAAAAGTCCTGTGGAACCCCTGGGTAACCCCGGCAGGGCTGAGCCCCGCTGTCCCCAGCAAGGGCGGCTGGACAAGGATGCCCTGGCTCAGTTCTGCTGCCGGGGGGTCTCGGGGTGCTCCGGGGGGAACTGCTTCTTGTAGAGCAGGCTGCTGTACTGCAGCTCCGGCGTCACCAGCCGCCGGCACGTCCTCTCCAGCTCCCCATCCAAGCCCTGCTTGAGGTTGTAGCCCAGGATCCTGGCCCCGCCGTGCTGCAGCGGGCGCAGGGAGGAGTCCTTGATGTCCTTGGGCCCCACGCTGCCCGTGCCCTGCAGGCAGCCCCGCGCCAGCTCCGCCCGCCGCGCCCGCAGCGCCCGCAGCTCCCGCCGCAGCCGCGCCCCGCCGATGTCCCGCTCCAGCCGCTCCCAGAAGGTCCTGTTGAAGTGCCGGTAGATCTCCCAGTCCAGCCTGTTCCACGCCTTCAGCCGCTCCACGGCGGCCTCCGGCAGGGAGGATTTGGTGCTGCTGTCCCTGGAGTTGAGCGGGAAGGACACGACGCTGTCCAGGTCCCAGCACAGCATCTCCTTCAGCAGCACCATGGACTCGTCGAAGTACTCGGAGATGAGCAGAAAATCGAAGGACGCCTCGATGGCGTTCAGCATGAGCTGCACCCGCTCGGGGGACACGTCTCCGTCGGGGTTGAAGCCGAAGTCGAAGGTCATGAGGTTCCTGGCGTAGTGGCGGTCCCCGCGGGAGGGGTCGTAGTAGCGGTAGGGCTGGCGCAGGAACTCCTCCAGGCTGCGCACACGAGAGAAGGCTGACGCGCCCTTGTAGTACACGAAGGAGGACTCCATCAGCTGCACAGGGTTCCTCAGGATGGAGAAGTACACGGCAGAGCTGGGCACCACCTTCTGCACCTGCAGAGGAGAAAAAGGAGGGGTAGGAGGAAGGGACTCGCTCGCCCACGGTGCTGGTGAGCAGAGGCACCTGCTGGGGATGGAGAGGATTTCAGGGTGCAGCTCATCAAAGGAG
This sequence comes from Catharus ustulatus, assembly GCF_009819885.2. NCBI lineage: Eukaryota > Metazoa > Chordata > Aves > Passeriformes > Turdidae > Catharus > Catharus ustulatus. Next base: position 4,783,803 of record NC_046230.1, read on the forward strand.
CTCCAGAAGAGTCACACAGGGAGAGCGCTGAGCGAGGCTCCCCACAATGAGCTGCCACAGCTGCGTGGCCGGGCTGGGATGGAGATACTGCCTGTCCCCTTCCCTTTCCCCATGTCTGTCTGTCCCCAGGTGGCACCCAGAGGAGGACCTGACCTGATGAGCTGATGCACTCTGGATGTTCTCCTCTTGCAGCTGGTCCCCTCTGGGCCTGTCCAGGGAGCAGGACATGTCCCAGGCCCACGAGACAAGAAAGAGACGAGAGCTGCTGGCTGCTACAGATGCTGTCTCCACTTTGCCATGGCTCATAGCACAGAGCTTCACCAAACCTGCCCACAGAAGCTCCCAGGAGATGCCAACAACATGCCAGGTACCCGTGGGCAATCCTGGCTCTCTTTAGATCATCCCTGCAGAGTTCATGTGCTTGACAGGTGTGGGAAGACAGGTTGAAAGGATAGTGTAGAAGGCAATCCCTCCTGATGGATTACAGCTCTACTGACTGCTGAGGAGTGGAAACATCTGTGCCTGCCCAATGAGGATGGGGTTATAAAAGAGTGGGCTAGTGGGCTATGAGTTACAGCTGTAGTTTGAGTTGGTATGTGAGATCTAGAGTCTGCTGCAGATTTGGCTGTGCTGTGAGGAGGTAAGTGATAGGTGGTTGTGCAAGGACAGACAAGGTAAGCAGATGTGTGAGGAGCAGACAGGGTTAAGTGGCTGGGTTAGGGACAGGTTGGGGTTAGCCGGTCATGCAGAAGGAAGAAGGGAACTTGCAGAGAGGAGGGGTCGGTGCTGTGTGGAGCTGCCTGTGAGGGAAGGAGTCAGAGTTGTCAGACACAAGTCCACTGAAAAAAAGGCATGAGAAGCTTTCTAATAAACGGCTGGTGCTGATGCCAGTCCCGTCCATCCCAACACAACTACAGCAGGCAGGTACCCTCCTTGAGCCCCAGGAGCCCTCTCCCCCGCCTGCCCCTCTCCCCCGGAGCCCTGCCGTACCTCGGGCTGCAGGAAGCGCATGTGGTGGCAGAGGATGTTGAAGCGCCGGGGGCTGTGCGGGGAGAAGCCCTGCACGAACCTGGCCAGGAAGTGGTAGGGGTAGGAGAGCTGGAAGCCCCCGCCCCGGGGGAAGGCGAAGGTGAGGTTGTGATTCTCCCCAAAGCGGAACAGGATGTTCATGACGGTGCTGCTGGCGCTCTTGTGGACTTTCAGGAAAACAATGTCAGTCTTGGGCTTGCACGTCTTCCCTTGAGAGGTGACCCCTCTGGCCTGCTGACCTTCTCCGGGTGTTACCTCCTTGGCCTTAAAGGCTGCTGTCCAGTTTGGGAAAAGCCCTGTCTCCAGGTGTGTTCTGTAAGAATCCTCTGCCTGCAGAGGTTGAGCTGAGTTTGGGATGGGCTGTGCAAATGAGCTGCCCCACTCAGGACGGGCAGAACTCACAGCTAGAGGCTGAGTCTGGCTCTGCCCCTCCACCTGCACCATTCCAGGTGGGGACATTCCCCTCTGCTCCTCTGTGCTCGGCCTGTTTGCCAGGCTGAACTTGCTGGTGACAGCTTCTGCCAAAACTGTGGCAATCCTCCTGGGAAGTCTTGGAGAAGGACTTTCCCTGGCTGCTTCTCCCAGGCCAGGCAGCTGAGGTTTCAGCTCAGTGGGTGACAGATGGGCTTTCACCTTCTCACTGCTCTCCTCAGGCTGCACCCCGCGCTCCCCTTGGCTGCTTCCCAGAGGGGTCTCTTGTCTGACGTACAGATCCATCCTGGAAACATCCTCAGGTGAAGCAGGGGCTGGCTCAGCTTCTCTCCAGCCCTGGGGGGACTCATCCTCCCACAGCAGCTCGGGGCTGTGCAGGGCAGAGCCCAGCCCCTGGCCCGTGCTCTGCTGCAGCCCACGCTCCAGCTCACACTGGCAGCTCCTGTGGTGGGGAGGACACAATGCTCAGCTGTGGGGGGAGCCACCAGGGCAGCTCCTCTGAACCCCCTGACCCCCCAAAGTCACCCTAAAACTCTTTTTTTGAGGTGGGTGGCACTGCTGCTGGGGCTTCACTGCTGCCCTGAGGGGTGGAGGCAGTGCAAGAACTTGGGCTTGATCATCTTGGGGGTCCTTTACAGCCCCGGTGATCCTATGGAGAAGGACAGTGATGGGGCAGACTCTCTGTCTTTCTGGAGCATGAAGGGGCAGAGCAAGAGGAGGTAAGGAGAGAGAAGAGCTGGTGGGCTGGAGAAGCTGGAGGAATGATTGCAGATAACCCCAGACTGGGAGAACTGGGCTCCAGGGCTGTAGAGTTTTGTGGGGAGTTAGGACAAAGCCCAAAGCAGCCTTGTCTGAGCTTGGGGTGGGCTCAGCTCTGGTCAGGGCATAGGGGTGAGATGTGGGACCCCCAAATCTCTCACCTGGATTTTCCTCCCTGTCTAAGGAAAACCCTGCTGGGTGGTTCTCAGGAGGGTGGCTCTGAGCCCACCTCAGTGGCCAGAGAAAGGCTGAAGAACCAGGTGCAGGTTTATAAATCTGCTCAGGACCTACCTAGGAGGCTGCAGCTTCTCCACAACCTGCAGTGTGATCAGGAGGAGTATGAGGAGGCTGAAGGAGATCCAGAGCCGACCTGGCTGGCACCTGTAGATTGCACTCAGCTTTCTGCAAGGAAACAGAAATTTGAGACCATGCATGGGGAGAAAAAGCCAAGCCTGGTGATGTGTGTGAGGCAGGCGGGAAAAGTGCCCTGAGGCTCTTTTATTTTTTATCTTTATTTAAGGCAAGGTCAGGTTTTCAGGGGCGGAAATGATGCAGAGGCAGCGATAACCGAGGAACCTCCGAGGCTGTGCCCCAGCAGTGCAGCCTCGTGGAAACTTCCAGATGGGCCACAGAGATTGTGCTGAAAAGCAAACAGTGATAACCAGGGAGTCCCTTGGCTGCTCAGGGACACCTTTCTGGAGCAGCCTGAGCTCCCCCCAGGCAGCAGGAACACGGCACTACCTGTGTGTTCCCTGCCCAGGAAGGATCAGGATCCCGTCTTTATTAGCATGGACAATAAAACTCTTTTTTCCCTGCCCTCCCTGCAGTGCCTGGATTTTAATCTGGTTTTAGCCATGTCTACAACAGCAGTGATTTCAGGCCGTCAGAACTGTGCTGTCAGGATTTTGGTGCTGTTTGGTGATGTTAAGGCCATGGAATTGCTGCCACAGGGCTCCTTCTGTTTGTAGGGCTTGCTGCAAACCCTGGTGGAGCTTGATTTTAACTTTAATATTCAGTGGAATGGTGGAGGGGCTGAATTTCCTGGGAATAAGGATTTGCTTGTATTTTATATTTTCACAAAGGGTTGTCCAGTCCCAGCAGATGTGCCACTTGGAGTCATGGGTGAGTGGTGGCCTTGGCAGCGTTGGGGGAAGATTTGCCTCGATGATCTTGGAGGACTTTTGCAACCTGAATGATTCCTTTATTCTGCTGGCTTCTCCCCATTGTTGCATAACAGGAGATGATTGTACTGAGGATCTGGTTGAACCCTCCAGGGCTGGGCTGTGCTGTGGGGGAAGCCCCAGGTGGCTGGGATCTAAATGGGAGGAATTAATGAAAGCAGAAATTTGGGCAGAGCCTGCTTGGAAGCTGCATTCCAACAGCCAGCCTGGGATCATTGCCATTCCTGGCTTCCTGCAGTGGTCAGCTTTGGACCATGGCAGTGGGACTGGGACTGCACATTCTGCTTGTCCAGGGGTTCTCCATCTCCATGGAGCTTTATCCCGCTGTGACACAGGGGAGCAGGACTGGCTTGGTGAGGCAGCAGTGACACAAACGTGGGCTGTCCAAAGGGGTCATTGGTACAGAGCAGGGATTTGGGTTTGCTGTTGAGAAACTGGGCTTGTTCCAGGAAAATCAGCAACTTGAAATGATTAAGTAGAAGTTTGATAATGACAGCACTGCTTGCTGTCACTCATGGACACAGATTCTGCCCTGCTCCCAGCAATGTCCTTCACTGAGCTGAAACTCTCAGGAGGATTGCCAGGAGGGGAATTTGAATCCTAGCAGGATTTTAGTGTCTGAAGTACTCAGGGCTGGAAAGGCTGGCAGGTCTTAGGCCCTAGCTGAGGATTCAGGAGGTGTTATAACTGCACAGAATTACTGCCCATCAGCATCACAGCATCCCCAATCCCCAGGGCAGCCTGGAGGTGTCCATGCTCTGCCAAGCTTGGATGAGACAGGAGATGGCAAATGCACGTGTGGGTCACTGCCTGGCTGTGCCACTAGCACAGGGAGACCCTGGTGAGGTCAGAGATAAACAGATGTGACAAATAACAGAGCAGAAAAATGCCAAATGCTTAAACAGAGCTAAAAATGCCAAGGGGTGTTAAAGAGGGAGCATTGAAGCAGAGACCTGAGGCTGCCCCAGAGTTGGTGTGAGGAAAGGTTTGTTGAAATAACCATAGAGGGAGGAGGCAGTGAGGGAGGAGCTGCTCCAGAATGAAGTGATTCCTCTGGATCTGGCTGGAGACTCCATCCAGCTCTCCCACCCCTCCAGGCAAGGCTCATCATCATTTTGTCTGGCTGCCCATGGTAAGACAAGCAGCAAGGATGGAATGAAGAGCTGCACCACAGTGATGCTCAGTGATGCACACAAACTCTTGGGGGGATCTGCAGGAGCACAGTAATGGAGAATGATGGAGCACTTCCCCCTCTGCCACTCCCATGGCTGCATTTGGTGCAGGTGTAATTCTGGGCTTGCTTCCACAGAGGTCCTAAACTTCCAGCCTGTGAGAATCTGTGAAAGATCCAGGCCCTGTGGCTGTTGTGTTGGTGGAACACCCAGCTGAGAGCACACAACACGTGTTGGGCTGGCCAGGCTGGCACAAAGCCAGAGCCTTTCCTTCCCTCCTCCAGGCTGGCTCTCATGGGAGATATGAACATCAAGGAGGGTGTGCTGAGAAAGTGGCAGCACCCAAATTTACACTGAAGATGCCAAGAAGTTGCATTGAAGGCAGCAAAATGTCCATTAAATGGCAAGCAGCCCTTGCCTTGGAGGCTGGAGCAGGTTGGCAAGAAGTGACTGAATAAAAACCTTGAAAAGGCTCAGCTGCCCTCCCTGGGTAACCCCTGTACAGCCTCCTCTCCATTTACTCACCGGGCTGGGATCAGGGATGTGTGTCTTGGGGCAGAGTTAAACACCTGAGAGCCACAAGGGCGAGTGGAAGGTGTTCAAGTGGAAGAGCCAGAGCAGCTGGATCCCCCTATGCTGGCTCAAGGAATTTAATCCAAACCTGCATCCCTTGGCAAGGGATGGTGCTCCAGCTGTCTCAGTGGCAGCCCCAGCAGGGGAGAGGGTGCCACTTGTTCTCAGCAGGACTGCAGGTTTCCTCTCTGTTATCCCCCTGCTCCAAGCAGAGCTTCCCTCTGACCCGTGCCCCTTCCCTGTCCAACACAGAAACAAAAGTCCCACCCAGGAGGGGTCTGTGGCTGGAACTTTCAGGGTCCCAGCCAGGTGTGGGGGCTGCAGGAGGTGCTGAGGCTGAGCTCACTGGGCAGGTGAGTGGCAGAAAAATTTTACTGTTTTGCTGTGCTCAGATTTCTCCAGGCAGTGAGAGAAGCTGCACAAGGAATTAATGTGCACAATACACCAGCCACAGGCTGCTCCCCCTGACCAGTCACTGGAGCCTTTTTTTTTTTTTTTGTGGCAGTAAATGAGAAATTGGGCAAAATGGTCAGCAGGATGCTCAGGTAGCACAGCAAGGGCACTGCCTGCTTGTGTCAGTGCCCACCCTACACTTGAAGGCTGGGTTGGGAATAACCCTGAGCCCTCTCACCCTGCAGCTCTCCCCCAGCCAAAGGACTCTGCTGCAGTCATGCTTTGCCCTTCCCTCATCCCTCCTGTCCACACCAGAGGCTGGGAAGAGGACACCTCACCCCAGGGGTTGCCATGTGAAGAACTTGCACAGAGCTGTATTTCTGCTCCACATCAGGTGATCCCTCACCTGGGATGCTGCAGGAGGGATGAGCACCCCATTGCCCTGCCAAGGTCTGTGCCATTCTCCTTCCTTTGTGGCAACAGCCTCCCAAAAGGTGCTGCTTTCCAGCTGTCTTGGAGCATCACCAGAAGGGACAATCCCCATCACCCCAGACTGGCCTGATGTGCAGCAGAAACATCTGCCCTGCCCTTTCCCATCGTCCCTTCAACTATTTCCCAATGCAGAGGGATCTGCAAGGACATCAGGACATCACCTCTAGCTAGGATGGAAGGAGAATTTCACTTAGGGAAACGCTATTTTACTTAAATAAATAGGTAAAAATATTCCACTTACGTGATCAAATACCGTCTGAATTTCAGCATGGTGAGCCGGAGCCTTGGCTGGGGAGCGGGTGGTTATCATCCAGCCAGGAGACTGCAGAGCAAACACCCCGAGCCTGCAGTGTGTGCTGGGCCAGGGGCCCCTCCCCGGGGGGGGCACCGGGACACAAATCCGTCAGACCTTCCCACAGAGCCCTGTGCCTGCCCCGGGGAGTGCCCAGCCTCTGGCAGGGTGAGTGGCACCTTCACCCCTGCCACGTCACACGGAGCCCTGGGCAGGCTCGGTGTCCTTGCCTCGCTCCTTGGTTTCACCCATGGCTGCTGGTGCTCCCCTTGGACCCTTTCTTTCCCCTTCTCACGTCCTGATTTTGCCTCTTGACAAAGCTGAGGGCTGAGGTTGTGACTGCTGAGCTCTGTGGTGGCTGGGTCACCCCTGCACGGCAGGGACCTTGTCCTGTGCAGGACACCACGGCTCCATCCCTGCTGGGCTGGGGCTGGCAGTGCCCAGCTCCCTCCTGTGCTCCTTGGGGGTCAGCCTGAGGATGGCACATGATGTGTTAAGTGGTGTCTGGAGCAGGGAATGTGAGGAGGGGAAGCAAAGTCCTCACCCCCCCTTGCTGGGCTGTGCTGTGCCAGGATGAGCAGCAGCAGGACAGCCCCGCCAGGAGGGCAGCTGGCTTCCAGGACCAGTGGGAAATGTCACTGGCTCTGCTCCTTGCTGCCTGGTGGACAGTGTGACAGCTCAAAGGAGGACAGGGAGGCTGCCCCCCACAATGTCCTTCCCTTTCCAGGCTCATCCCAGCACCCTGCCCAGCATCAGCCATGCCCTGGTGTGCCCAGGGGCCCGGGCAGTTTGGCAGGGACTGTGTGCTTCTCCTGCTTGGGACTCTGGGGTGCTGAGGGGATGGAGAGGGTGGCTGGGAAGGGGGACACGAGGGCTCAGGCTGTGTCACACACTGCAGGATGTGCCCCATGTGCCTGCTGGCCCTGGAGGAGAGGACCCTGGCCATGTGTGCTTTCCCTGGACCCACAGCTCAGGAGGTGCACAAAGGGTGGATAAGTCACTTGCAGCCCAGACCTTGGCTCTCAGCAGGGAGGCAGCTGTTCCCCTCACCCTGGCACAGGCAGGCACTGCCTCTCCCCATCCACCTCATCAAAACCACAAGTTTGCTGTGGGGCTCCCATGTTCTCCACCCATCCTGGGCTGCCAGCTTCCCTGAGAGCCATGCAAGAGCTTGCAGGGATCAAATCCTCTCTGGTGCAGGGGCTGAGGGTCAGGGCTTCTCCCCTCTGCTTCCCTCTGTGCTGGATAAACCTGCTTGGGGTGGATGGCTGAGGGGCTGTGAGCATCCCCATGCAGGATCTCCAGTGAAAACCCCATTCTGCAGGGCATGAGGCACCTTTGGGAGCATCCAGAGGCTCATCAACATGGGGATGTCCAGACAGGCTTGATCTTCCTCCTCTTTGGTTGTTTCCTCTTGCTTGATGGTCACTGGTGGGATTTGTCACTGCTCAGCTCACTTGTTTCTGTAAGGACAAACCTATTAGTCATGGTTTCCATAGGTAATCCTGCTCAAGATATCCTCTGTTCCTGCCTGCAGCCTCTTCTTGGGCACAACTTGAGGCACCTGTGGAGGGAAAACTCAGAAGGCAAAGCTGTCAGTTCCTGCAGGAATGTGGTGATGGGAAGCTGGCTCTCCACTGCCCTTGTGCTTCCTGTGCCAGCAGCTGCACCTGAGGGACCTCAGCAGCTCTCTTGGGATCCTCCTGCTGCCTCACCCCTGCATCCTGCAGAGGCTGTGCTGGGCTGTGAGCTGGGCAGGAGCAGCCTGAGGGCTTGGGTGGGGATGTCATTCCTCTGACACTACACCTGGTGGTCTCCCCTCCCACAGAGGCTGGAGTGGGGGTCAGGGCACAGCCAGGTAAATGCACCTTCTGGAGCTGTGTCTCTTGGGAAGCAAAGGTGCCCTGGTAGGAGGGACTGGGCACCTCTTCAGGGGGCAGCTCCTTCAGTGCTGACCTCAGCAAAAGGCAGCTGAGGGGCCAAAGGCTCCAGTCCCTTCCTGTCCCCTGTCCCTGTGCCAGATATGAGCAAGGACATGGCCTCAAGCCCCTCAGGACCTTGCCACTCTCATGCAGTGGCTTTCCTGCTTGCCTGTCCATGGCCCAGAGGAGCTGCTGGGTTTTTCCCAGGACTGCTGGACAAGCTGCAGCTGGAGATGTCTGGGACATTTGTGCCTGGAGTGGGGAAGAGCACATGGGAAGGTGCCTCTCTGGTGAAGAGGAAAGGAGACCTGGGAATTGATTGCCTCTCCAGTGAGGAGGAGAGCAGACCTGTGACCTGGATTTCCAGCCCTGGGCTGGAGCAATTGTCAGAGCAATGGGAGTTGTGAGGGAGAGCCCTGGGGTTTGCAAGGCTTGAGCCTCACTGTGCCCTCCATCTGCATCCCTCCACCCTCACCTTATTCCTTTTCCTGCTGGATGTGGAGCACTCCAGCAGAGAGCTGTGTGGGGGATTTTGTCTGGGCTTGCTGAAGGCAGGTCCTGTTTGCCATCACCAACACTCCCTGCTGAGCCCCGAGGTGTGAAGCTGCAGGTGGGTGGCACAGCAGGGCTCCTGGCAGAGGGGACAGCCAGCAAGGACTCCAGGCAGGAGCAGGGCAGCTTTGTTCTCCTGAGAGAGCTGCTTTGCTCTCCTGAGAGGGCTTGGAAAGTGCTGCAGGAGAAAAGCCACAGTTGCTCCCTGGGACAATTCCTTGGCTAAGGAGGAGCCAGACATGCTTGTGTGTGTTGGCAAAGGGAGGCACTGCAGGGTGCAGGGAGGGGTCTTTGTTAGCAGCACAGGCTGGCATCCTGGGCAAGATGAGACTGCTGCAGGGCTTTGCCACCTGGGGCAATATTTGGGAATTTCCAGGGTCTGGAGTGGCCTGCAGAGGTTTCCTGAGCAGGGGGTGGAGAGTGGTGGAGCTCCTGCTGGAAGTGGCTTCTTGCTTCTGAAGTCAAAGCAGAACATCTGCAAAATAAGCAAAAAAAGAAAGAAGGAATCAATGCTGATTAAGTGAACCCATTAGCTGGAGCAGGTAAACTGGAGCAATACAGAAAAGCCATATTCAGGGTTAAAATTATTCTGGGAAGGTCCAGGAGCCAAAGTGCTCCTCATGAAGTCATGTTAGAGGGCCTGGAAGGTCTCTTGGCAGTGCTGTGATGGTGGGGCAGGCTCCAAAGAGCCCTGACTGGTAGGAGGGGGTGAGGAGCCATCCCCAGGCAGTGCCAGGGTGGCACTGGCTGCATCCAGTGGCAGTGCAGGTGCCTGAGCCCACAGTCTCCTGGCTCCCTTGTCCCTTTGCCTCCTGCAGGTATCCAGAGTCTGGGGACCTGGAAGGAGGTTCTTGCCACTGGGATAAGAGAGAGTTAATGTGATGTGGGGCTGGCTTCCATTCCTCCCTGTGGCTGACCACAAGAACTCTGCTCACATTGCTTAGGGATGTTTTTAACCCATATTTAATTCTTTAATTTTCTTTTAATATTTATATTGTGTTTGTGTGTTTGCACATACACTTTGCTTAAACAAGGACCTATCTCCATTGTTTTCTGCCAACACACGGTCACTTTGTCATTTGCAGCCTAGAACTTGCTGGTTCTTAAAGGGGGATGAAAAGGCGTGAGGACTGTGTGTGCCTTCCCAGCAGGAGTCAGCTGGCAGTCCCAGATGGGAAGCAGAGATCTGGGACACTCCAGTTTCCTGGATCTGCAGTTATTCCCACAGAACTCCCAATGGAGAGCAACTCGAGAGGGGGATGAGCTGTCCCCTCGCTGCAGCAAACCCTCTGTGCAACTTTTCTGTTTGCTTTTCAGACCAGGTCCAGACAGCCCTGCTCCATGATATTCCTGGATGACTCTCTCTGGGGTATCCAGCACTCTGCCTTATCAGCAGTGTGCTAGTTTGCTCTCAGAGTCGTTCTCCAATCCATCAGCCCGTGGGCCTCCCCTTCCAGCAGCACCCACCTCAATTGATCTGCAGTTAATTTTACACTCAGAGAGAGCAGGGCATGCCCATTTCCCATTAACTCCAACACTGAGGTGAGCCTGGCCTGCAGTGCCCATGCCCAGCTCTCTGAAAGGATGCTCAGGGACAAAATGCATCCAGCTGGGAATGTGGGAGCCAGGCAAGGTGGGAGCTGAGTGCAGGACCAGTGCTGTGGCTGCTGGGCTGTGTGGGACCTCAGTGTCCTGGGGACCTTGTCCCAGAGCCAGGACAGAGGCTGTGCCAGTACCAGGCAGAGCTCCTCTTGGCTGGGAAGGCTGAGGAGCAGCTGGGTAAGCGTGGCTTTAGCAAGGAATGTGTTCTTGCTCTGGCTGTATGGTTTTGGCTGCAGTTGGGACTTTGGCCCTAATCGTACTTTTATTTGTTCTTTAATCTCAGTCACCTTATCAGGAGCCTTTGAACAGCCAAACACATCTCTGCTCACCTGGAGAACTGGCCTTGCTGTTTCTTCTCAGTCATTTTTGTTTCCTGGCCAGAGACCTCCAGGAGATGAAGTGATCCCTCACAAACCTGGGCTTTGCCTTGAAGCCTCTGGAGGCTGCAGCTCTCAGGTGCTGAGAGACATCTGTGTTTTAGGGTGACTGATATAGGACAGATCCCTCAGGGCCTTGTAGGCTCCAGGATCTGAACCATTCCTGAGACTGTTGTCTTCATCAAAGCCATCAGGTCACACATTACTGGGAGGACTTGCTGCTCTGTCTGCAGAAGTGAAAGGGGATATCCCAATCATGGGGTGCCTCAGCAGGGTGAGATGAGCCTCCTCTGGTCATTATATTTTGTCCAGTTTTGGGCTGTTCAGGACAAGAGAGACCTGGAGTTCTCAAAATGGGTCCAATGGAGGATGACAAAAGTGCTGAAGGGAACCAGAGGAACAAGCAGGGACTGAGCCCAGGAAGCTCCACCTGGACATGAGGCAGAACTTTCCTGGGCAGGGACTGAGCCCTGAACAGCTCCCAGAGAGGCTGTGGAGTCTCCCTCACTGGAGATATTCCAGAGCTGTCTGGCACAATCTGGGCTCTGGGATGGAGCAGGGAGGTGGCACCAGGTGAGCACTGTGATCCCTTCCAGCCTGGCCCGCTCTGGGGTTCTGTGGGGCAGCTCCCATGGGTGTTTCATGCAGTTCAGTTTGCTCCCATTGCCTCCTCTCCTATCCTGGTTCCCTGCCTTCATTCCCTCCCACCAGGTGTTTATACAGATCTATGAAGTCCCTCCAAGACTGAGCAGCTCCAGCTCTCTCAGCTGCTCCTCACATGAAGGATGTTCAGCCCCTGCCCACCTTGCACAGGTCTGGCTCCAGTCCCTGCTTCCCTCTTGTCCTGGGGAGCCCAGAGCTGGACCCAGCAGGGCAGGTGTGGCCTCACAAGCGCTGAGCAGAGTGGGAAAGGAGCCAGGGGAGCTGTGTCTGACCTAGGGATGGCCAAGGATGTCTCCAGGACTCTCCATGGCCAGCAGGAGCTGCATCTGACCCCAGAGTGGGAAGTGCTGTGTCCGGCCCCAGCTTTGCTCAGCCAGTGCTTGGTGCCCAGAGCAGAATAGTGGGAATGGTTTCCAGGTGAAGCCTGGAGAGAAAAGCTGTATTGATTGAGGGAAACTGGGTGGAGCAGGTGTTTACAGAGCAAATGCCTTTTGAAACATATCAGCAGGCAAACAGGGTGGGGACTGTACGGGCTGATGCCACCTCCTAAATATGGAAAGTTTGATGTGCAGATAAACGTGATGCCTCACCTGGCGGAAAAAACAACAAAACAGTGAAATCTAGGAGAGGTTTTGTGGTTTCTAGGAAAGTTCAGCATCTCTGTGTGTGTACTGAACAGTTGCTCCCGTCACTACAAGACAGACAGTGAGGGGCTGGAGTGTGTCCAGGAAGGGCTGGATCACCAGGAGAGGATGGAGCTGGGAAAGGAGGAAAGGAGGCTCAGAGGAAACCTCTCTCTCCACAGCTCCCTGACAGGAGGGTGCAGCCAGGTGGGATCAGGCTCTGCTCTCAAGGAAGAAGGGACAGGATGAGAGGAAACAGCTTCAAGTTGTGCCAGGGGAGGTTCAGGTTGGATGTCAGGGGAAAATTCTTCCCAGAAAAGGTTGTCTAGCACAGCCTGGTGGAGTTGCCATCCCTGCAGGGATTTAAAAGCCCTATGGATGTGGCACTGGGGATATGGGTTAGTGGTGGCCTTGGCAGTGCTGGGGAATGAGTGGACTCGATCCTAGAGGGTTTTTCCAACCTTAATGATTCCTTGATTCTCTGTGTGAGTTACCCCAGCCTCATCTCGCACTGAGGGTGTTCCTGGGCCATGGAGGGAAGCTGAGGGTCCTCCCCTGAGGAGGATGGACAACATGGATGCTCTGCAGGGTCCCCAGGGGGAGCAGCCCTTGCACACCTGCCCTGCAGACTGAGATGGCTTTGCAGGGTCATGGCACAGTTTGTTCTCCTCTCTCTGAGTCCCATCTCTGCACCAGCGAGCCCTTGCTGAGTCAGAGGAAGGGCACTGGAGCCTCCTCCTCATTTACCAAGAACTCCTGTGAGGCTGTGTCAGATCTCCTGGGAATTTGTCCATGGAGTCCCATCAACAAGTGAGTAGTGCTGGTGTGCATGAAGGACTTGGAGATGGAACAGCACCCACCAGGGAAAGGGAAAATACAGTGCCTGGAAAACTGCTATCCAGAGATCTGGGAGTCTTGGGTGGGATGGAAGAGCTGTGTACGTCAAAGGGAAGATGGAAAACATCAGGACAAACCAGCAGGGTGCAAGCAGTCCAGGATGTCCCTGGAATGTGTTGATGAAAATGTCCTTCTCCAAGGAACAGAGAGGTGCTGTGCTGGATCTTCTCACCAGCAGGGAGGGGCTGACTGGGAGTGTGAAGCTCCAGGGCAGCCTGGGTGCCATGACCATGAAAGGTTCAAAAAAATCCTTAAGGCAGCAGGGAGGGCACTGAGCAAGCTCCCAGCCCTGGGCTTTAGGAGAGCAGGTTTTGGTCTCTTCAGGGAACCGCATGTAAGAGAACCACAGGAAAATGCCATGCAGGAAAGAGGGGCCCAAGGAAGCTGGATGATATTCAAGGATCATCTCCTCAAGCTCAGAAGTGATGAATCCCAAAAAAGAGAAATCCCAGAATCCCAAAATCTCAGAGTCCCAGAATGGTTTGGGTGGGAAGGGACCTTAAAGCTCATCTTGTTTTGCCCCCTGACATGGACATGAGACCAGCTTGCTCCCAGGCAAAAAATCCAGGAGGTCTGTGTGGATGAACAAGGAGGTGCTGGAGAATTTCAACCACAGAAAGGAAGAGGGTGGAAGCACAGACAAATCAATTGGGAGGAACACAGAGAGGTTGTCTGAGCAGCAGAGATCAGGTTAGGAAAGGTAAAGCTCTGATAAAAAAAAAAAGCACTGAATTAAACCTGACCAGGGACATCAAAGGCAACAAGAAAAGCTTCTACAGGTAAACTGGAGATAAAATGTTAGACAAATTGTGGGCTGTCTCTGGAAGGAAATGGGAGAGGGGAAATGGGACATAGAGAAGGCTGAGGTACTCGGTGACTTTTTCACTGACAAGTGCTCCAGCCACATGCCTGAGTCACAGGAGGCTGGGAGGATGAAGATCCACCTCAGGTAGGAGAAGGACAGCTCTGAGGCCATCTCAGGAACCTGAATGTGCCCCTGGAGCCTGAAAACACCAACATCCTGGTGAGGATCCAATACTGGTTCAGCCTCTTGATCCATCCTGGCTCTCACAGGGATGTGTGAGAGCTGATACAGACACAGCAGCAGTGTGGGCTTCTGCTGAAAGCCCTGCCAGTGCTGCATCTGCCTCTGGGTACCAGAAAACTGCTCACAAGCCTCCTGCTGCTCTGGGAAGGACAGAAAGTGCCACCTTCCTTCCTGGAATGGCCTCCAAAAAAGGAGACAGAGGAGTTCTTTTACTTTATTCTAATAAAGGGACAGGCCATGGGGCATTCACCTGGGGTCTCTCAAATTTTTGGACGATGCAGCCCCCCTTTTATCCCAATTTCCTGGCCACATTTCCCTCTCTTTCCCCATTGCTGAGGTACTTGAGAGGTACAGACTTCCTTGAACACATGATACCTGAGATTCCTCTCTAATGTATAACCCTCCCTTGTAATTTTTAATACTTATACAAATAATGTTTTTTATCCATTGCCTCTTTCATCTTTCAATATCCAATTTCATTTATCAGCAAACCTACAGTTTGTTTGTAAAGGCAAATATCATTTTTTTCCATTCATCAATCAGTGGAATCCTTCCCATAGTTTCTTTTATCTCTCAGTGCCAGTCTTATTTACCAGCAGATCCACAGCTTGTTTGTAAAGACAAATCTGTCATTCCTCTCAGAACAGACTCCTTTCAAGCCCAGCACGAACTTGAGGCAGTGTCCATGACCACACCACACAATTCTAGGTAAGGAAGGAATTAAAACTCCAGACCATTACTGTTTGTCCCTGCAGGGGTCATCAAAGCAGCGTGGAAATCCAGGTACCTGCCCAGGGAACAGGCACGACAAAGTATTTCCTGCTCAGTTACTTTTTGTGTAAAAAACCCTGAGATTTGTGTTTTCTGTCCTCAGTTGCAATGGAGGAAACTTGACATGTTTTAAGGGCAAGAAAATTAATCTGTGGGCCTTGGAAACCTGCAAAGGGATAAAGTTCACAGACAGCCTCACTTCACACCTTTGCTTTTCCAGGTCTTTTGTGGCCTGGCTCCTTCACCACCATCTTCATCCCAAGAAAGAAGGAATTTTAAGTCAAATCCTCCCAGGTCTGAGATGTGCTGGTCCAGCCTTGTGGTCTGGTCCCTGGAGCTCCCACAAGTGAGTGTGTGACGCTTTCAACTATGAATGAAAAGCTGATGTTGTGTCCTACAGCTGCTCCCCCACACACATCATGAACCCACAAAGGGTGCCCAGCCCTCCTTTCTCCAGCAGCACTGCACTTGGAGCTCTCCCACAAGGGGAGTTGGTGCTTTGTTGACCTGCTGATGGATCAGTTAATTAATTTATTCAATTATTTATTAATTTTTGAGCCTTTCTCAGGCGATGGTGCTGCTCATGGCTCCAGGTGTTGAGGGGGAGTGTTTGCTCAACAAAGCAATGCTCCCTGCTTGGTTCTCCTGGCATCAAGGCTGTTGATAAACCACATTCCCATCCCTTCTTGCCTTCAGCACACAGGGGGTATCCAAGGCTGGGACACTGGCCAAGCCCCTGTCATCTTTTCCAAGACCAAAGGAGCCCCCCTGTGCGATGCTGCCATTGTTAATGGTTAATTAAACCATTAGCCATGAAATCATTAGCCATATGTTAATTAATTAACTAGAAGCCATTGTTTATGGTTGATTACCATATCCAGCTCCCCAGCTGACCTGCCTGGGGTGTGGGTGGGCTGTGAGGCACTGTGGGCTAGCTGGGCAGTGACGAGGTGAGCCTTGGGGACAGCCTGGCCCCATGGGTGCCCGAGCTCAGGGGGGGCTGCACCATGCCCCAGTGGTCCTGCCATGCACTGAGGGGGTGCTGGCACTGCTGGGGGGGCTGCAGAGCCAGCTCTGGCCATTGTGTTTGAGCAAGGGCTGTGCAAACAGCGCTACGTGCCGGGCCAAGGCTGCCGCTGCCATTTCTTGTTGGCAGCAGCAGGTCGGAGGTTCAGAGGGACAGAGGTGGGTCCAGAGTCTATGTGTGAGGAGAGCTGTGACTCTGTGACTCCCACTGGGGGACTGGCAGGGGTGGCAGGGTGGGTGCACCATGCAGGGCTCTGGGGCAGGAGGGAAGAGCAGGTTGAGGTGGATGTTGTGAGGAAGAGGAGCACAATCCGCTCCTTCCCTTGCGCACCCACGCGCTCTGCCCCTGCACCAGCTCTGTGCTGCCTCCTTTCCCTCCTCCTGCCCTGTCTCCTCTGAAGTCCCCTCTCATCTTTGAGGGCAGTCTGAGGGCACGTTTGTCCCAAGGAACTGAACAGAGAGCCAAGGAGCTGAAGGAGGTGGGGGTGGAGTCCCTGAAATGCTGTGGGTTACTGGGGGGATGGGGTGCACTGGGGCTGAGGGTGAAGGTACATCCCCCACCCCACAGTTGCATAAGTGGTCCAAATACCAGTTCTTTGCAGATATTCAAATATCCCCTTCTCTGAAAATGCTGTGGGGCTGTGACAGCAGCAGCAGCAAGGCTGGGCTAGGAGTGTTTGCTGAGCAAGCAGCTGCTGATTGCACAGATGGGACTCACCAAGCTCCAGGCGGGTTGAACTTTGTTCCAGGAATCACCTATTACAACTTGTGCTCCCCTCACCTCTGCTGCCTTGGCTTTGGATTCTTTTCTCTGCCATGGGCCAGGGAAATTATTTTCTTCTGGGTCATTTATCATGAAATCACAGAATGGTTTGGGTTGGGAGGGACCTTAAAGCCCATCTAATTTCACCATGGGCAGGAACACCTTCCGCTAGCCCAGTCCAACCTGGCCTGGGACACTTCCAGGGATGGGACAGCCACAGCTTCTCTGGGATAAGTTCTCTTTCTATCTTTGCTGCCTCATGGTTCTTCCTCCCAGTTATCTTCTGTATCTTCTGCAATCCCTGGCCCAGGGCAGCTGGCAGGGCTGCTCAGAGGAGCTTCTGTCCCACCAGACATGGAATTGGGTAGAGCTGATGCAGTTTTTGGTGCCTGTCCCTGGGATGCTGAAAGGAGGCAAGAGCTGATATTTAGGAAAACATCTAATTCCCTGCAGTGCAGATGGCACACAATGTGGATCAAAGCAAGAGGTGTGTGCAGGCATGGGGGGCATGGTGCCAGTACTGGCACTGGTCATGAGATCTCTTTCCCTTGTCAGATCCACCCAGCAAAGCTTGGCTGGGAAGCAGGGAAAAATGGAGTAGAAACTATTGCAAACAGGCAGCTGGGACACCACATACCATAAGAAGCTGTTTCCGATTTCCATCAGTCGATTCCATCTTTGAAAAGGCAATTTCTGAGTCAGGAGAATGCAGGTCCAGGTTGGGGAGAAGTGAGGAGACAGCTCTGAACTGAGTAAGGGATGAGTTAAAGAAAGCAGAAGGAAAAGGGGATAGTTCCTCAAAGCGAGAACCCAAAGTGGGAATCCTGCAGTGTGTTAGGGGTCAAGGTGCAGCCCTGGCCCCAGCTGTGTGTGCTGTTCCTGGGGCAGGGCTGTGTCTTGTCCTGAAGCTGGAGCTCCCTTGGCTCAGCCAGGAAGATTGCAGATGCAGGGAAATGACTTAGGCAGACCCAGCACCCCACTGAATCCTTCAGGAGATGATGCTGTCCAAGGTTTGGGTTGGGATACAGTTCCCTGGTTTGTCCCTTCAAGCCAAGCCCTTGAGTGCTGCCAGGAGCTGGAACAGGAGCTGGCCAAAGTCCCAAAATCCAGGTGCCCCAGCTGGGGACAATGTCCCTGCCACAGGGCTCTGGCCACAGCACATCCTCTGTGTCCCCCCATGCCCTTTCTGCTTACACCTCTTTTATTTTTGCCTGGTCACCTGTGACCAGGAGAAACTGCACCATGGCTGCTAGACAATTGAGCACCTGTACTTTGGCATTTGTGAGCACAGCAGAGGTAACCCTGAACTGCTCCAGGTGCCCAGGTCTGTCCTTAGAACCAGGACAGCTCAACTTGCAGTGAATCCTTTAATTCAGCTTGGATTGCTGAAGGTGGGAATAACTTCTGAGCCACCTCCTGTGCCCTTTAACATAGATACTCCATACTACCTCTGCTGTAATTACCCTGTGGAATGAGAGAGGCAGCTCACATTTATCTTTTAGGGGCTAAGCCAGCACAACCTGCTCCCTTCTTTTGTCTTCTCTAGTTTAGTATGTCCTCTGTCACAGCCAGAACCTGCAGGAGTTGCTAATGGAAATGTTATGCTAATGAGAAAAAAGCTGATTTGGTGTAAAGCTCTCCACTGGGAAGCTGTTTGTTGCTGGGCTCTGAAAATCTGTGCTGGCATCCCTCGTGGTAGACAAGGAAGGAGTCACAGGTTGGTGGCTCCAACTTCCCTGAGCCTGCTGTCATTGCACAAGTCTGCTGACCTTGACTAAAGGCCCAGTCTTTTTTGGGGGATTTCCCACCTCAGGAAGTGTGCAAAAGGAACAAAAATCTTGTTTGTAACAGGATCTCCACAAAGCTTTTCATGGTGTTTGTTCATGTTGTGTCTCCATGGCATGTTTATGAGGATGGTGTTGATGTCAGCACGGGGCTCTGGGACTCCTGTGAGAGCCAGGACTCAGTAGAAAGGCTTGGTTTGATGGAAAAATCCTTCTGCTGCATACAAGAAATCAGGATAAAGTGGGATGGAAATGGATTGAGGTGTGGGATCAAAGCCCTACAAAGGAGGATCTTGTTTCCCATTCCTTTAACCAGGGGAGAGCTTTGTGTTCTTGCCTGCATGCCAGAGTAGCCCAAGGGCTGATTGCTCCCTAAGGAATGGGGACCCCAGCGTGATCCTTGTCCCCCACAGTCTCCATCCAAAGTGATCAGGATGGGCCCTGGATAACAGCTGGACTCAGTGGGTGACAGGAGGAGGATGCTGGTGGTCAGAGGTGTGCAGGTGGAAGGGCAGAACCTGTGCTGAAGGGGGGAACAGCAGATGTCAGGTCAGGTCCTGCAAGGCTGTGGGCATGGCCATGCTGAGACCCTCAGTGCCTGGCAGTGAGCAGCCTCCCCAAAAGGAGTTCATTTTCCTTTCCCACTGCAATTACAAGGGAATTGTAATTCAGTAATGCAGTGCAATGAAATAATTTCTCTCTATACCTTGCCTAGAACACAACTGATCTTTACTGATCAATCACCACTGTACAATTACAATGGTGTTGTTGCCCAGACAGGTTCTGGACTCCCCATCCCTGGAAGTGTCCAAGGCCAGGTTGGACAGGGCTTGGAGCACCCTGGGACAGTGAAGGAGGTTCCTGTCAATGGCAGGAGGGCTGGATTAGATGAGCTTTGAGGTCCTTTCCAACCCCAACCATTCTGGGATTTTATGGTTACACCTGCAGAGTGCAGCCATGTCCCTCCACCTTACGCAACTTTTAACAAAACATCTGAAGCAAGAATTTTTCTGGTTCCTTCCTTATTCTTGCAACATTTTCAGGAGCTGTTAGGGCCATGTCCCACTGCAGCTGGGCTTTGCCATCACATTCCCCAGTGCCACAGCACCCACATGACAGAGGGTGGGGACAAGGACCCAGTGGGTGATGCTGGGGGGCTCTGGGAAGGTGCTGCTGCATCTCAATGTCCACCCCAGCCCAGAGCTGCCTCACTGAGACCAGCCCCAGCCAGACCTGTGCCCTTGGAGCCCCTCCATCTCTGCCTACGTTTTCTGCTCCTTTATCCCTGCAGCTGGAAATGCAATCAGGATTAAAATGCCACAGGAGTCTAAAAGCCCACAGGAGGGGGTTTGAAATCTGCTCAGCTGGGTCTTTTGCTCCCCCCTCTCTTCTCCTCCCAGCGCTCTTGACAGTCCCAAAAACTTTTAATATTATTTTCCACATTGCAAAACAGCAATTACTGGAAAGGACGAGAGCCAGGGTCCAGCGGTGCCTCGAGGCTGTGCCAGCCCTGGGTGGCTCGGGAGTGAGCGCGGGAGGAGCCATCCCCCTCGGATTTTATCTTGATGAGAACATCTTGACCAGCGAGCAGGAAACAAATTCCTCTGTCACTCAGGAGTGAGAGGAGGCACCAGAAGGTCAAGCCTGCCCGTGGGCTCCTCAGCTATCCCTGGGCAGGGCAGGTGTTTCCCTGGTGGTGTGGTGTTGGGCTGGCAGGGAGGAGATGCCCTCCCAGCTCCTGGGGCCGATATTTGCTCACTGGTGTCACACTCAGCTCTTGACCTCTAAAGGGTGAGATGTTTGCACGGCTCGTGACAGATCTGTCTTTGAAAATCTCAAGAGCAAAAGGGAAATCAGTTTAACTAGAGTTCAAAGGGTCTCCAATAAGGACTAAGCCTTGCTGTTATTCTAAAGTGTTATTTCCATTAATTCCTTTTTAATGCTGTTTTAAAATTACAGAGTGGAAGGGAATGTTGGCCAACAGATTTTTGGTGGTTTCAAAACAACCACTATTAATCACCAGGGAATTATATTGGCTGTAAGAGTCTTTAAATGGGAAGGTAGCTTCAACCAGAACACATGTAGCAGCATGTAGTTGTGGTGGCAGATTAAAAATTAGCTATTGTGAAGCTTCCCACAGGGACAGGGGCTTGGAATTAATGATTACCATAAATTAACTAACTGGAGAGGGGTTGAACAGAAAGTGGTAGAGTTCAGCTTGACCCAGTGCTGAGCTGACCCTTTCCCCGTTCTTTTAATGCCCGAATCTCATTTCTGGCCCAAGCAGCCCAGCAGCAGCTCTTGGGCACAGTGGTGGGTGTCCATGCCAGCCCAGCTGGGCTCCTGGGACTGGGGAGGACGAGAAGAGGCTCAGTCCCTGCTCCCAGGGTCAGATCTAGCAGAGAGAGCTGCTCCAGCAGTTGGACTGGTACTGGTGCCAGGTCTGGTACTGCTGACACTGCCCTGGGAAACTGGTTCCCATGCTCTTGGTGTCTCCCCTTGCCTTCTCCTCTGTGTCCTTTTGGCTGCTGGCTTCTGCTGCCTGCTCCACCTGTAACTCCATGCCCACAGCAAAGTCAAATGCAAAGTGACCTTTGGTCCAGCAAAGTTCCCAGCATCACTCTGCAAGAAGCTCAGAGCTGCTCCCCTGGCTGCATCTGCCAGGACCTGCCTCAGTGACGTCCCCCTGCTGCCTTGTGGTGGTGGAATAGCAGTGGCTCACCCACAGGTTCACCCTGTGCTCCTCCACTCTTCCTCCCCTCTCACTACAAGGTGTTCCTGACCATCCCTGCCACAGCTGTGCCTGTGTCCCCATCCCAGTGTCCTGGGCTCTGCCACTGCAGGAGAACCTCCCTGGACGTGTGCACGGTATCACACAAGAGCCAGATTTCCACCTTTTCTCCTGTTCTCAGCCAGCCACATCTCTGGGATGGTCCAGCATCTCGTTGTGGGGATGTGTCCCTGTGGAAAGTGTCTGGCACATCCCAGGGAGCTGGGCACAGCCACTCTGTGGACAGAGGAGTTGTGCAAGGGCGTCGTGCGTGCCCTGGCGTGGGAGCTGGGGTCCTGCAGGACAGGAGCAGAGGCTGCTGTGCCACACAGGGCAGCTGGCACTCCTGCCATTTCTTTCCCAGATAACAGTGTTTACCTGTTTGTTCCCATAGATCTTTGGAAAATACACAGGAGGCAGGGCTGAGTGTTATCAGGCTCCAGCTGCACTCTTTGCAAGGGTGTCTTCAGCAGGAATTCACCACCTTCCCTTCCAAAATCCTTTCAGGAATATCACAGCTCCGGGTGCTGCACAGAGTGGCTGCTAATCCTGTTAACCTTTGGGTTAATTAAGCAAACAGAGATCCTTCATTAGGAGGAATGGCACTAATTGCACGTCTGAGAGGGTGAGTTTTGCATGGACCGCTGGCTGGTGGAGCAGAAGCCACTGCTGACTTCAGCAGGGGGGCTGGGGGGTTGATGGGGGCCTGCTTGGGAAAGGAGGTCAGGAAAACCTGTTTCTTCAGCACTGCTGGTGTTTGCTGGGGCGGGGGATGTGCACGGGGAGGACGTGGGGCAGTGCCTCCATGCTGCACAGCACACAGGGGTGAGCTGCTGGCACCTGGCTGCTGAGCTGCCATTAGTTTCCAACCTAAAAATGCCAATCTGTCGTGGTATGACCTGGTAAGCAGCTCTGGACAAGAGGCCTCAGTCTGCAGCTGGGCTTAGCACTCCAGGCTGGGAAGAGCGGCTTAAAACCGACAGAGAGCTCTTTGTTTGCCCTGTGCGGTTTAGAAATTAGGCAATACTTAGAAGCAATACTTAGAAGCAAATATTGGCTCAAACAACATCAGCTCCAACTCTCCAGTGGCCAGTTTGGCTCATCCCAGGTAGAAAACAGCATTTTGCAACACGGTCAAAACCTGACACGGAATATTTCTCCTAACCAGCGGGGAAACAGGTTTGTGGCATTTCCTGAAAAATAAACTAAGCATGGTGACTGTGCAATTGGAGCCCCAAAATTGGCACATAGGTCCAAACACGGCCTGCAAGCCTGTTTCTGGAAAGCCAGCCACAGCTCTCCAGGTATCTGTCAGGCCTTGGGAGCTGTGGGGAATGCCAAGCTGGTCCCAGTCCATCATCAGCCAAGGCCATGCTCCCAGAGCTGGCACTCCCACAGTGATGTACAGCTGCTGCAAACCCACGCTGACCTGGGCTCCAGAGCATCAGTGACTCCCTCTTCCAGGAGAGCCTTGGCTGGGATTTCCCCCAGGTTCTTACACAGGTGAGGTAAACCAGTTCTGCAGAAGTTCCCTGAGTTCTTCCTACCCCTCCTGGGCACCTGAATCTTGAAGCCCAGAATGGTTTGGGTTTGAAGTAACTGTTAAAGACCATCCCCTTCCACCCTCTGCCACCTTTCACTACACCAGTTTGCTCCAAACCCCTTCCAACTTGGCCTTGAGCACTTCAGGGATCCAGGGGCAGCCACAGCTTCTCTGGACAACCTCTGCCAGGGCCTCCCCAGCCTCACAGGGAGGAATTCCCTCCCAATGTCCCATCTAACCCTGCTCTCTGGCACTGTGCAGCCATTCCCCCTTGCCTTGTCACTTCATGCCCTTGTCCAAAGTCCCTCTCCAGTTTTCTTAGAGTCCCTTAAGGCACTGGAAGGGGCTCTAAGGTCTCCCCAGAGCCTTCTCTAGTCCTGCTGCTCACACTGCTTTGGATGTGGCCCAGCAGACACTTGGCTGCAATTGCACAGTGCCAGCTCATGTCCAATTCATCACCCATCAGTTCCCCAAATCCTCCTCCACAGGGATGCTCCCCATCCATTCCCGACCCAGAGTCACCATCTCACATCTCCTGAGATAGGCACCACTCTCAGCTGCTGTGAGTGCCAGTCTCAGCTGCTGTCCCACCCTGGCTATTGGCTGAAGATGATCTGGGAGGATGTGTTCCCATCAGGCTGCTCCTCCTGCCTCCGCCTGCAGGGCCAGGACAGGGCAAGAACCTGAGCCCAGCTTTTGTGGTTGACCATGCTGACATCCTTGTCGTGGGGACACTCCAGCCTTCCCCAAGCCACAGACTGGAAATTCCTATGTCTAGAGGGAAACAAGTTATCTCTGGAGAAGCTGACACTCCTGGTGGGTGTGTATTTTGCTCTCTTCCTTCAGCCCACCCTACCTCGAGGCTCAGTGGATTCTCCTTTGTTTTTTTCTTCCATTTTCCGGAAGGTGAGCCCAAGATCACTCAAGGTGAGCTGGGTTTTCATCACAGCTGCCACCCTGCTGACCCCTGGGAACACCAACATTAGCTCCACAGGCTTCCACAGCTGCCTAGGAGCACCTCTATGGGAGTAACTGCTCCACAGAGCTGGGTGAGATATCTGTGATGGTGTGGTGCCTTGATCTCAGCTTCCCCTCTTTTTTGGTGTTTTCCACACAACCAGAGCTCAGTTCAGCTGCACTGGCTCCAGGATGAGCTGTGCCATGGGCAGCAGCCAGCCCTGTGATAAAGCCAAGCCTTCTCCCACACAGCCATGCCAGCTCTAACTTTACCCCAGCTGCAAAAAAATCCTTTCCTTAGGACAGAGCCAAAACTCCAGCACAGCCTCATCCCAGCCACAAACCGCAGGGCACACACACACACACGGCCTTGCAGTAATGAGGGAGATGTGGAAATAAACAGTATCATTTTACCTTCTCTTTCTCTTGGCATTGTTCTTTCCCCAGGGTTCAGCTGTGTTTATGCATCACCAATGACCCGTGGTTGGGCAGAGGGTGTGTTAATTTGTATTTCTTCATCGTTCATGTAACTTTTAGCAGCAGCATCCTCTTTTGGAAAACACAACGGCCGGGATGTGCAGTGTTGCAATGCAACGAACTTGGGATGTGTGACAATAATTCAGGCTGTTCCATGAAGCTGTGCACTGCAGAAGGGTTGATGTTTCTGGATAAATGGGACAAAGTCTGAGGGGCACTGACTTAGCTCTGTCTTTTCTCACATGAACCAAGCATGGAGCTCCTGCCTTAAAGGCAACAAGAATTTCCAGTGTTAAAAATTGGGCTTTGCTGTTCAATCTCAGCTCAGCCAGCCAGACACAGGCACTGGGAATGGGACCAACCATACACCCAGGCAAGGCACAGGTCTGAGCAGAATCTGCACTTAGTGAGAGGCAGGATTCACCATGTGACTAAATGTGTATTTTCTAACTCCAAATTTGTCAAAGCAGGTGTCTGATGGATGTTCAGGGGAGAAAACTGCATCACACAGTTCATCCCTCCTGGACTCCAAAAAGAACGGCACTTTGCAGCTGGAGGCCACCCAGGACACTTTTCCTTCCCATAGTGGGCTGTGCTCCTCAGAGAGAATCACCCTGGAGACTTGCTGGGTCCTTTTGAGCCCTCAGCCCAGGTGGCCCAGAGGACACAGCCCTGGCCTGCTGTGCTTCTGCCATGGGGTACCTCCAAGGAGAGCTGTTGGAAGAGTTGGAAGAGTTTCTTCTCTGCAGGCTTGGCCACAGGAGTCAAAGCTGTTGAAAGAGCATCCACAGGAAGGATGTACACCAGGAGGAGAGAAAAATCCATCATGGAGAAAGGCAGGATTTGCTACCACCAAAAGCAGGTGTAGAAGCACCTCTGCATGTGGCTGGTGATGTTCCAAGTGATTTGTGGCTGGACATCTGGAAATGCAGGAGGTTGCTGGAATACAAGAGATATTACAATCCAAGCCTCTTCCTTCACCCCTGGATTTGCCCTGATGCCATCTGGGAGAGCAAGGGAGAGAGATGTGAACACCACCCATCAGCACACCACAGCCATCCCCTTGGCAGGTAGAGGAGGCACTGAGATGAAAGTATAATGTGAGAGGAGAGAGAGGAGCAGGAGTTATCCATGGAATAATGTCTGGGAACCATGTGCAGAAGGCAAAGATAGCTTGGGCTCTTCCACCTCTTCTGTTGAGTGGATCCTTTATGTTTTCCAAGCCCTCTTCTGCATCTTTCCCTGTAATCTGTCATGTGGTAAAAGTATCTTTATCTGGGTAGCACTGTAACTATTTATGGAGTCAATATGTCCAATCATTGCCAGCAATATTTATGTGCTCAGGTGTCTTTGTTGTTTCAGCTGCAGCTACAGCTTCTCAATATCTGTTAGAAGAGGCATTTTGGAAGAAATCAGCAAAAGGCTCCTGCAAGCCTTTGTGCCTCTTTTTCCCATGGATGGGATGTTGCTAAGGCTGCAGGAGTGAGGCAGGGATCAGTGAGACCTGCAGGAAGCTGGGGATGAATTTCAGTGGATTTAATTTTCCACCTGTCTTGGTGGAAAAAGACCTTGGAAGGCTACAGCTTGTCTGAGTAAATATGGATGGGAGATTTTTAAAAAGGAGAGGCTTGAGGTTGGAGAAAGTCAGGGAGAAATCCCCCTCCAGCTGCAGTGTGTTTGGAGATGCTCTGGTCACAAGAAATTCTGCTATTCTGGGAAAGCAGAGGATGAAGGGATGAGGAATAGGAACCACCCATGCTGAAGGAAGTGCTGGGGATGGTGCTACAATAACTAGGGTGGCAGCAGTGTCTCTCATTCAGTCACAGGCAGGGTGGGCTCCGGGTATCATAGTGCAGGTGGTCATTGCCTGAGGGCCTCCACCCTCCCTGGGACACTCTGTAGAGCCAAATCCTTGGCCTGGCACTGGGCTCCCACCTGTACTGAAGCCACTCTGGGCACCACCAGCAGCACCTGCAGGTCACTTTGCCCTGAGCCTGCTGGGAGAAGGGACAAGGGCCAGCCCAGGTGCTTCCAGTCAGCCTCCAGCTGTGTAGGGAGTGAAGGCTGTAGGAGAGGAAGGACCTGTGCAGGGGATCCTCCCTCTGAGGGAGCCTCGTGGTGTTAAAGCAAGGTGTGGGCTTCCAACAGCAAACCTGCAGCTTCTGTGGGATGCTCATGGTGAGTGGACAGCCCTAGTAGTGTTCTAGGGATTCTGTTTTGCCTGACGTGGTCCAGGGAATTCTCAGTTTGTGTGCACATGCCAAAGGCTGGAGCTGGTCCTGTACCTGGCAGCAGAGGTAGGGACTTGAAGGATGGGACAACATCACAAAGACTGCCCTTCATAAACCGAGCCATGCCCCGAGGGGATAGGCCAGGAGTGACACAACTGGATGGAGAAGGTTTGCAGAAGTGGGAGGAGGCTGACTGCTCATCTCACCATTTCTTCCCAGATTCATCCCCAAAATTTACCCAAAGTGCAGCGTGTTGCTTCCTTCTGCAGGGCGCTCATGGCGCTGTGTGGTCACTGCTGTCGGCTGTTTGTGCCAGACCATGTGTAAGAACCACTGAGTGCCTTTGGAGCCCGCTGCCATTGCCCGGAGCCCGCGAGGGAGCGGCCAGGCACTCGGAGCTGCGAGCCAAGGGGCGCCCGGCACCTCGGCAGCGCTCCTGGCAAACGCACAAAGCTCGGCTCTGCATCCAGCAGGGACTTTCTGAGATTAGTTCTGGGCAAGGCAGGGGGTGGGCAGCACAAAGAAAATCGTCCCTCCTGCGGCGTTTGAGCCCGCAGGAGAATTCAAATGTCACAACTCGGGAATTTTCCATCTGAAGCCCCTTGTAAAATGCAAAGCGCTTTGCCCTGCTCCGGCTCCTGCCTGCGGAAGGGTTCAGTGCCAAAGTGAAAGGCTTCCTAAAAATGGGCTGATCCAGGGAGGGGGGCGATTTAGGAGCTATTGAGAAACAAGGAAGGACAAACAGTGTTAGGTCATTGCTTCTGCAAACACAGCCAAGGCTGTTCCTCTATAAAAGGAGCAGAAAGCGGTTCCAGAGCCATCACAGACTTGGAGGGGACGGTCTGTGACCAAAGGCTGCTGCTCCCCTCCCTCGGCACCCGACCCCCTGCTCAAGCATGAAACTCGCACTCGGCACCGTGCTGTCCTTCGGGATCGTGGGTAAGTGCTGACAGCAGCCTTGGGGGAAGGAAGCCAAAAGGGACCCCAGGCAAGGCTGCCCTGGGGCTGCGGCACACGCCAGAAGTTTCGGAAAAGCCGGGACAAGAAGCGGTGCTGGCTTTGGCAGCCGTGCCTGTGTCAAGGAGGAGTGTTCTGAGTGTTACCCTGGCATGGAGGGAGGGCTGCAGCTCCCACACTGCCCATGCCCACCCTGCAAGGAGCAGGGATGCTCCGCTCCCAGCACCGCGGAGGAGAATGCCTGGGACGGGCTCTGCTCTCCTGTGTCACGGGGTGAAGGGGAAACTCATCCTCCGGCACGGGCTCAGCCAGGGGGGACAAATCACTGCAACACCTGCCACAAGCTTGCACTTGTGTTTGGTTAAACCCGAGGGCAGTGACAGTAAAATAGAGCTTAAATACTGAAAGATGCGGCGTGCTTCCCACTCTGTCTTGCTGCTGCAGCTGCACTTTGCTCAGACTCCTGTCCATTATATGCCAAGTTTGTGCTGCTTGGAGCGATTCTTTCCTCTTTCTCTGCTCGCAGTTGTGGCTGGCAATGTGCAGGTTGCTGTGGCAAGGAGACTGCTGGCTGCACCTGGCCTGGGGAGTGATGCCTGGACAGGGAAAGAGGGATCTCCTTCCTGGAGTAGGCAGCAGGTCTCTTCTGATCCCCTATAAAGTGTGGTGGTGATTAATGTCCTCTGGAAGGAAGTGCACCCTGTGCCACTGGCATCAGGAAGCCCTTCAGCACCTCTGCTGAATATTAGCATGCAAAAGATGTTTTTTTAATGGTTCTTCCTCTGCTGCACAGAAAGAGACAAGAGGTCACCCAAAAGCTCTGTGACAGATGCTGGGCACTCAGGCTGCCAGTGCCTTCCCAGTGCCACCAGTGCAGCTGGTTTGACTCCCTCGGGAGGTCCCCACCCAGCCTCTGCCCCAGGCAGGTTAAGGTGACCATGGCTTTGTGCTGCCAACCCTTGAAAAATGTATGATGAACTTGAAAAACATATGAAAAAAGGGGTGGTGGCCAGAGGAACTGAGGCTAAGGATTCTCCCTGTGGCCAAATTCAGCAGCTCCACTGGGAGGCTCAAAAATCAAGAGTGGCTATTTCTGAGATGGAAGAGAAGATGAAAACCACACAGGTTAATCTGGAGGTGTTTGGATGAAATGTGCCATTGATGGTTTGGAGGGAGAGAGGGGTGCAAGTGAACTCAGTCTGCACAGCCCTGCCTGGAAGGGGCAGAGGGAAGGTGAAGTGTCAGCACAGGCTGGCCTCATCCTTGAACTGCAAGTTTCCAGCATTTCTGGGTTCAGGTTTCTGGAGGAGACATAAATCTGCATCCACCTGAGGCTTTTGCTTTGTTCTGGTCCCCCAGAGCAGCCATTCGGCTGCTGTTACTGGTTGGGGGACTCCTGGAAGGACTGTGGTGGTGCTGTGGCTTCTCTCATGGAGTGCAGTGGAGCAGGTGAGACATAGGGACAGTTCAATAAATCATTCAGCTGCCAAGGAGGTGAGAGTGGCAGTGCACTGCACCCAGCCTGGCCAGGTCAGAGCTGCTCCCCCTCCAGGGTTATTGGCACAGGCACTGCTTCAGTGCTCCAACTGTTCTCTCTGTCTTTGCAAAAGCCTGAGCTTGATTTCTATTGAAGTGTGTGGATTCGTTCTCCTAATCCTGGGGATGTTGCTGTGAGTCCAGGCTGCTTGAATCACAATAGTCCAGGGACAGGAATGGTCGTCCCAGATGCTCCTGATGGTGCACACATCAGGCAAGAGAGAAAGAAAGAGAGAAAGAGAGAAAGAAAGGAAGGAAGAAGCAAGCTTCCTGCACAGCTTGGGAGATCCTGCACATGGCCATCACCACAGGGAAGCAGTGACCTTGTGCTCACAGAGATGCTGCTTCCCTCCAATCAACACCTTTCTATCTCTCTGAGACAACTTATTTCTGGTTCTTTCTACAGCTCTGTGTTTTGCTGCTCCCCAAAAGCCAAGCATCAGGTGGTGCACAATATCCTCAGCAGAGGAGAAAAAATGCAATAGCCTGAAGGACCACATGCAACAGGAGAACTTTGCTTTCAGCTGCCTGCAGAAAGCATCGTACCTCGACTGCATAAAAGCCATTTTGGTGAGTGGGCAGGAAATTCCTCTGCTGGGATGTTTCAGCAGCCTGTTACAGCTGGAGATAGAGTTTCCTTTCAGTCCCTGGTGGTTACCTGATCCCCTGTTGTACACAAGGATCCAGCAGAGACTCTGGGAAGCGTTTTCCCTGCTCTTTGTTAATTGATGAAATCTCTTTGTTGTTCAGAATAGCGAAGCAGATGCCATTAGCTTGGATGGAGGTCAAGTGTTTGAGGCAGGCCTCGCTCCCTACAAGCTGAAGCCCATCGCTGCTGAGGTCTATGAACACAGTGAAGGTACATTTCCATGAGCCAAGTGGTGAGAACAAACTGAGAGTGCAAAGGCCATCCTTTCCTTGCAGAGTTCCCATATATTTTGGTTGGGGTTCCAAGATATTGCCCCAGGTTTCCAGCTCCGTGTGGGGGGCAGTGCAGCAAAATGTGAATCATCACCCATGGTCACAGGATCCAGTGCCCCATTCCTTGTCATTTGCTGCAGTGAAAGTGTCTCTGATCCCATGAGCAGAAATCATAGTCCTCCTGAAACATGGCATAAAAATTGTGCTGGTCCCAGAGATCTGCTTTCAGTGGCCTTGAACTCTGTGGGTGAAACACAGAGCTGGGTGACACAGATAAGTTCTGTGATTTTCAGTGCAGTCATCAAGACAGAAAAAAAAAATGATTGGAGAGGCAACAGCATTACTAGTGGTTGGGAGGGACACCCAGCTGAGATCACTGAGGCAAGAAATGCAGGCAATCCCCAGGGAATAAACAGGGCTCTGCAACAATCCCTTCTGATCAGAGTGAGATCCATGGCTCCATCCCTATTCACTCACTGTACCATCCTTCATCTCTCCCACCTTTTTCCTGAGAGCCAAACAGATGTTATTTTCCTGCCACATCCAAAGCTCCCAATCTCTTTTGACCTCTTCCCTGCAGTTCAGCCTGTTTGTACACAATATTCAGGATCAAAGCAACGCTGCAGAATCATTCCCAATGTGGTAGCTAAGGA
Organism: Catharus ustulatus; assembly: GCF_009819885.2. Lineage (NCBI taxonomy): Eukaryota > Metazoa > Chordata > Aves > Passeriformes > Turdidae > Catharus > Catharus ustulatus. The sequence continues at coordinate 4,814,199 of NC_046230.1, forward strand.
AAAGATCTTAAACCTAAACTGAGGTCTCTACCACCCCCAAAACTCAGTCATTGTATCCATATATAGCAGGTGACAGACTGGGTGAAATTCTAAAGACTAAATATGGAGTTTCAGTCTCACAAGGCATCGGTGGGCAATGGCATTTGAGAAGAGACTTGCAAAAAGCTTAGTTGAAGTTCCTTACAGAACTATGGCACCTTGAATGTGATAGCATTTTCGGGTCCGTTACTGTAAGCTGTAGTGTGCAGCATTAGTTCAATATGGGCAGCACTAGCTCAATGACAAGACTACCCCAAGAAAATGAGAAAATCATAAGTGTTCAACCAAATTCACTTAGTGTCTGGAAATGCAGCACTTTGTTCCCTGAAGCTGGGGGTTTAGCATGATTGGAAATGTTCCTAAGTCCTCTTTACTCATTGCTTTATTCCTTTTTTCCTGCACTGCAGGCTCCACTACCAGCTACTACGCCGTGGCTGTGGTGAAGAAAGGAACAGGCTTCTCAGTAAATGAGTTGCAGGGCAAGACCTCCTGCCACACGGGGCTGGGCAGGTCTGCTGGCTGGGTCATCCCCATCGGGACACTCATCCGCCGCGAGGACATCGAGTGGGACGGCAAGGACTCGGGCTCCATCGAGCAAGGTGAGGTGGGGCAGTGACACTGCTGGTGGGAGCTCAGCCAGGGTCAAAGGGGTGTTACCCAATCTTCTGTAGGGGTCTGGAGGGCACTGACATTTCTTGTGGATCCCCTCCCTTCCCTATCCTCCTAAAAGTGAGTTTTTGACCAGCTATTCCTTCTTCCTCATCCGCAGCCGTGGCCAATTTCTTCTCTGCCAGCTGTGTTCCTGGTGCCACCACTGAGCCCAAGCTGTACCGTCAGTGCAAGGGGGATGCCAAGACCAAAATGTCCCGCACAGGACCTTACTCTGGATATTCTGGAGCTTTCCAGTGAGTGAGAGTTCTTTTTCCTTTGGGCAAATATTCTACCCCTGACACATGCAAGTTTTTGTTACACCAAGGAGGGCTGTGTTGGAATCAGGGGTCCTGAGGAGACTCAATTACCTCTCTGCCATTACAATTTCTTCCCTTCCAGCACAACTTTTCTGGGGAAGACCATTGCTCTATGGCTGTAGTTTATGCCAAAAATAATTTGTTGAAATGGGAGATAGGGACTCACAATGTCAGTTTTTCTAACTTCTCTTCTGTTCCTCCCACCTGCAGGTGTCTGAAAGATGGGAAAGGAGATGTGGCTTTTGTGAAACACACAACTGTTCAAGGTACACCTGCAAGATCCCTCATTTCTCCTCTTTCTGGTCCCACCTCTCACTGCCACTCCATCCTGCAATTTGTCTCCACAGTGCAGCTTTCATTCCTCTCCAGGCCCAAATTCTTCTTTCATCTCTTGAAAAGAGTTTTGTACATTGTGAACTGACTCATCCGTGTTATTGAGAAATGGGATTATGGTGGATCCACTTCTTCTTCTCTGAGGTTCTTTGTAGTTGGAAAACCTGCTTGGTGCCGTATCTCAGAGCCAGCTGTAATGTGAGCTATTGAGCAGGTCACCCATCCCTCTGAAGGGATTTTGGAGGGAATTCAGCCCACAACAAGGGCTCACTATGATGCCTTGGGAGGCTCCCTAGAACAGAGGCTGGACAGAGTTAAAGGAATAAAGCAGGTTTTTATTAAAAGGCCTTCAAAGGATTCACCTTGGGCTGTACAAGAGCCAGGCCATGGCTACACCCAAGATGGACACCTGGTCAGGAATTTTCACACTTTTATATGTTTGGGTTAATTTGGGTTAATTGTCCAATTCCAGCTCCAGGTTCTGCAGTCCCACCCTCCCAGATTCTCTCCTCAATTCACTGCTGTTTGCACTTTTTGAACCTGAAGCTGCAGTGGTGTCCTTGGTTCTAGGGCTGGAAAAGGATTGTTTTGTATGCCTGAGCTGTGAGGAGAGCTTGTAACACTTTATATGAAGCTCAGAGTTATATCCTAGTACAGTACAGAATCTGGAAAACATGAAGGCTAAAACTTAAGGCATCATTCCCTCCTTTAGAGGCTTGACAAGGCCTCAACCTTGTTGAGTCTCTATTCTAAATATCTACTAATAGGTATTTTTTATTTATTCATTTTAATTTTATTTATTTATTTATTACCCTGTGGAGACCAAGGATGGCCTGGCACACCTAAGGACCTGCAGTGAGCTCAGTGGAGGGTCACCAAGGTGGTCATGGGGCAGGGATAACTGTCCTGCAATGAAGGGCTCTGTGGAATGGACTTAATCAGCCTGGGACTGGATACAAGGGGAATTTTTTCCCCCTTGGGGACAGTGAGGTAGTGGGACAGGTTGTCGTCCAGGACAGCTGTGCACTCTCCATCCTTGAAGGGTTTCAAGATCTACCTGGAACATCCTGTTCCATTCCTGCAGGGAACACCCTGCCTTGACCAGGGATCTTCAAAAGTCCCTTCACACTTGAATTCTCCTGTAACTTTGTGATGTCAGTCCTGGGCTTTGTCTTCAGCCTTGACATTAGTCACCTACTGTCCTTCACAGACCATTGTGCAGCTCCTGACCTGCTCAATCCATTTATGTGGGATTTGTAAACCTGTTTGTATCCCTGTGTGCATAAATCCTCGTACTGTTGGGTTAGTTAGGGCAGAGGCTGAGGGGATCTCTCACTGCCTTCATTTGCCCAAGCTAACCCCAATGCAAGGGGGGTGCCTGCAAAGAATTCCCCCCAGAGCTTCAGCAGAAATAAATAAATTACAAAACTTCCCAACCTGGCCTTTCTGCCCATTTTCATGGTCTTGCATGTCATATTTGCTCCCTTCCTTCAGAAAATGCCCCAGCTGAGAAGGATGAGTACGAGCTCCTGTGTCTGGACGGCACCCGCCAGCCCGTGGACAACTACAAGTCCTGTCACTGGGCCAGGGTTCCTGCTCATGCTGTGGTGGCTCGAGATGACAGCAAGGTCAATGACATCTGGAACTTCCTCTCCAAAGCACAGGTATCACCAAGCCCTGCTTCCCTTCCTCTAACATCCTCTGTCCTCCGGTTTTGATTGCTGTCCCCAGCTTTCCAAGAGTTTTGGTGTGGTTATTCGCTGATTGTTTTTCCCTTGTGGCAGGAAAAATATGGTGTGGGCACAACCAGCACCTTCCACCTCTTCGGGCCACCTGGCAAGAAGGACCCAGGCCTCAAAGACTTGCTCTTCAAAGACTCTGCAGTACAGCTGAAGCAAATCCCCTCACTGATGGATGCTCAGCTCTACCTGGGCTATGAGTATTACACTGCTGTCCAGAGCCTCCAGAGAGGTAAGCAGGACATCAAATACCAATGGCATGTCAGCATGGGCTGTGTGGAAGAGTTGGCAAAAGGAACATGATTTTTTCAGGCACAGACTGTACCATGTGCAAAATATTCCCTGTGGAATCACAGAACCTTCTCAAACTTCACTTGCACCAACAAAGGAATTTGTTGTATCCATACCCAAATCATCACACTAACAAATATGAAAAATCTACACAAACTCCACACCAGTTATTGAGCTGGTGGTAGAGATCAGGCATGGTCAAAACTGCTGCTTGGAAAAGCCATTTCTGGGATGTAAAAAAAAGGGACATCCCAGGACAACAGGTTCAGACACTTGAGGGAAACAATGTCCTTGATTTCCATCGAGACTCATTGAACATTTTCTGATAGCTTTAATACCCCACAAATGATCTCTGAAACCCACTTAGAATTAATTCAGTACAATTTAAAGTACTTCACTTCTGTTAAGTGGCATTTATGGAAGGTGGTGAATGGACTTCACATAGCATCAAAGCAGAACATTCAAGCACTGTTTTACAGAAACATAACTGGGGTGTAATTTTCGAGCTCAGTCTGGTCTTAGTCTCGTGGCTGTCTGGGCTGTGAGGAGTGCAGAAATGTGGGACAAATTACAGGCAGCAATTCCAAGTTCTGTTATCACAGGGGCATTTAGTGGCTGTGCTGTTTTAGCTAACAGAAATCTGCCTGAATGGTTTGTGTTATGCAGCAATTCACCTTTCTGACCTTGAAGCTGATTTTTGAGCCTACTTCAGCTCAAGAACCACCTTTTCTATTCTCACCAGCCCAGGGCTTAATTACCAGAACTCCCTGCCCAGAGCAGCAGCAGCAGGCTGGTGTGTACAGGTGGTTTGTGGCTGAGTCCCTGGTGCCCAGGCTCATGCCCATGTTCCCTTTGCAGATGGCCTGACCCCCAGCCGCAGAGGCACAAAGGTGCAGTGGTGTGCCATTGGCAGGGACGAGAAGAAGAAGTGTGACGTGTGGAGTGTGATGAGCAACGGGGATGTGGAGTGTGTTGTGGCAGATGACACCAAGGAATGCATCACTAAGATCATGGTACAGCTTTTTTACCTTCTCACTGTGAACTTCTCAGGTGCTTCTTTTGCCATCTGAGCTCTGCAAAGCGCTGGGCTGGGGATGCACAGTGTGTCATTTCTGTGCCTTTCCCTTGCAGAAAGGTGAAGCAGATGCCATCAGCTTGGATGGAGGCTTTGTTTACACTGCTGGCATGTGTGGCTTAGTGCCAGTGATGGCAGAGAACTATGAGGGTAAGCACAGCTCTGTCTCAGGGTCCAGGTGGTGGGGAATGGGCTGGTGCCCTTTCATTCTGGAATCTTACAAAGCAGCTGCAGTGCTGCATCCTGCAGAAATCACACAATATCCTGGGTTGGAAGGGACCCACCAGGATCATCAGCCCAACTCCTGGCCCTGCACAGATACCTCAACAATCCCACCCTGTGCATCCCTGACAGCATTGTCCATAGGCTCCTGGAGCTCTGGCAGCCTTGGGGCTGTGCCCATTCCCTGGGAGCCTGTTCAGTGTCCCAGCACACTCTGGGGGAAGAACTTTTTCCTGATACCCAACCTAATGCATGGTGCTCTGAGCCACTCTGCTCACCATTGCACTCCTTGTCTTTCCATGGAAGCCCTGGCAGAGCAGGCATGGAGAGTCAGGAACTCTTCTTTGTTTTAATTAGGATGTCCTGGTCCTTTAGCACCAGCCTTGGTAAAACTGCTTGTTTTAGCTCAGAGGAGCAGCTGGAGGCTGTGCTTTGTTCTGCTGATGCACAAGGTGGTACTTGAAATGAAATGGTCACTTCTACAACAGAGTTTCTCCAGAAATTAGCAAGCTCGATTCTTCTTCTGGATTTGAGATCTCTTTAACTTAACATCTTCTTCTTCTCCCCTCCCACAGATAATTCTGCAGATAAACCCTGTAACTCACAAGAAGAACCAGGTAATTACTGCCAACAGAGGGACAGAAAACTGCCCAGAGGGATATAAGTAGAAAAGTAGATATGAGTCATGAGTAGAGAATAAATGGCCAATCTCCACCTAAAGGGTGTCCAGTGTAGATATTAGAATTTTGGGAGACAGGTTTAGCGGTTGGAGGGAAAATTAGGGGCTGCATTAAGGTCAAGGTGAAGCATTTGGTAGTGGCAGAGATGGGTGTGGTCACACCATAACAGTGTCAGGGCTGTGAACAGACAAAGAGGGTCTGGGCTGCAGCAGTAGGAAATTGTTCTTTCTGGAAATGGAAAGGAGGAGAGGAGAGGAGGGTTTTGTCCTTTGCTAGGCAGAGAATAAGAAATCAGGAGTGGATACAAAATCCTCACACGTCTTGTCTTCTCATAGCCTTCTCATAAACTCAGGTGTCAGAGCTTTGGAGGGCAGGGAAATGTCAGGGATAATAATTTCCCAGGAGTGTGGTGGAAGTAGATCCATCACATCTACAAACTGTTCCATTGTTGCTGCCTGACTAAGTATTTATAAGCACAAAGTAATTCTGTGCTGTTCATAGGTGCCCTTTCCCAAGTGAAACCAGTGCCCTCTGCTAAGGAATCAGTGGCATCCTTGGGCCAGGCCTCAATTCTTCTCTATTTTATCTTCTGAAAGCAACCTACTTTGCTGTGGCTGTTGTGAAGAAGGCTGACACAGACATCAACTGGAACAATCTGCAGGGTAAGAAGTCGTGCCACACCGCCGTGGGGAGAACTGCTGGCTGGAACATCCCCATGGGCCTGATCCACAACAGGACAGGCAACTGCAACTTCGGTGAGTCCAGTTTGGCATCTGTTCCTTTGAGCTGGGAATCTGCTCACAAAAAATGTTTTACCATCCTTCATTGGGTTTTCAAAGTTCATTGTGCTGCAAAGATTGTGTGCTGGAGGGAGGAAATGGAGAAGGCTCTGTTATTAAAGGTTTCACTGAGCAAAATGTTAGGTTTTTGGTGTCTGCTTCAGAGTAAGATATGGCACATCAGCTGCTTTGGGGGTCTTTGCTTTCTTTTCACATCTCTCCTCTTCCCTTCGCAGCAGCCCAAGAGGTATTCCCAAAAAGGGAATGATGTATGGTGCTTGTGCAGGGTGTGGAGTGGGGATAAAGGATGGAACTCAAAGGGAGGGCAAGGGCTGAGAACAGGGGACTGAGGCTGATCAAGAAACTTAAAGGGTTTGATCTGACTGCCTGAGAATTCACTGAGAGTTATGGTCCAACAAAAATAATTTGGAAATGTTATCAATGTTATCAACCAAGACAAAGTAAGCATATAATTTTTAAAAGGAAATGTCTAACCACACAAAGACATTAGTGGTAGCAAATTTTATTCCTGCCTTCCTTTCCCACTGTCCCTTCTACCCCAAGAGCTCTGACACTGGTGGCAAATGCATCTCTGCTGACCCATAAAGGCTGTGGAGGCTTGTGTGTGAGCTGGGAATGGTTTGCAGGGAAAACATTTCTCTTTTTGTGCTAAGATAGTGCCTATTGCACTTGAGCCTTAGGCCCTGCTTCATCACAGAATCACAGTCACAGAATCACAGAGTAACAAGATCACAGAATCACAGAGTCACAGAATCTTGGAATGGTTTGGGTGGAAAGGGACTTCAAAGCCCATCCCATTCCACCCCCTGCCGTGGGCAGGGACATCTTCCATTGTCCTAGGTTGCTCCATGCCCCATCCAACCTGGCCTTGGACACTACCAGGATCCAGGGGCAGCCACAGCTTCTCTGGGCAACAACAACAATAATTACAATAATAACAGGACCCAAGTTCCATGGTCAAAGCTGGCAGTATGTGATTTGCTGCCCACTAAGTCATGCTCCTTCCCCCAGCCCGTTTCCATCTCCCCAACGAGTGCTAACACAAACTCAGGGCAAGAATGTGCTATTGAAATCAAACCTTCTCAGGGCAGCAAAAGTGAATTTCTCCTATTCCTGCCTCCAGATGAATACTTCAGCGAGGGCTGTGCTCCTGGGTCTCCTCCCACATCCCGCCTCTGCCAGCTGTGCAAGGGCTCAGGAGGGGTCCCTCCGGAGAACTGCGTGGCCAGCAGCCACGAGCAGTACTATGGATACACCGGAGCTTTACGGTACGTGCTGGGACACCCAGGCTGCCCAGGGTCCTGGGGCTGCTCACAGAGGGCAGGGCACAGCTGAAGTACAGCCTCATGTCCACACTAATTTGCTCTTCTTCTCCATTACACCACTGGAAGTATGTATTGCTGTAATACTATACATATGCCACGTGCTTTTTCTTTGCTTTCTGAAAATTGATGTGAAATATCCCCCTTCTGTAAAACTCACAGGCAAATCTGGAGGGGCACAAGCCTTCCCACAATGGCAGAGGTGCTCCTCTTTTAACATAAATAAGGAGTGTAAAGACTGTGTTTCAGATCTCTTTAAAATATTTGTGGCAGGGCTCCTACAGCTGGGTGTCCTTGGAGATTAATTGTACATTATAAGACTCAAGTCTAAATCAAATCTGTGGGAAAGGGACAGGATTCAAGCATTTACATCACTGGCCTCTTTTCCTACTTCCCAGGTGTCTGGTTGAGAAGGGGGATGTGGCCTTTATCAAGCATTCCATCGTTCAGGAGAACACTGATGGTATGTGGTCATGCTTTCCCCATCTGCACTACTGCTCAGCTGATGTCCTCCTTCTACACAAGATCTCTGAATCTCCAAACCCATTCTCTTTAAAGGCAAAAATACAGAAAGCTGGGCCAAAAATCTGAAAATGGACCAATTTGAGTTGCTGTGCACTGATGGGCAGCGGGCAAATGTCATGGATTACAGGAGATGCAACCTGGCCAAAGTCCCTACCCACGCTGTGATGACACGTCCTGAGAAAGCACAAGAAGTCCGTCAGATGCTGGAGAACCAAGAGGTTTGTAGTGCTGAGAGCAGAAGAAATATTGTGGGGTTGATCTGGTTTTACCCAAGTCAGTGTAAGGTGGAAACTTTTACCTCACTGCTATAGGGTGACAGCTTTGCTGTCCCTTGCCCTCCCCCTTCTTCCGTCCCTTCCCAAGTGCTCCTCCTCCTCTGCCACCTTGGCAATACAGACAGAAGGTTCAATCCTAAATTTCTGGAGCCTGATGGTGAAGTCCAAAGAACAAGAAATAGACCAGCTTTCTACTTCTCTTCATGCCTTTTTTTTTTTTTTCAGAGGCTGTTTGGAGCAAAAGGAAGCAGGAATAAAGATTTCAACTTGTTTGCATATGAATCCAAGGATCTTCTGTTTAAAGACCAGACAAAGTGCCTGATCAAGCTCCGTGATGGAATGTCATACAAGGAATTCCTTGGAGATAAATACTATGCTTCACTTGCCAGTCTCAACACCTGCAATCCATCAGGTAACTGAACAGCCCCAGAGGAAATCCTGAATTGCAGTTCTTACCTTGCAGGCATGAGCAGTTTCTTCTGGAACTGTCCGTTCACTGCCTTTAAAGGAAGAAGATGCAAATATTATTTTCTCAGAGTTCCTTGGATGCACTGAGAACAGACTTAAAATCTGCTGCTCTGGCAGTGAAAAAAAAGACTTTTCCTCACCCTTAGAAAATATGGACTTTGAGAAACAGCACAGAGAGCCCCCCCGGACCCATCATGTGGGATTTGTGGTTAAAGCTCTTTTTTTGTGGTAGATTTTCCATGGTGTCCCATTGTTGGCATGACTGGGTATGTGCTGGTGGGATGGGAGTGTTTAAAAGCAGGATCTGAATTTTTCTTTGTCTTTTCCCTTTCCAGATCTTCTCCAGGTGTGCACCTTCCTTGGGGAACAGTAGTGAGATGGGAAGGATCGTTGAAGTGGGGGAGAAAACCTCAAGCCATGACTCCTCTCGTGCCCTCAGCACCAAACACTGACCTGCGGAGGGCCCTCTGCCTTCACTGCTTTCTCTGCCCTCCCTCACCACTCTGAAAGTAGCTCTTTGACACTTTACAATTCTCTGCTGCCAGCACAGCAAAAAATAAAATCTCTAATCTAAACGTGTGTCCTGAGATTTTTACAAATGTTTCTTAACCTCATTCCTTCCTCAGTGCCTCTTGAAGATACCAGCATGGCTGCTGTCACTTACTGCTGCCCCTTAGGGAAATTTCTTGCACCATTTGCCAAAGCAAAATGGATTTAATATATCCTGGAGCCCAGTTAACAGATGCTTTGTACTCTCTGTGCTTTTGCTTTGCCCAGATTACCCCACTGTCTCCCTGGCACGTGAGGGTTCTCCAGTGTGGTGGGGACACAGGGAGAGTCTTTGTATCAGGGAAGCTGAAGAAGGAATAAAAACCACTCCAGACCAAAATAATACAGTGGGAATAAGATGGGAGGTGTGAACAGAAACTGCTGTGTCTCAGATCTCAGCTGGCTGGGTCTGAGTCCCTTGCACCAGGCAGGACTCACTGAGTACATACCTGCATTGATGGGGAGAGTCCAGGCTTAGGCTTCCTTTCTGGAAAAATCTAGCATTTGCTCAGAAACATGTTTGTTTTGGTATTCTGCCTGATTTTGTGCTGCTGACCTGAAAACAAACAAGTGGTTTGTTTTGCCTGATTCTGAGCCACAGCAAAACTACAAAGGTGAAACAAAAAGGGCTGCTGAAGCTCTCTGCTCCAGAGGAACAACCTGGGCTCATCCAGGGTGTCCCAATGCTGCTGTCAAGGCAGGCATGGAGGAGCTGCTGAGAGCACAAAGCTCCTGGCTTTGAAGAAATTAAATTTTGATGATTTTTTAGATTCATATGGTAAGTATGAGAAGTCCACCAGCCTGACTGAAAATCCCCCAGGATGGCAGAAATGCAGAGTGTTACAGGAAAGGATGAAATGTAGTCCCTCAATGTAGTCCCTCAGTTTATGTAGGATGAATACACTGCACAGGTGGGTTCTTAACCCATTCTTCAAAACTAGCAAAGAAAGAGAACTGGTGCCTCTAACACGCTGTTTCTACAACTCAGTATGGCTACAGTTAGGAAATTCCCCCTAAAAAAGCTGCACTATCTGCATTTCATGTCAGGAGTAAGCCCTTGTCCCATAAGTAGAAGGGATAAAAGGAAACTCACTAGGGGATCACTCAAGCCAGAGGGACCTCTGGGGATCTCCTGCTCAAGGAAAAGGATCAGCCAGGGTGCTCAAGGCTTGACCTCCAACGATGGCAGCTCCAAACCTGGCTGGGCAGCTGTCCTGCTCCTGGCAGCCCCCAAAGGAGAACATTCCTCTCATGGTTTCAATGAGTTCCTGCTACTCCTTGCCCTGCACCACTGTGGGAAGACTGGCACAAACAGCCATCCCTTCCTGGGACAAAACACCCCCAAGGAATGCTCGAGGTTTGGGGCAGAGTGGCTGGGAAGCTGGGAAAGGCCCTGGGGGTGCTGGTGACAGCGCTGGACACGAGCCCAGGTGTGCCCAGGTGAGCAGAGGCCAATGGCCCCGGGGCTGTCCCAGCCACGCTGTGTCCAGCAGGCCCAGGGCAGGGACTGTCCCTCTGTGCTGGGACCTGTGAGGCACCTCCAGTGCTGGGACAGCTCGGGGCCCTCACAGCAAGAGAGACATCGAGGGGCTGGAGCGTGTCTGGAGAGGGGAGCAGAGCTGGGGAAGGGCTGGAGCACAGGGAGAGGTTGAGGGAGCTGGGAAAGGGGCTCAGCCTGGAGAAAAGGAGGCTCAGGGGGAACCTTCTGGCTCTGCACAACTCCCTGACAGGAGGGGACAGCCGGGGAGGTCGGGCTCTGCTCCAGGGAACAGGGACAGGAGGAGAGGGAACGGCCTCAGGCTGTGACAGGGGAGGTTCAGGTTGGACATCGGGAAAACTTCTTCCCAGAATGAGCTGTCCAGCCCTGCACATCCGCCTGGGATTTAAAAGCCCTATGTATGTGGCACTTCGGGACATGGTTTAGTGGTGGCCTTGGCAGCGCTGCGGTCAGAAAGCTTTTCCAGCCTAACCCATTCCATGTTTCCCCAGACTCCCCCAGGGAAACCCTGCCATCCCAACTCCCCACGGGAGAACTACCACTCCCATGAGCCCCCGCGCGCCGCCCTTCCCGGCATGCCGCAGGGCCGGAAGCGGAAGTCTGGCATGGCCACGTGTGCGCACCATGGCGGGCGGGCTGGAGCCGCACCTGGAGGCGCTGCGGCGGGAGCTGCAGGGCCCTGCCGTGCTCTCCGTGCTCGTCGCGCTCATCGTCGTCGCCGTCACCTTCCGTGAGTTGCGGGAACCTCCCTTTGCCCCAGCCCTGCGGCCTGCCGGCGGCCAGCGCTCGCTGGGGGGACGCCGGTGCCGCCAGCCGCGGGCTCAGGTGTCCCTTTCTCCTCCTCATCCTCCTCTCTCCCGCAGTGATCTGGCGCTTCGTGCAGGGCAGGAGGAGCAGCCGGAAGGCCGTGCTGCTGCTGGGCCTCTGCGATGCGGGGAAGACGCTGCTTTTCGCGCGGGTGAGCGGGGAGCGGAGCGGGGGCTTCTTGTACGTCGGTGAAGGAGTTCCCTTTAGTTCGGTTTTTAATCCTTTAACGAAACTTGAAAGTTGGGGGTTTATAGATGTAAGGAGGGATGGAGACCGACTTTTGCCTACCACGGAGTGTCAGAAAAAATTTGGTTTGAATTTGTCCTAGTAGAAGGCTTAGGGATACTTGACCTCACCGGAGTCTGCAGCTCCTCCCGAGGGGTAGCGGAAAGGCAGCTCCAATCTCAGCTCTCTGGGACCACGGACAGCACCCGAGGGAACGGCTGGAGCTGTGCCAAGGGACTTTAGGTTGCATATCAGGGAAAGATTCTTCCCCCAGAGGGTGGTGGAGCAGTGGACATGTTCCCCAGGGAATGGGCACAGTCCCAAGGCTGCCAGAGCTCCAGGAGCATTTGGACATTGCTGTCAGGGATGAACAGGGTGGGATTGTTGAGGTATCTGTGCAGTGCCGAGAGTTGGGCTGATGGTCCTGGTGAGTCCCTTTTGTTACTGTTAAGTCTGAAAATGAAAGGGGCACAGCCATGCTTACCGTGGTCCCAGCTGGAAAACTGAAGGGTTTGCAGGCACACTCTCTTCCTTCTTGTTTTAGTGGAGATTCACAAGATAAATACATCCTTATTTTCTTAATGACCGTTTTTTAATTAACTGGGGAAGGTGACCCCAGCAGTAGTTTCCTGCAGGAAACTGAGATCAGCTCCCTGATGCCATCACCCCTGTCAGACCATTTCAGTTTGTGGGTAGATGGAACGTGGTGCTGGTGCTGGTTTGGGGGTGTGGAGCCTCTCAGGCTGTTTGTTCTGAAGCTCTGCCTGTTCCCCCAGCTGCTGTCGGGGCGGTACCGCGACACCCAGACCTCGATCACCGACAGCTCTGCCCTCTACAGGGTCAGCCAGGACAAGGTGAGTGCACACTCAGCTCTGGCTGCTGCCTTTTCCTGCTCCCTGTGCTAAACCTGGGAGCTTTTTGTGCTGCTCAGCCTCAGTCTGGCCTCAGTTTAGGACAGCCTTTTCCAGGCAATGCACACTGAGGAAGTTGGGAAGTACTGGGATGTATTAAATGCTGCTGGGCTCCACAGGTTCCTTTTTCTTTGCTTGTAAAATAATGAAACCTTCCTGACTGAAAACTATGGAACAGGAGGGAGATTTGGGGGGGATTCATTGTTCTGTTGCATTGGTTTATTTCCTCAGCACTAATATCCATTTCTCCCAAGAAAATCTGAAATTAAAAGTTTTATCAGGTTTAAGCAGAGGCTCCAGCTGCACTTGATATGGTGTCAGAAAGGATTTTGTTATTTTTAAGTCCTGGGCTGTCACACACCTGATTATTTTCAGTTTTTGGCAATTCTTTCATTCTGGAAATCTCTTGTGCTGGATGCACACGTGGCAGGGAGAGCAGAATGCTGGCAGCACCTTAACTGCTGGTGAATATTGAAGATAGAGAGTGGTTTTGTGCTTCACCTTCTCAGTCATTATTAACATTATTAGTCATTATCAATAAGGTTACAAACTTGGTAGAAGGATGTGCATGGTTTTTAAATTTTTTTTTTCCATTTTTGTGTCTCTAATTGGAGCAGACAAGTATTTGGAGGGGGTGAGGCAGTGGAATGCTGCAAGGCAGATTGCTGCTTTTCTGATCCTTTTTTAATCATAGCCAAGGTTTCCAGTGAAATCCAAGGGCGGTGGGCAGGAAAGGGCTCCTGCAGCCTTATCTTGAGAGCAGTGACGTGGCCCTGCTCAGCTCTTTGTCCTCTCCCATGTGCTGCCTTTGGCTGTTTGTTTCCTGGGAAGGGAAACCTTTGCAGCTTTCAGTTAAAAAAGGCTCTTGCAAAGGCAATTTTATGTGATTCCCAGCAAGATTTGGTGTATTTGGGGAGACTGGGTGTGTGTGAATAGGAGAGGCTGCAGATTTATGTTCTGTGTCAGATGGGCTTGGGACTTCAGGACACAAATCCAGGGTTCTCCCCAGCCTGTGATGACAGAAACCCCAGGTCAGGTGTTGTTAATTCCTTCTTCCTCTGTTCCAGAGCACCAGTGTGACCTTGATCGACCTTCCAGGCCATGAGAGTCTGAGGCTGCAGTTCTTGGAGAGGTTCAAGGCTGCAGCCAGGTAACAGGCAGGGGTCAGCAGGGGAGGAGGGGGCACGTGGTCCTTTGGAAAGGGATAAACCAAATGGTGCTGGGAATGCTGGGAGCTGGGCTGGTGGTGCCCCAAGAGTCAGAGCTCTGCTGTGGGGTGGTGTGGTTAATTTTTGCTTTGCCTTCAAAGAATATCCTGAGTGGGAAGGGGCCCACAAGGATCATTGAGTCCAGCTCCTGACAAAATCACACCATGAATTTCCTACTTACCTGTGCTTGTAGTGCAGCAGGGAGGTCTGGGGGGTGTGGGGTATGCTGGGGCAGACAGGGCAGGAATTCCTGCTGGAGTCCTGGCCACGGGGTGCATTTCAGCCAGCACATGGGCTGGGTGAGACCAAGCGTGGAAATCTCAGCCCAGGCTGGAATACTTGTAGGGCAAGGTGACTGCAGAGCTTCATCCTCAGCACCTGTCCCTCCCTCTTGCCCCAGAGCCATTGTGTTTGTGGTGGACAGCGTGGCCTTCCAGCGGGAGGTGAAGGACGTGGCAGAATTCCTGTACCAGGTGCTGGTGGACAGCACCGTGCTCAGGAACGCGCCCCCGCTGCTCATCGCCTGCAACAAGCAAGGTACCAGCTGCTCTGGGCTGGGCATGGCCAGTCCTGCAGGCCAGGGCTTCCTGCCACAGCTGCTGGACTTGGGGGGGGGCATTTCAGCACAAGGAAGGCTGGGATTTAGGTTTAAACTCAGCAGGAGTGTTTGGAGGACTGCTTGGAAGGGCTGCAGCTCTTTGGGTGGGTGTAAGCAAGGCAGGTGGCTTTTGTGTGGTTTTTGATTCTGCTTGCTTTGTGCAGAGCTGTTCCTCAGTCTCCAGGGAGCAGGAAATAGGATCAGCTGGAGCATAATGAACCATCCCTACACACCTGGCAGCTTCAAAGTTAAAATGAGTTGTTCAGCTGTCAGGGTTCCCTGTTTTCTCTGGAATAACCAGAATCCAGCTACTGGATTTCCATTTTCAGATCCCTACAAGTTCTACAGTGACAGTGTGGGTCTCTCTGTAGCAGTTGGGTGTTTTGGGGCAGCATCAGAGCTAGGTTTTGTAATTCTTTCCTGCACTAACTCAGGAGCTCCTTGAAGCCTTCATGGCTCTGTGTGCCACGGGTGGAGAGCACGGGGCAGGGGGAGTGCAGGTGCATCAAACCCATCCTCTGAACTTTCTTCCTGCAAAAAGAAATTATTTCCCTGCATTGTATCAGACTGTTGGGTTGTTTCTATTCATGCCTGTGATCCCAGAGCTCCAGCATCCCTCATCCTACCCCCTTAATTTAGGGGGAGGAACCAGGTTCTGAATTCTGACAACCAAAGAGCTGATTTCTTTATTTTCTCTCCAGATGTCACAATGGCAAAATCAGCAAAACTCATCCAGCAGCAGCTGGAGAAGGAGCTGTAAGTATGGAATGGGATCTCAGTTCCTCTGAGCTTTTCCTCTTGTCCTTTTTCTCTTAGCTCAGTGCTCAGTGAGCTCCCTTGAGCCATGTCTGAGTTCTCTGTGGAATTGGGAACAGTCTGTTCAGCCTGGGGCTTGGCAAGGCTGGATTTACAGTTTGCTCCATGGTCTTAGAGGGCTTTTCCAAGCTAAATGAATCCCTGGATCTATAATCCCTTTGGCCAGCAGACGGCAGCAGGGTGTTTGTGCTGTGCCTCTTCCAGGCTGAGCACCCAACCTTCTGGTTTTGAGCAGAGCAGTTAGTTGCCACCTATTCACATCCTCCAGGAAAATAAGGATTGCTTGTTCTGATGCTGAGCATTTGCCAACTACCTGTGTGTAGGTGTTGGATTTCTAGGCAGTTACTGTGCCCTGTTAGGCACTGTTATTCCAGTCTTTACCATGGGCAGATTGGGATAAGGACATCATCCTCATCATCATCCTCATCATCATCACCTGACTTCTGCTGTCCTTTATTACAAAACCAAACCTGTTTGAACACCTCTCCTTGAGTGCCCTGCTACTCCCTTAAACCTCTGCACTTGTGCCTTCCAATAGTGCCCACTACTGAGCCTTGCAGGGCAGTGCTGGGCCTTGTGCCATCCCAGAGCCATGGTGCAGTGATATTTGCTGGTGCTCAGTTGCTGACCCTTTCCCTTCTCTCCCTGCAGCAATACCCTGCGGGTGACACGCTCTGCAGCCCCCACCAGCCTGGATGGCTCAGCCACAGGGGGCCCTGCCCAGCTGGGGAAGAAGGGCAAGGACTTCGACTTCTCCCAGCTGCCCATGAAGGTGGAATTTGTGGAGTGCAGTGCTCGAGGCAGCAAGGGAGAGGAGGGAGAGGCTGACTTGGAGGGCCTGGAGAAGTGGCTGGTGAAGGTGGCCTGAACAGAGATGGACAGGGCTGGGGGGCTGAAGGGAAAAAGATGATCTGGAGCCCCCAAATGTCAACATGATGTAAAAAGAAGGAACTTGAGCTGGAAGTCAGCACTGTGGTGTTTCCTCTGCTGCTCGTGGGCTTGGGAGCGACATGACAATTGCTGGTGTGATTATCTCTGACTGTCCCTTCATGCTGCAGTGTTTTATCCTCTCCCCTTGCCCTCCTCTGGGCTGCTGAACCTCTGAGCTTTGCTTTTTCCTTAATCTTCAGGCTTTTTATTTGGTATTTGCCAAGCAAATTAGGAAGGAGTGCACTGGCAGGTGATTTTTAGAGACTGGAGTGTGCCTGCCATGGTTTAGGCCCCTGTTGGCTCTCAGAGCCACTGAGCACCTTATGGCTGGGGGTGCTGGGGAGCACTGCACAAGCTCCCTAAGCTGGGCAGGCACTGAGAGAGTATAAAAAGCTGGTTTCCTCTTTGTGTCTGCCTTCCCATTGTTCCAAACTGGTGCAGCCCCATTTCTGTGGGGCTGGAGGAATGTGAAATGCCCAAACCAGGATGCCTGCCCTGCTTTACCCCCAGCTCTGTGCCCATGTCTGGTGATTTCCTCTCTTGATCAGCTCCTGGGAGTTTTTCTTCAGCTGTAGGCTGTGTCCTGAAAGCTTCACTCTGCTTCTCCTTCCAGGCTCTCCTCCCACAGCCAGGAGCAAACACTCCTAAGACTGGCAGAGCTGCAGGGGGCCATGGCATGACACTGAGATGGGCACAATTTCAGAGCCATACCTGCCTCTGGGACCTGTTGTACCAGGCATTTGCTGTGCACTCTCCCTCTGCCTCCTGCTCTAGTGGCTGCAGGAAGGTCTTGCTTTGTGCATAATTAATTAATCAGCACTTGTGGCAAAGTGAGAAGGAGAGTCAAGGAGCTGCCAGCACCAGGGTGTGCTTCCTCCTCCTGACAGAAATAGTCGAGGAAGAGGGAAAAGAAATGGGAGATTTTCCCAGTTTGTCTCACTGCACATTGCAGAGTCCTGGTGCAGTGACATTTTCCCTTTGTTTGTGGCTTCCCCTGTTGTTTTAGGGCTGAGGGGGTGACTGGCTCCTGGCAGACCCTTTTTGTAGTTTGTAGCCCCCTCTCCCCTGTGGTTTGATGCTTCCTTCATCACTGAGCTCATCTGTTGTGTTCTGGGGCTTTTCCTGCCTCCCTGCAGCATTGCCAAGTGCTGGGAAGATCAGGAAAGCCCCTGTGCTGAAGCTGGTCCTTGCATTTCCAGCCTCAGGAACCATCCATGCCAGAGGTGGGGAGGGTTATATTTACCAGACATGTTACATTCTTCTGTTTCCTGCAGGCAGAGTCCTGTTGGAACATGTTTGTCATGCTTTGAACTCCTTTAGCTGGAGGTCTTGGGCTGCTGCTTTGAATCCATAATGCTGAAGTGATTTTGGGCAAAAATTGCTGTTTCTTTGAGTGATTGTTCTTGCAAAGAGGCAGAGGCCAAGCACCAGCCTCAGCTTAAGGGGGGAAGGTACCATGAGGTACCACAGGGGGTTTTAAGTTATTCTTTTTAAAGGTATTCCTTAAGTAAATTCTTTTTTGCCTAAAGGTTTGTTCTCAAGTCTTGCTTCAGTCTGTGTGTTTGCCTTGGCTCTTCCCAGCAGTGTCAGATCCACGTGGATGGGGCTCTGCTCCTGCTCAGCACAGTGTTGGGGATCAACCTGCTCTGTGACCAGGGCTGTGTTGTCAAAAAACATTGTTTTCTGCACACAGAGGGCTTTGGGGTTGTTTTTGTTGCTGATTTTGTATTTACTCCTTGGTCTGACTGAGAAATTGATAATCACATAGCAAAAACCACCCACAAATCGTAATGGAGAGGCACTTTGATGTGCACAGGAGAGCTCCAGCCAGCTGCGGTGGCTGTGGTGACAGAGCAGTGCTGCTCTGCCCTGGAGGTGCCTGTGGCACCCTGTGGCTTTGCTGGATGGAGATGAGATGCCTCAGCTTTCCCAGGCTGGGGAGTGGCTGCACAGAGACACTCATGCTGGAGCACAGAGCAGAACTCCAGGAGTTTTTTGGGCCTCACTCCATTTTAAAATATTTAAATACTCAGGGCTGTTTTTCCCCAGTGGCTCAGAGAAAAGAGCAGAACTGGCAACTGTGAGTGTTGTTTTCTTGTTTTTCTTTATTCCCCAGTCAGCTCTGTGCTTTGTTCTTTGCTCTTCTGACCTTGTTCCCAGCCCATGGCTCTGCTGGCTGGGATTGCTGCTCCTGAGGCTGCAGCTTGGCAGGGCTGTGTTGGGGTGGCTTTGGCTGGACAGTGGGATGTGATAAACTCAAGCCCTTCTTGCTCCAGCTGCCTGAGTCAGGACCCTGCTGTGTTCACACAGCCCCAGGGGCTGAGGCCCTCACTGTGCTAAAGCTCTTCTGGTCAGTGTTTTTTTCCTATGGATTGTACTCTGAATTGTTCCCCTGGGAAAGATGTTTTTGGAGGAGAATGACAAGCACAGTGCTAACCAGGATAGCAGAAAACCTGAAAGAGGAGGAGAGCTTGCTGAAAGGCAGAGAAAAGCAAAAATAACAATGCCTGGACATCAGCATCCCAAGGGGTGGTTTCCAAGGCTCCCTGAAGCAGGTTCCAGCTGTGACCTTCCCTGTGCACAGAGCCACAGGGAGCTTCTGTTGGCCCCATTTGGGCCAGCTTGTGCACTTTGTGACCAGCCCCTCCTGGGGCTTGTCTTGCTGGGAGAAAGGGGAGGAAGAAGTGGAGAAATGTATGGAAGGTTCAGGGAAAATCTGCTGGAGGTGGAACAGGAACAGGGATAACATGGAGAGAGCTCTTTTCTGTGAAGACTTTGATGATCCAGGGCAGGTGCCCTCCTGTCCTCTCCTTTCCCTCAACTCCCTCCATGAACATGGATTGCAGCAGGGCCAAGAGCAGAGGGAAAAGCCATGGGGCCTGAATACAGTCAACCTATAAAAGCCCTGAAAAAAAGCCCCAAACCCACTGTACCCTGCCCAGAGCCTGCTGCATTGAAAAAATTACAGGATTTTAAAGTAGCTCAGTGCTTGACATAAATAGCTGGACTTGTTAGGCCATGGGTTGAATTTGATGTGAACCCTGAGGCTGTGCTGTGTCAGGCAGACATGGATCAGAAGGAAACCTGGAGCTGACTCTGATCAATTAATAATTGTAAAGATCATTACTGATCGTTAGAATAGGCAAAGCTGCAGTTAAAATTGTGCAGATTGTGTCTGTGCATTGTAACAACCCAATCACAGTGAGGACCCACAGAACCCACCAAAACACCTGAGGAGTGTGAAACAACCAAAAACAGCCAAGCACTGAAGGGTGAGAAGGACTCACCCATACAAACCCTTGAGACTGTGGTGTGAGGGAGGGGCAATGAAGCTTTTTAATTGCCAGGTATTTCTTTGTTCATGGCACTAGTTCAAGCAACCCAATACCAGAATTGATCTGTGCCAATAAACCTGTTGGGGATGAGAATCTCAGGTCAAAACCTGCTGTGCCTGCAGCCCCTGCCCAGGCCCCCTGCCCTGCCCATCAGGGAGATGCAGGCAGGGCTGGGCAGGCTCCCTGGGACTGCAGGCAGGGCCCCCAGCTCTGTGTAGCCCCTAGCAGCCCTCTGCCATCACTGATGGAGCTGCAGGAGAAGCATGGCCCCCTCTGCCACCATTTGTTCCCCTTTCCCAGCTGGAATGGGCTCAGCATGTGCTGGACTGAGCTGCAGCCTGCCCAGGGCGTGTCTTGCTGGTGGGGGGTGGGGGGAGACCCAAGAAAGCACCACAGCTGGAAAAGTGACCTTTATTTAAAAAATAAAAAGCAACAAACCCCAGATGTTCTGCAATAAACCCCTTGTGCTGACCTGTCCCAACACGTGTGCTGTGTCCCTGCTCACCTCGGGCTGTGGGGACACCAGGGCTGGCAGCCACCTCCCCTGCTCCTGTCCCAGCAGGGAATGTCACAGCAGAGCAGGACCATGGCCACAGCAGGCACTTCTCCTCTGCCTCCTGCTCCAGCTGGCTGGGGGCTGCTCCTCCCCAGGGTGCTGGAGACCCTGGGAGCTGCCATTCCCAGGAGCTGCCATTCCCAGGACTTCTGTTCCCAGGAGATGCCATTCCCAGGAGATGCCATTCCCAGGAGTCTCTTTCCCAGGAGCTGCCATTCCCAGGAAGTGCTATTCCCAGGAAGTGCCTTTCCCAGGACTCCATTCCCAGGAGGTGCTATTCCCAGGAGATGCCATTCCCAGGAGCTGCCATTCCCAGGAGTCCCATTCCCAGGAGGTGCCATTCCCAGGAGCTGCCATTCCCAGCAGTCCCATTCCCAGGAAGTGCCATTCCCAGGAGCTGCCATTCCCAGCAGTCCCATTCCCAGGAGTTCCATTCCCAGGATGGGGCTGACCCAGAGCATCCCTCACCAGGAGCACCCGGACTGCAGGAGAGGAGCTCTGAGTCGCTCCCGTGGGAAGTGAAACAAACCCAAACAAGACAAAGTAGTGGCAGTGGGTGATGGGGTGTGTCAGTCCTCAGGGGCTACACCAGCCCTGCTGCCTTCTCCTGCACGTTGTACTCCTTGCTCCTCTTCACCTTCCAGCTGACGAGGGCGAGCAGCACGGTGCCCACCACCTTGTAGCCCACCTGCAGCCCCAGGTATCTGCCAGGAGAAGAGCAGGGACATGCCACACCTGGACTGGCACTCCCAGCTGGTCCCAGGCTGGGCTGGGGTCCCTCCCCTGCCCGGGGCTGGGGCACAGGGTACCTGTTTCGGAGGAAATCGTTGTTGTAGTAGGCGCAGAAGCGGCGCTGGCTGCATTGCTGCTGCCAGTGGATGCAGGATGAGTCGATGAGGGCTCCAAACATGGCTGGGGCTGGCAGCCAGGCTGCAGGGAAGAGAGGATGGAGTGAGGTGCTGATCCTGAAGAGGTTCAGTGCCTCCCACAGCTCCAGCAGAGCCCAGCCTCGCTCAGAGATGAGCACTCACCCAACAGTCTCATCAGTAAGAACTGCACTCCGATGGCAAACGACTTCTCATCCTGGTTCACCACCCTGCAGGGGAGAAGCCACAGCAGGTCAGAGCTGCTGGTGCTGGACTCATCCAAGACTTGGGCTGGTTTATGACATCCCACTGATCCCAACATGGGGAACCATCCTATCAACTCAGGACACCCCTCTGGCTCACCGTAACACCATCATGTAGAGGGGGTTGTGGGACAGGCAGGCGACCAGGGCAGCAAAGGAGATGAGGAATATGGCAGGGAGGAGCATGTGGGAGCAGCTGACTGGACAAGAGCCCATGGAGGTGGAGAACAGCTCATTCCCATTCAGGGAACAGTTGTGGTAGATCTGGAACAAAATAGATGTCAGACTTCCAGCGGCAGGAGCAGGATTCTCATGACCCATTGTCCCACATCCCTGTGCAGGACACCAAGTAGAGTTTTAAGGCACAGCCATGGCATCCTGTAATGGGATTTGCCACCATCCCTGTTCCTCCAAGCAGGTTCCCAGGGCATTACAGCAATTCTCCATGGCACCTTCCCTGGGCTCAGCACACCGTGAGGAAAACATTCCACCCCCTTACTGCATTTGTGGGGTTCCTGCAGCATCACTCCACTATTCCCAGCAAGGCTGCTTTGCTAACCTTGCTTTACTCACCACTTCTCTGGGATTGGAGGGGTTGGTGCTGCTGCTGGTGCAGCCAGCGAAGCAGGGTGAGATGTACTCCGTGGTGTTCTTCCGGCACACAGGGTTGAAGTTCTGCTTAGAGCATTGACACCCATCCCTTGCCTTAACCTGCTGGGAATTGAGTGTGCTGCCAGAAAGGAGGGGAGAAAAATAGGTAAAAAATTAATATATAGGACAGGAAGAATTAAAAAAAAAAAAAAATTAAAAAAAGCCCTTTTACTAGCTGAGCAGTTTTCCAGTTCCTGTTTGGGCTGGGACACTGCCAGCAGCTGCCTGGCCTTCTGCCAGCCCCTGATCCCTGCAGGTACCTCTGGAAGTGTGCAGTGAATGTCACAGGAATTATGTTATGTCTACAAACAAGTACTCACACGCTTCTTTTCTCCTTTTTCTTTTTTATTTTTTTTAAGCTGAAAATTAATTGGCCAAAAGCCTGGAGAAATGGATCTGGGCTCCATCCAGAGCTGCACAAACAGATGTGTGAACAGCCACAGCTGGAAGCACCACATGGACACAAACTGAAAGTGGGCATGTTCCCAAACAAGCCTGGTGACTGTGGAAGTGAAGAGCACAGCCCTAAATCTGCCCTGTCCTCCCTCACTCCCCCTAGGAGTGCATCTGCTGGAGTCACAGCCTGAATCCTGCGGGAATGTGGCACTGGGGAGCTGCCCTTGGGCAGGGTGGGATCCTCTCCTGTGGGAAAATGGCATCAGAAATCTCTTCCTTGCTGGCAGTGTGCTGGGAAATGAGCTCAATGCACTTGACATCAAGCCTTGCTTGTGTATAAATGTCATTTTGATCTTAAGAAGTAAGGGCCAAAAATATCCACTGAGGTGAGGAGAAAGATGATGTCCAGCTGCAACACTGGGAGCAGTGAAGTGATGTGAACACAATAGTACTGATTTTCCCCTAAAAGTTCAGAGTGAAAAGTTACACCCTGCTTGCTTGGCCCAGAAAATCATGGATAAACACCTTCCTGAGCTCTCTGGGCTGTGATTTCCTCTGTGCAGTGGGGATCAAGGAGCAAGAAGCAGCATGGTGATGTCTTCTGCCTCTCCACCACCACATATCCCTCCCCATGGAGAAGAGCTGGAGAAACAAGGAGCTGCAGCTGGGTTACCTGGGGGGGTAGATGCCCTCGATGTGGCCAGTGGAGCAGCCCATGAAGAAAATGGGCAGGCAGATGAGGATGGAGAAGACGAGCACCACGACGGCGAAGCGCGGGATGGCCCGCAGGGAGAAGCAGAAGCGTTTCATGATGATCCCTCCCAGCAGCATCCCCAGTGCTGCTGCTGGCAGGTTCACAGCTCCTGCAGGGCAATGGAGCCATCAGGGGGAATCCTGCCTGCCCAGAACCCCTCCCTGGACCTCACAGGACTTGGGAGAACCCGAAAATCCAACTGTTGTCCAAGGCAGCCCAAACCACAGGTCAGGAAAGTCACCAACTACCCCAAGGTGAACCCCAGGTCTCATCCAAAAAATGAGCTTTCAGTGAGCTCCTCTCCAGGATTTAAAAAGCTTGGGAATGTGGGCAGTTGGCTCCCTACTGGTGGAATTTTTTTGCCTCCATCCCTGCTCACCTATGAGGAAGTTGGCCTGGGAGGAGGAGGCACCGTACTGCTTCTCCAGGAATTTGTTGAGGAAGGTGGACAGACCCGCAATGACGGAGGAGAAGCTGCACTGAGCCAGCACCAGGAGGATGAAGAGGGGGTTGAGCAGCAGCCTGAAGAAGATCTTTGGGAATCCTACAGAGAAACCACAGGAAAAATGTCTTTTAGCCTTGTGATCCTCAGGGCAGCAATCTGTACTGGGAAGAAATCCCCACCCTAAGCCTGTTCCCAGTAAGGATGGCTGTGGGATGATGGTGATGATGATGATGATGATGATGATGATGATGATGATGATGATGATCTGCTGGGGATGTCTGTGGGCATGGGAAAGCAGGAGGGGAGACAGCCTGAGGTGTCCCAGCAGCTGGCAGGACCATGGATGTGTTTTCCTGGTGGGACACTGTGTCCTCTGGCCCTGTCAGCAGAGGCAGATGGACCCTGGGAGCAGCTCTGTTTCCTTGGTCACTTATGAGTTTTCTAAGTAGCAGAGAGTGGTGGAGAGCCAGCATCCATTAAAGGCCAAAGAGGGGAAAAGAGGGAACTGGCAGCTCCAGGATATGACTGCCGGAGGAAGAGGCAAGGAGGGAGGGGCACTATCTGGGAAGAAATCCTCCTGGAGCTACAAGTCATTGATGTGGTCCCTGAGCAGTGCCATCCCTCTCCAGCCTGTTTTGGCCCCACATAAACAGTGGCAGCTGCAGTGAGGTGACCTCGTGGAGGTGCTGGCAGCCCCATGCCCACTCCTGGAGCTGGGCTTAAACCTCCCAGGGACCCTTTTCCAGCACTCTCCTACCACTTTAAGGTCCTCAGTGCAAAATTTGGAAGCAATTCAGTGCCCACCCTCCCGTGGTCCTTAACCCCTCGTGGTGCTGGAGCTGGTCCACACACGATGCTGAGCTCCCAGGAACTCCCAGCAATCCTCCTTGGTGTGGATCTCAGGTGTGGTGGTCCCCACCCTCCCAGCACAGCCCAGCATCCCCGCCCACCCTCTCCTGGACCCTCCAGCAGTTTACTTTTTATGAACTCCAGCAGGGAGGTCTCCTCAGCAGCTGCCTCCATCTTCCTGAGCATCCCAGCCTCCGTGTTCCGCTCCTGGGAGGGGAGAGACCAGCACTGAGCTGAGAGGGGCTGGCACTGGCCTGGCACAGGGAGGCTCTGCAGGGGCAGGGTCTGTCCCAGGGCCTTTGACCCCCCCAGCCAAGCCTGACAGTTACAGCAAAGCCCCATCCCCAAGCACTTCTCCAGGCTGGGAGAGCTGTGAGTGTTCACCTGGAGAAGAGGAGGCTCTGGGGAGAGCCCCTTCCAGGGCCTGAAGGAGCTCCAAGAGAGCTGGAGAGGGACTTTGGACAAGGGTCTGGAATGCCAGGACAATGGGGAATGGCTTCCCACTGCCATTTTTGGGGACAAATTCTTGAGGTGGCAAGGCCCTGGCACAGGGTGCCCAGAGCAGCTGTGGCTGCCCCATCCCTGGCAGTGTCCAAGGCCAGGTTGGACAGGGCTTGGAACAAACTGAGACAATGGAAGGTGTCCCTGCCATGGTAGGGAATGGAACAGGATGAGCTTTAAGGTCTTTCCAACCCAAACCATCCTATGATTCTGTGATTAAAGGGGTGAATTATCTCAAACATCGCTGCACCCCTGAGCAGAGCAGCAAGACAACAGCTTGTTGTTGGGAGGTTTTAAAAACTTGGAAATCTTTCCTCCCCTGAACCCTGATAAAACACTTCCCTTTTAACTCTGCAAAAAGTCTGAAAATGAAAATTAGAGATGGTTCAGTAGCTATAACTTGAAATATTTTGGGTTGGGTTTTGCCTTTAAACAAGCAATGAGAACAATTTCAAAATAGAACTAAAGTATTTTTGTAACAAAACCAGCCGGGTTTGGCTTTGAAAACACCAAAATAATACATATTAATTATTTTCCATCTTTTAAAATGAGTTTTAATGGGAAAGAGTTGCAGGACTGCCTTCCTCCCTCCCACCCCTCTCCTCTGGGGACAGGTATTCCCTCTCCTCTGGGGACAGGTATTCGCTCCCTGAGCACATCCCTGGCTCCAGGACGTTCCAGCCCCTGGAGATGAGCTCTCACCTCTCCTTTCAGCATGTACCGAGGGAAGAAGAAGTAAGGGATGGAGGTGAGCACCAAGCAGCCCGAGGAGATGAGCAGCCCCAGCCACCAGGCTCCGATCCACCGCTGGTCACTGGGCGCCAGGTCCACTGCCATTGCAAACACAAGGACAGGCTGTCAGAGCTCCAAGGGTGACAGGGACACATCTCCTGTCATCCACGGACTGGTGGAGTGTGAAGAGTCCCTGGGGGCACAGCCCAAGGGTCTCTCTACTCGTATGTAAGAGCAAATGGATGGAGGTGGGATCTCCCACCAGTGTTTGCAGCAAGACCGGCCCTGGTTGTGTTTAATCTGTGTTTTCCCTGGCTAGGGCCCTGTACTCATCCCTACTGAGCCTCCCAGGTGACTGCAGGGTGGATTTGGTCAGCATGGAAGCACGCTGGAGGCACAGGTTCAACTCTAACCCCTGAGTCAAGCAGTGGGGCAGAGATTATGGGGGTCCAGCTCCATTCTCTGCCTGGAGCATGGGTTGGACCATGCTGAGCCAACACAGGCACTGGGGAAGGGCACGCTGCTTTCCTGGAACAAGCTGCTCTCCCATTGTTCAGGCTTGGTCACCTCTGCTTGCAGGGACCGAGGGAAGGCCCTGTGCTGGCAGAAACTCCTGCTTTCTGAGTTTCCGAGTGGACCAAGCTCCGGGCGCCTTGTCCGGAAAAAGGAGGAGAAGGTGAGAGCCGCTCTGTCTCCAGCACAACATCCTTTGGCTGGGCCAAGAGATGCTCACGGGACGTTTGACAGATTGCTGGCTCGGCCTGGGGACCTGGCTGTCCATGGCTCTGGCTGGGAGCTCCGTGCCAGGCTGTGAGAGCAGAGGAGCCCACACCCCTCTGAAACAATCATCCCACTTCCCCAAACAGGAGCACTCCACTCTGGAGCTTGGACGTCATCATGGAGCGACCAGGCAGAGGCTGCTAAATCCGTCTGCCGCCGCGGGGAGTGGGCCAAACGCTTCTTGGCGTTTCCTGCCCACGTTCATTTATTATTCTTATCAGGCACCGGACAAAAATGTCAGGCAGGCTCTGATCTCTCTAAGGAAACACAGGAAAAGCCATGTTAATGATGGAGCTGGGGAGAATTCTTTAGTGATTAAGTTACCAGAAATAATAAGCACAAGCCATAGATAAAGCAAATTATCCCTGTGGGGCATCAGCTCAGCCCCTCTCCCTGCAGGTGCTGGTGGTGGGTGCTGGGGAGGAGGAGTAGACTCTGTGTGGTTGCTCTGTGATTTTCCTGTTCCTCTCCACCACCAAGCTGGGATACCTCCTCAGTGTGGGGGCAGTGGGCAGACCCCAGCCATGACCTCCAGTGCAGCACCATGAGTTGGGCATTGGAGTGTCCCTAGCCCAGGGCTCGGCTTCAGTGGGGCTGTCAGGACCACCTCTCTCTGTCCTTACGGGGTGACACAGTAGAGGGTATGCTGGGGGTGCTTTTCCAGGTAGGTCTTTCCAGGGCAGTGGGATCTATGGGTCACAGGACTGGTGGTTCTGTCACCTTTCATCTCAGAGGGTCTCTAGGACCACTGCTGCCTGAGCACACTCACCAGTGTCAACCCTTCCGATATCCACGAAGAGCCGCAGCACCACGGAGCCCAGCAGGTATCCAAAGGCAGGGCCAAACACAGCAATGGCAAAGAGGATGGCTGGGAAAGGGAGCAGAGAGAGCCCCTGTGAGCAGGGAGTGGTAGTTTCCACGCAGATATGGATTCTGTCTTCCCAGGAGATGCAGGGAGAAACCACCCTTCATCATGCTTCAGATGGTGAGAAGGTCCCCACTGCCCCAACACTTTTTCCACAGGAGCAAGAGGGGTAAGGCAACTGCCTGTGGGAAAAGTCCCTCTGCTCTGCTGCCATCAGGGCTTTGCTGACACAATACAGGTTGTCAGCCATACCATGGATATCCATGATATTCATGAACCCCAGGGAGCAGCAGGGCAGCGACATCCTGGGCTCACACAGGTGATTGAGACCTTCCTTTCCTCTAGGATGCCAAGGAAACAAACACACCCTAATCCTCAGTCCAAGGTACAAATGTCAGGAGAGGTGAAAAATTCTGAGGACTAAAAGGCCACCAGACCATTCTGGGTGCAGCTGAACCCTCCCATTCTGAACTAGATAACCCATAAGGTCAGAACATTTTCTTTTGACTTGTTTGCAAGGACAGGATCCAAGTTCCCTCCTTGACAGAAACTACACAGCCTTCTCAAGATATTTAAAAGGAGACAGTGAGCTTGAGCTGCATCAGACACAAAATGAAACAGGACTTGGGGAGATGGAATTTCTGCTGTATTGAGGCAACCTGGGTCACCCAGAGCCATTCACCCTGACAGACATTCCCACAGCCCTGAAGGGAGCACCTCTATTATAAACAACACACCAGTCCCACTTCCCTTCCTCTTCAGAACCTTTTGGGTTCCTTCAGTCCTCTTTCCTTCATTTGCCTTGCAGATTTGGGAATTCTAAGGGATCAGTGGGACAATTCATTGGAACAGTGATCCCTCACTGCAGAGGGAAGACAAGGATACTGGAGCTTGCAGAACTTGGTCTAGTGGAAGGTGGGTGGAACTGGATGAGCTTCCAGGTCCCTTCCAACCCAAACCATCCTGGGATTCTGTGAAACAAAACAATATAGAGCAATGGTGCCACTTACCAACATAGAGAGGGGAATTGTTGGCTTCTGCAAAGTCGTCCACGTAGGATATCCCAAAGGGCTGGATGGGCACAGTGCCAATCCCAGCCAGCAGCTGGGCAATCACCATCATGGCCCACACGCTGCTGGCCTCCTTCTGGGGGTCCCCCGTGGTGTTTGGGCACACAAATTTACTCTCTGCATTGCACAGCTCAACCTGGCTTTTGTTACCTGGGAGGGAACAAAAGGAGCATTTCAACCCTGGGTACGTCCCCTGCCTCCTCCCACACTCAATCCCCAAAGAGCAGGAATCCCCCAAACTTGCTGAGTGGGCACAAACTGCTGGATTTTGGATGGATTGCTCATTTTATTCAGCAGTTTTCATCACCCTGCCCTTGCTCTGGAGAATTGCACTGAGGTCAGGGTAGCAAACAACCAGGCTGTGATTTTAACCAATTAAAGAGTTGATACCATTGAGTGAGAGTGCTCTGGGTTCACTGAGGGCAGACCTAATTAATGGCTGGTTTTTGGTGCCTGTGCTCTCTGCTCAGGGACAGGGAGTGATGCCCTCTGGGGTCAGCTGGCTGTCCTAAGCAGGACACCTGCCCTGAACCTCTGCTGCCCCATGGCTCAGGAGGAGCCCAGCTCCTTCCAAAAATGGCCCTTGCTCCTTCACACAGCCCAGACACTGGGATCTTCACCCTGCTCCAGACTGCCATGGACACTCCAGTCAAGAATGAAGCATCTTCACACACTGAATTCTTTGCCATCATCAGGCAGTCCTCATAATATCAGTATCTCTGCCCTGTCCATCTGTTTTTGCCATCCTCTAATCCTGTTCAGTTTAGCAAAGGAGTTCTGCAAGAATCGTGCTCTGTACAGAACTTCTGGGTCAAACAGTCCTTGGTACTTTCTTTTGACCTTTTCAGTGATTTATGGTTGTACTTCCATGATTGCACACAAGTCCAACACTAATCAATTGGGGCATCAGCAGGACCAATGCATAATTCCTGTCCAGTTTCCTTATTGTTGTATCCTTCCCCCAGTCAGGGAGCCCAGCTCCAGCAGGGAGCAGGGTGATACCTGCTCCTTCCTCATCTCCTTCACAGTAAGAGCAGCCCCTGGCCCAAATCCTGACCTGTGCACAGCCTGATACATGACCTTAAGCTGCTGGAAAGCTTGGCATCTGATGCCTGATTTACTTTCCAAACTCAAAAATCATGGGATGGGGATGAGCGGAGGTCTGGGTTTCCCTGAGAGGGTCATCAGCATTCTGAGGATTTAGGGATTAAAAGCACTTTGGAGAGACCAAAGGCAGTCTTGTGGAAAGTGATGCTGGTTCCTCTGCTTATTCCATTCTGTGTGGAAAATAGAGCTGTCATCATATGCATGAGCTTGTTCCCAAAGCCTTCCCAGTTAAAGCAGGAGCCTTCCTTGGGCTGGATCCTAAGGATCCTGGTCAGAGCAGAACAGGCTCTGGAGGTAGGGGAGCTTTGCTTTATACAGAATTCCAGAACGGTTTGGGTTGGAAGGGACCTTAAAGCCCATCTCATTCCATCCCTGCCATGGGCAGGGACACCTTTGACTGTCCCAGGTTGTTCCAAGCCCTGTCCAGCCTGGTCTTGGGCACTTCCAGGGATGGGGCAGCCACAGCTTCTCTGGGCAACTGTGCCAGGCCTAACCAACCTCACAGAGAAGAATTTCTCCCTAATATTTAAACTAAACCTGCTATTTCTCAGAGAAACAGTGGCTGCCCCATCCCTGGAGGTGCTCAAGGACAGACTTGGAGCAGCCTGGTGTAGTGGAAGGTGTCCCTGCCCATGGCAGGGGTGGAATGAGATGGGCTTTAAGGTCCCTTCAAACTTGAACCATGATTCTGTAAAAACAGCTGGAATAACACGTGCAGGAGAGACAGAAGAAATCCCACATGTAATTTTTGCATTCAGAAGGGGTTACAAAGCTATGACAATGTCAGGTTTAATCAGCAGCTGCCCACCTTAAGGCTGTGCCTTCAACCACAATTAAACCCCAGTGTGCCCTGGAAACACCCCTTTTTTTGGGCAGCCACACCTCAGCCACCCCGGCGCAGCTGGATCTGGGTTTGTGGGGCACATCTGGTGGCACTCACCAGTGCTGAGTGCAGTGTACTCATAGGGGCCCGACAGGAAATGGGGCAGGGTGACCAGGAAGGCCCCCAGGGCCAGCAGCAGCCCCCCGACACCGATGACGCGCGGGCGGTGCACTCGGCTGCCGAAGTAGCTGACGAAGATGATGAGCACCACGTTGCCGATCTGGAAAAGGTACAGGGAATCAGGAGGAATGTGAGAAGATGTCACAGATGACATCCAGACCCTCTGGTTGTGTCTGGGTGGGTGGACAGCTTCCCCTCGCCCTGTGTGTCCACAGCACCCAGTGCTCCCCTCTCATGTCCAGCCAGAGCGTCACTCCTCGGCCTCCTCTGGGCATCCCTTGTTGGCAGGAACAACATCACAGCCTCCCTGTGCTCTGGGGCTTTTTCAGCACCCCCACCTGTCTCCCACCCCACAGGCAGCACAGAATCATTTAGGCTGGAAAAACCCTCCAAGAGCATCGACTCCAGCTGCTCCCAAGCCACCAAGGCCACCGCTGCCCCACGTCCCCAAGTGCCACATCCACACTGTTAAACCCCTCCAAGGATGGGAGCTCCACCACTGCCCCTGCAGCTGTGCCAGGGCTGGACAACCCTTTCAGTGAAGACATTTTCTCTCATACACAAACTAAGCCTCCCCTGGCACAGCTTGAGGCCATTTCCTCTTGCCCTGCCCCTTGTTCCCTGGGAGAAGAGATCGACCAATGTGGCATAAACTGACAATTCCTCCAAAAGCAGCAAGGAATGAAACATATTGCCTCCATCCCTGTGACTCAAACAATGAGCCCTGCTACAAAGTCCAGCTCACTGCAAATATTTATGGCCCTGGACATTTGCAACTGCAGACAGCATCAGCTAGAAAGCCATGAAACCACACAGCTCACTCAGGGTGAACACCACAAAACTCCCATTACATGGGCTCTGACAGCTCTGGGCAAGCTAAACATCCTTTTATCTTTGGCATGTTGAAGCTGTCCCTGCTCATTGCAGGAGGCTGGGCAAGATGGCCTTTAAAGGTCCCTTCCAACCCAAACCATCCTGTGATTCTATGTATGGCCAAGAAAACTTTGCATTTATGTTTGCGTGGGCTCCCTTGTTTGTCTCTTTGTGGGTTTTGTTCTTGAAACTGCCAACGTAATAAGATTGTTGTCCTGGGTAGGCAGGGTACCTCACACAGTCACAGACAGCAGGAAGTCTCAGTGGGCCCTGAGACATCTTTTAAATCCCAAAATAGTCATGCTGGTTGAAGTAAGACTTGGGCATCCACTTCCCCAAGGATACAGGAAGATTCCCAGTGTCCAGCTTTTTGATGGAGCATCCCATGTGCTCACCAGGAGCTCACAAACAAGTGTGCTGCCACTTAGTGCCAGCAAAAAAGTCTCTGCCAACAGATCTTTTCCTGATCTTTGCCAGAGCTGCTAGGAAGGACAGAATTCCTGAAAATGTGAACAAGAAAACTTATTCCAAGGGATTTCTTGATAAGAGAGTGTTTGTGAGAAAATCCTCAGCCAGCTCAGCAATATGCCTTAAACTGCCTGAGGGCAGGATTAGATGGGATATTGGGAGGTAATTCTTCCCTGTGGGGGTGGTGAGGCCCTGGCACAGTTGCCCAGAGAAGCTGTGGCTGCCTCTGGATCCCTGGAATGTCCAAGAGCAGGTTTGGAGCAACCCTGGCTACTGGAAGGTGTCCCTGCCCATGGCAGGTGGTGGAGTAAGATGGGAGGAACTTTAAGGTCCCTTCCAACCCAAACCATTGTGGAATTCCATGCAGTGGAAGTCTGCTCCTGTCCAAGGGCCATCCCCACAGGACCCTCTGCTCCCCCCTGGATGTGGCAGAGCAGAATGAGGTGTGACGAGGTGTCCCAGAGCGCAGCACAGCTGCCCCTCCCAGCACTGTGGGCTGAGGAAGCCCTGGGTGTGAGCAGCCCTGAGATCCCCCTGGGAAGGTGCCCCCAGGATTCCTTTGGGTGCTTCTCTCCACTTACCTCGTGCAAGCTGGAGATGAAACCTGAAGAGAGGCTGGAGAGCCCAAAGCGCTTCTCGATGGTGGTCAGGCTGCTCTTGAAGTTGGCGCTGTAGAGGAGCTGGGAGAGCTGGAGGAGCCCATGGCACAGCACAAACACCTGTGGGCAAACAAAGAGTGCCACTCCAGTGAGGAGCCAGTTGGAATCACAGACTCATTAAGGTAGGAAAAGATCTCCAAGGTCACCAGGTCCAGCCTGTGACTGATTACAGCCATACCCACTAAACCATATTGAGAAGTGCCACATCTACTCTTGTTTGAATCTTCCAGGGAAGGTTTGAAACTTCCCACCACTTCCCTGAGCAGCCTGTTCCAATGATTAACCACTCTTCCAGTGAAGAATTTCCCCAGATATCCCATGTGAGCCTCTCCATGCACCCTTTGAGGCCATGTGGGACCGCAGTGCCCTGCTGCTGTGTAACTGCAGGCACATCCTGCAGGAGTATTCCAGCTGCTTTTGGCCAATGGCTGCACCTCTGGCATGGAGCATCCTGGGATTCACTCAGCTGGAAAGTCCATTAACCAAACCTGCTCCAAGGGGTGTGCTAGGAAAAGTCAAAAAAGAGCGTTAAAAGCCCCAGAGGGAGAGGGTGAAATACGCACAGTGAGGTCTCACTACTGGAAGACTCCAAAAAATTATTCCAAACCCAGCGTCTTCCCTTGAGCCAGGCAGTGAGCTGAGCCAGGAGCCAAGCTGAGCAAGGCAGAGAAGGGAATACAGAGAGTTTAGGGAGAAATCTGGTGGAAAGAACCTGGGTGGGCTGCGAGAGAAGAGCGCTCTCAGCCAGGGATGCAAGAGGCAGCTCACAAGTGTCTTTTGATCTATATTTAGCCAGAACAGCATTCCTTTATTTTTCTTGGAATGGAATGCATCCACACGGCGCCAAAAGCATTTTAAAATCAATTAAAAGAAAAAACCAAGACAATCAAACAACAACAACAACAAAAAAAGGGAAGGCTTTTAATTTAGATTCACAGGAAATCAAATATTTGCTGGATACCGGAAGAGTGTCCCTCAATGATAACGTTGGGAAGTGAGGGATGATGGATGGAGGATCAAAGGTACTGCAAATTCCTCATGTCCTTGGCCAGGAAAGTAGCAATAGTCCTTATGAGTATTTACCAGTCACCCTGACCCATTAAGTGATTAAAAAAAAATCAAAGATTGTCCACCCAGCTTGGAGGATGCAAATTCCATTAGTGGGTGGAGTTGTGTTCTGGGAGCAGAGGATGATGCAGGGCCAGGCCCAGTAATTGTAGCAGAATTTGGGTAGCAGATGGGCAAGAAAATGATTTATTGGGAGTCTTCTCCTGTGAGGGAGCAGAGATCCAGCCAAAAGACCTGGCTGGGAATCTAAAAGCATAAGGCATGGGAGAGATGCTGACAGACAGCAGAGGAGAAGAGGATGGAGATGAAGAGAAAGGAGAAAATGGAGCCCTGGCAGTGTGAGGGCAGGCTTGGAAAAACCTGGAGGCCACAGGGAAGATGAAGGAGAAAGGCAAACACCCAAAAAATGAGGAGTCCCCAGCCACATCTAGGAGGGGTGAGATCAGACAGGCTGGCATCAGGCTGGCAGTGCCATTGCAATAACAGGAGAGGACAAAGTCCCAAGCTGGGACTTTGCCCCGACAAAAAGCTGCAGAACAGGAATTTGGGGTGTAACGTGGGAAATCCTCCCAGACAGGGCCAAAGTGGAAGTGAAATATCTGCCAGTAAACTCTTGAAGCTGAATGAGCTCTTTCCCCTCCCACACTGAAAATCCCATCCCAGGACAAAATCCTGTGGGTGGAAGCTGCATCCACCACCTTCCCCAGGCATGACCTGGAATCATTGTGGAGTGACCTGGAGCAGAGTCCTGTGAGGATGGGAACTGGAGTGGGGATCTCATTGCCAGAGAACATTAGTTTTTGTTCCTGTGGCTCTGGCCAGACTCTGCTGAAGCCACTGGAGCCACTGCAGGGCAGCTGGACACGGATTTCTCCTGGAGCCAGGCGTCAGCTGGAGAGGCAAAGCTGTTTACCAACAGGGAGGGAAGAGGGTGGACCAGCAGGGCTGAATGTAGTGCAGCAAATGTCAGCCCAATCCCGGGCAGACGGAGTGGTGAGGACAGAGAGGATGCTGGCACGGAGGGAAGGTGAGGAGGAGAGGCAGCCTGGCTCCCTGGAATGATGGGGTTGGCAGGAGATGGGGTGAAGGCATGGAGGGAGCATGGGAAACGAGGAGAGGGAGAAGCTGTGGGTAGAGAGGGCAGGGAGGAAAAGGCAGAACTGCCAGGAGATGGCCTGAGATGTGTTTGTGCCTTGGTGATATCCTGGGATGGCCAAAGCTCCTGGATCCAGAGATGCCTGGGAACTGGCTGGGGCTGCCTGACAGGAGGAAGATGAGGTGGGAGAAGTGCAGCTGGAGAGTACCAGCAAAGGGAGAGGAAAACCTTGGGGTGTGAAAACCTTGGGGTGTGGCTGCTTCCCCCTGCCCACGGGTCCTTCTAATCCAGCCCCCATGTGCAGGATTAACTGGAAAGGCAGCAAAGCCACACGGATGCTCCAGGGATGTGATCCCACCCTGAGACCACACAGCAGCCTCAGCCCTCAGATGTGTAGAGCTCAGAAAATGGGAGGGGAAGGGCAGGGGTGATTTTTTTTTTCCCTTGGGATGGACCTGCTACCCAAAACAGCCAGAGAAAGGGAAAATGACCTTTGCTCCAGGGTGGCTTTTTCAGACATACTCAGAGTGTCTGGAGGAGGGATGAGACCTGATTCAAGACTTTCCCTGCATTCAGCAGACTCAGTTTTAATTACAACAACAACATCCCAAACCTTGGAGGCTCTGAGCACAAAAAACTGGGAGAGGACCTTTCTTGGAGGGCTCCCCACAAGGAGTCCATGCACTGCCTGAGGCTGGTGGACATGAGGGGCACCACTCTCCTGTGTCCCCTCACAGCTCCTCACGGCCTCTCCTATCCCTGCCTCTCTTCCCCCACATTCCCAACCCCACGTGTTCATGCTGACCACCCACACCCTGCTGGTGCATGGAAACCAGCCTGGCCTGGCCCTTCCAGCTGCACCACACGTGCTGTGCTGCCCCACGCTCCCCAGGAGGGGAGGGAGCTGCCCTAATCCATCTTCTCTGATGGCAAGAAGGGGCTCTCAAGGAAAGCCAAGCTCGCTCACTCTCAGGGAGGTTTGGCTGACGCAAAGCCGGCGCGAGGGCGAAGGCGCGGTGGGAGGTTTGGGAGCCGGGGGCACTCCCAAGTGCTGACCCTCCGGAGCACAGGCTCCCACGGGAGCCTGGTGTATTTTTGGAGCTGCAGGCAAGCAGTGATTGCAGACAGGCAGGGAGCAGCACGGGAAGGGCAAAGGCGTGCACCCACATGGACCTCCCAAAATGCCCTCGGAATTCTGCCGGACAATCCTGACTCCGGGCTGTTTATACAAGGCACTTGACTCCTTTCCAAAAGGAGCTGCATTTAGGAGGGAAGCAAACTCCTGGGGGACACAGGCTGCTGCCCCCACCCAGCTCGTGGGGACCAGCACTTCCCAGGGCAGTGCTTTTTCCAAAGGAAGAGAAACCCACCCCATTGCAGGGAAGGGGGAGGACTGGTCCTTCCATGCTCTGGGCAACGGGAGCTGGCAAGGATTCAGTCAACCCCAGCCTAAACTTCTGTCTGAGATGTCTCCAACAAATACTTAGGTTTCATTCCATAGGAGTGAACCATCTCTATGGAGCCCCCAGGGATCTCCAGGAGTCAGGATAAAACTCTTCCAGGCAGGAGCCTAACTCTGCTCTGCAGGGATCACAGGTTTGGTAGGATCCTGCTATGTGTGGCATGGCCATTGCTACGCCTGCAGGAGTGAGTTAAGGGTTAATCCCTTCCTCTGCTTCCACAGCTCATGTCCAAAGCCATCCCTCACCTCATTTTTCAGTGTCTTCCCCTTGGCAGCCCCAGCTGGAGATAAAGAGGATGGAAATGTTGACAGCACTTGTGCTAATCTCCGTGCCCAGCATCTCTCCCACGGCTGTGGGATGGAAAGAGCCAGGGCTTTGTTCATCACATGGACACAAAGACTGCCTGGAGTGCTGGGCACTTCACCCAAGTGAAGTAGGATGTGGCCAAGAGCAAAATTAATCTGGTTGGATGGAGTAAACCTTTGGAAAGGACTAGGAGTAAGGATGCTCCATTAGTTCTTTCCCTACACAGGGTACAATTGGAGCTGAGTCCAAAGCACAATTGCTTGACCTGAATGAAAAGTCAGAAGGCTTTCCTCCCAAAATCAGGGAACATTCCTCCCAAAGCAGCAGAGTCCAAGCTGCCCACCTTTGACACTCCCTCCACTTTAATCTCCTGAGCTTGCAAGAGAAAAAAAAGGAAAGGAAGGGGGGGAACTGTAGTAATTGATAATATCCCCCAAATTTTAATAGGGAGAAGACAGAGTGTTTATTTTAGAGTTTGCATATGATCAACTCTTACTACAGTGGGAGATCCTCCTGCAGTAGGACAGCTGAGAAATGTATCAGATGGAAAAGGAAAGTGTAAGGATGTGTGGGGAAATACATCCCTCCTTGGCATCACTTTGCTAGGGGCAGCTGCCTGGATTTGTGGATCAAAAAGCACCATGAAAGATGGAAAAAAAGCACAGCATTTCCCCAAAAGGAGCCAAACACCCTGCACAGAGCCCATCCTTTAGCACAGAGCCTCTGAGCCTGGTCTGATGGCAGAAGATGGCTTCTAAGTGGGACTTCTACTGCAAATAATAAAAAAATATAAAAATTAACCTGATCAGGAGTTGCCTGAAGCATGCTGCAATGACAACTGTCTGCTGCCACGCCGAGCACGTTTTACACCCGTTACTGTCATGTGCAAAGACAATGTTTGCTCTTTTTGCAACACAAGACACGAGGTTTCCTGGTACTGCATCCTGATAACTTTGCAAGACCTTTGTGAGCCCAGCTTTGCCCAGAATGGAGGATTTTGGTTGTGGAGGATTGCTGAGACAGACCCTCAGCATGTGACGCTTCCCAAGGAATAGGATGCCAGGCATCCCGCAGCCTTTCCTCCCTCCAACAGCCTGGGTCTCCCTTCTTTCCTGAAGGTCTCTTTGGGTAGTGGGGCATGAGGAAGCCTCCAGCAGGGTTTCCCTGAGGGCAGGTGCAGCTGGCTGGGCTTTGGCTGACCCAGAAGTGTGTGCAAACAGCCGTCCCGCCCGGCCGGCCGTGCCTCGTGCTCCTATCAGCGTCACTCCTCTCCCGTCCTGCTCCCCATAATCTTATCTACACTGACCACTCCTTGCTTGTGTTTGGGCACCCAACCACCTCACCCCTCATAAAATTGCCTTGTCTCAGGTCTCCTAGACCTTGATCCCACTAAACTTCCCAGCCCATCTTTTTCCTTACCCTGGTGGTGGCGGTGTTGGTGAACACCAGGTGGTCCTTCCCTTCTGGAGCCTGATCCCACCAAAAGCAGGTGTGACCACAGCGCTGGACCATCCAAAGGCAACCTGTCTGGTGCCAGCACCATCATCACAAATGCTGGGAGACCCTGGTCACTGCAGGTCCTTCTCATGTCACTAAGGACCCTCTTTGTGTCTTTGCCACAAACACTCATCCAGCCTGCACTGCCTGCCTGCACAGCCCCCAGGACTGCAATATTGCTTTGATTTTCTTCCTTAAATCAATGGCTCTAATCAGCCATGACTTTCTCTTTTCTGGGCTTCCCTCTCCAAACCTACAGCCACGCTGCCTCCAGATCTGTGGCTTGATGAATCTCCTGTTCTGGCTAAACAAAGCCATTTATAATCTTTTCCAACAGGATGTGAGAGCACAACTGGTACATCTCCAAGCTTCTGGAATACACTCCTCAGCAAATTCCTTCAGACCCTTGGAAGGAAGGGACAAAAAACTTGCCCTGCTGCTGTTGGGACCTCAGACCTCCATTTCCTCTGCAGGAGACATCCAGACTCTCCAGGGAGGTGGGAGCTCCCTGCTCCTGTTCCCTGCTCCCTGCGTGCTCCCAACACTTTCACCCTGGGATGCTTTCAAGCCTTGTCACACTCTGAGAGCTCACAGTCTCCTCCTGACCTTGTTGTCCCCTCTCCTACCCTCTCCCATCCCCTCCCTCTCCCTGCCCCAGTACAACACCCAATTTAAACCTCTCCTGAGGCTTTTTAATCTCTCTCTGGATCACCTCCGGCTGACATAAGTGAGAATAATTCTCTGTTGTCCTCCTGCTTCCTTTTCCATGCCAGGCAGTCTGCAGGCATGGAAAATAAAGCTTTCCCCTGCCTGCACTCACAACACTTTCACACTGCTCCTCTGTGCTCTCCAGCTTCCAGCTGAAACCAGTCCAGCTCCTCTAAATCAAAAGATATTTATAAAGCTCTCCTCCTTGTCATCTTTCTGGGGATCCCAAAATCAATTAAAATAGTTCAAAACCACGAATGAGACAGTAAAGGAGAATAAGCCAAAATATCTGAGGCCCTGTAAACAGAGAATTCCTGTGAAATAATCCTTTTCCAGTGGTTGTCTGGGAGCACAAAATGTACATAGAATCATAGCATCATTAAGGCTGGAAAAGACCTCCAGGATCATCAAGCCCAACATGAGCTTAAATCACATGGTTGGAGCTCTGGACTGGGAGACTCTGATGGGGTCAAAAGGACCAACCACCTTCTCCACCTTTTAAACCTGTTTAAATCCTTCAGGCTGTGAGGTTCTTGGTGTCCCCAGTGCCACCAGGTGCTGGCATCCACCTGAGGGTTGGGTTCATCCTGCATTTGCTGAGCTGCAAATCCCCCAAGTGCCAGTGCCAGTCAGCTCAACCCTGGCAGCTCTGGTGGACACCCAAGCAGGGGGATGTCCCTGCTCAGCAGAGAAATCACAGAATGTTTTGGGTGGGAAGGGAGCTTGAAGTCCATCCTGTTCCACCCCCTGCCATGGTTGCTCCAAGCCCCATCCAACCTGGCCTGAAACACTTCCAGGGATGGGGCTTCTCTGGGAAACCTGTGCCAGAGCCACAGCACCCTCACAGGGAAGAATTTCTACCCAATATCCCATCAAATATCTCATCATCATCCCCATCTCCACCAATACTCTGGGGTTACTGCGATGCTCCAGGTTTCTGGCTGAGGTCAGAGCCCAGCAGCCCCAAACCCTCCCAGCTGCAGAACCTGAAGGCTCTTTGTGTTCTGCTCATGATCTGCCAGGGGGATCAGGGTGGGAGCAGAGGGCTCAGCACTCACAGCAGCAGCAGTGTGGGGTCACTGAGGTGGGGCAGGGCAGGATCACACTCCAGCCAGGCCAGCACAGCCCAGCAGTGTCAGCACGGACCGAGCCCGCTGGGTGTCCCTGGCACAGCCATTGTGTGACCCGAGTGACTCCAGCACAGCATGGAATGTCACAGCCGGGCTCCAGAGGCAGCGGGGAGCAGCTGGAACCGCACAGATCCCAGCCCACATCCACGGGGAATTCCTTCCTGAAGTGCTGCTGCACCCCTCCTGCCTCCCTGCACTGTCCCCATGACTCCAAGCCCATCCTACTCTTCAGCATCCCTCAAACTGCTCCTTTCCTCCCTCCCTGACACCCATCCTTGTCACCATTGTGTTCCACATGGGTCCAGTTCCGGAAAACACCCTGAGAGAGATGGGGGCAGGTGCAGGGGTAGTGGTCCCTGTCACAGGGATCATGGTTTACAAGATGGTTTACACAGAAAAATAATTCGTTGTTTTGGCCCCAGCCCTGCAAAAGACACCCTGAATGTGATCCCATCACATGGGCTTTGGGGATTAAATATGAGCATCGTGGTTAAGTCTGCCAAGTCTTAATTATGTCTTTCCTGTTAAAAGTAGGGGATTTTGTTGTGTTGGAAACACTCTCCCCATCAGAAACTACAACTGCCTGTATGAGGATGTTGTGTCTGATGTCTCTTGGGAGAGTGATTCCCGCAGCTTCCCATAAAATTTGGGGCTGGGTGAGGCTTTTTTATAATCCATCATTCATAGCACCAATGGCTTCTTGTACAAACAAAAGCTACAAATCCTTTCAAATCCAGATGTTGACCATGCCTTGCCCTCTGATGACCATTCACTCCAAAACTCCCCATACCTGGAATTTCCACTGTGACACTTTGACATCCTGCTCATTTTGGGGGGCTGAGAGGGCTGACACTGCACACTTCAGTGCTTTCTGACCCTGAAGCAGCCCTTTTGTTAATGTATATGTTTCTAATGCAAATACCTCAGGACAGGAAGACTGAATAGGTCAGGAAAGGGTGGGGGATCTTGTTGCCTGTCAATTTATACATTTGCTCTTTAAAGCAAGAATATTTCTCTGGGGGATGGATGTCCTGAGTGCCACCATCCCAGCTGGAGCACATCATCCCTCTGATGCCAACGAGCATGTTTGGGCAGAGCTCAAACTGTTCCTTCACGCTCTTGCATGGTGCCACTGCCAGACTGTTGACTTTTTAAACCAGAAATTATTTTAATCTAGGAGTTTTAAAAGTAGTTTTAAAGCTTTTCTTCAGGCAATGCTTTTCCTGCCCCTAACAAAGTGGCACCCCCAAGTCATCTGCCCTTGGCCAGATGTCCCTAAAAGGTCCCATCCAAGTGCCCTGGGGCATGTGGGGTGCTGAGCACCCAGCCTGACTCTGGGGCACCCCACACCCTGTGGGCTGCACAAACGGAGCAGCATTTATTTGTTGGGGCTTTTTGGTTTTTTCCCAATCTGAAAGTTTGACATGTTTGGCAATGTTTGTTCACTCCAGGATATTTTTGCTTGCTGCCAGTTTCCAGGAAAGAGCATGAGCGACAAGAAGGGCTCTGGTTTTGGGTGGCTTTACCCACCCCAAGTCAGGGTCATTACTGCAGCAGCCTGGAGGGGGCTGGGGGCACATTTTGCATCTCCAGCAGAGCAGAGGAACATCAGTGTAGACCGGGGGCAGCCCCAAATCACACAGGATAAGCTCTTTCTCCTGGAGCCCACCGCCAAAAAGTGTCACCAAGTCACCAGCCTGGGCAGTGGGGACTTTCATGGGTTTGGGACTGGGAAACATCATCTGGGATCGTGCCTCCAGCCCTGGGAGCTGTCAGGAGGAGCCGTGGTACCCTGCAGCATTCCCACGGAATCCAGCACAGCCGGGGAGGAGCGGGCAGCACCGTCCTTCAATGCTCGATGGCAAACAAACCCCAAACCCATCCCGACCGCGACACCTCATCCACGGCCACACATCCCGAAATCCGAGTTGGGAAGTGCTGACACACAGCACCAGGGAAAGCACAGCCCGGCCCCAGGGGCTCTGCCCGCCGCTGGCCCCTGGCACATCCCTGGAGCCTCCCCAAAAACTGCACCTGGCTGCTCCGAGTGCCCGTCTGCGGAGCTGCTGCCAAGCCAGCCATGGAAATCCCCCAGCTCCAGGGACATCCAGGCCAATGTCCCAGCACGTGCGGCAGCCTGGGTGCACATCCAAAGCCGGGGAAAGGCAGTGAGGGGCGGTGTAAGGGCAGGGTGGGTGTGACACGGCCGGGTGAGCGCTGTGCTGTCCCGCAGGCTCTCAGGTGACAGCAGGTGACGAACTGGGCAGCCAGCACCGCAAAACTCACCTCAACCCACCGAGCTTTCGCTTCTGTCACTCGAAAACTCTGCTCAGCCAAGGTTTTTAAAGCAAGCCCGTGTTATTCTAGGGCAGTGCTTTCTTTTCACACCAGGATGTAGTTAATCATTCCCCAGGCAGCCGCACACCGTGTCCCAGACACCTGGGGAAGCTCACGGAGCGCTGCTCCACGGGGTGAAGCACCCAGGTGCCGTGCAGGGCATCGCTCCGAACCCACAGAGCCCCCCGGCAGGGCAGGGCTGCCCCAGGAGCTGATGTTCGAATCCTGCATCACCAACACCCTTCAGGTGCACGGGGATGTGCGCGGTGGGCTGGGGTCCCTCTCCAGGCAGCAATCCCCTCCCCGCCAGCATCCCTGCCCCATCCTTACCTTGATGTTGCAGAAGATACTCCTGGAGCAGGTGCTGGAGCTCCTGGGGATGTCAACCGGGGATTTGCCAACTTCGGGGTGCACTCCCATGGCGAGGCTTTGCCGGGGTCTGCGGGCTGTGCGTGCGCTCCCGGCCCGTCCCGCACGGACCGTGCCCAAACCCCTCCGAGGCTGCGAGTGAGCCCGGCAGCGGCAGCGCCAACTCTTTATAAGTCGGCTCCCGGGAGCGATGATGAAACGCTTTCTCCTCCCTCTTTGCCGTGTGCGCCGAGGGAACTTTAAAGCCGCAGGAAGCAAAGGCAGCGCGCACGGAGCAGGTGGGGGCGAGGGATCGGGCACCGTGCTGGGGGGACAGTGCTGTACCCACCCGTGGGGACACCGGGGCCACCCCTGTGCTCCTGTGCCAGGCTGCAGGACGTGGCAGGACGAGGAACCTGGCAGCGGAGCCTTCCCGCAGGGAAAACGCGCTGGGATTTTAATTCAAAGCCCCCTGAAGGGGAGAGAGGAAGGGGAGGCACCTGCCAGCAGCAGCTGAGGTTTGGCTCCCAGCTGGTGAGAGGAGGAAGCTGGATGGCCAGATGGAGAAATCCTTCCCTGGGCCGAGGGGCTGTGGAGGCAAAAAAAACCCGTCTGTGTTTGCTTTGATAGAAAAAGCTGCATTTGTGAAGCTCCTGAGCGCTGGTTTTTTCACCAGCACCTCTCGGGCTTTGTTTATGCAAAGCACTGATTTATTTTGCAAGCTCCTCTCAGGGGGAAACGCGTCAGAAGGAGAAGGGCAGGTTGATCCAGCCGGAGGAGAAACCAGCTTCAAGTGTTTTGTCCACATTATCCTGCGTAAAGCAGGTGGGGAGAGCAGGGGGACCCCACGCCCAGCCCAGCCTGGGCTGTCCTGAGCTGGAGGAATCCGTCCCAGCTGCCGGGATGGTTTCCCCGGGATTGCTGGCGGGTCCCCCA
This sequence comes from Catharus ustulatus, assembly GCF_009819885.2. Taxonomy (NCBI): domain Eukaryota; kingdom Metazoa; phylum Chordata; class Aves; order Passeriformes; family Turdidae; genus Catharus; species Catharus ustulatus. Next base: position 4,857,540 of record NC_046230.1, read on the forward strand.
AGGACCGAGCCCCTCTCAGTGCCACCCCCGCCCCACATCCTGCCCTGGGTGCTCACCGCGAGAGGGTGCCTGGAACCCGTGGGAAGCGCTCCCGGGTGCTGCTGTCCTCCCCAGGTGAGATCCTGGGATCCCACCCTGCCTGGGGCAGCGGGACATCGGCACTGCTGACATGGATAGAGCTCGTTTGGCTGCCAGCTTCCCAGCTCCTGATCCCTGCCCCAGGGTGGGTGGGTATCACGGCTTTGGGGTGGCAGAAGAGCTTTCTTTTTCTGCTCCCATCCCTGAATTTGCCAGATCTAGGGGCAGGACATGGTGTGAAGAGACCCTTTATTCCCTGTCAGAGCTAGCCAAGCCCTTGTAGCCAACATTCTATGACGAGATGTGGAAGTTTCAGCCTCACCACGAGAAAAGCTCAAGCAAACCAACACCTCTGCTCCTCTCCCCCCCTCCCCAGAGCCCAGAGTGCCACTGACCTAATTTTTCAGGCAGTGCCTGACCCTCTCCCTGCTCCGTTTATTTTGCAGCAGCCGTGACGCTCACTTTGTCATAACAACCCCCTCGAGCAGCAGCTGTTCTGGCCACTGACTCCAGCTTTTCCCTACAAATTTGTCTCCATACAGCAGAACAGCAGGGAGGATGTCTGACAAGCCTGAGCCCGGCCTGGCAGCAGGGGAACACCCGTGAGGGGGGTTGGTGACCCCCACAAGGGGAGGAACAAGGCTCTGGTGGGTCCAAAGGGAATCAGCAGCCTGTGCTCTGCCTCTGGTGAGCACTTCTGGGGGCTGGATGTCCTGCCCCACTGGAATTGTTTAGATTGGAAAAGCCCTCTAAGGCCGTGGAGTCCAACTGTTCCCCCAGCATTGCCAAATCCAGCACTGATCCATGTCCCAAGTGCCACATCCACACCTCTGTTCAATCCCTGCAGGAGTGGGGACTGCCCCACTGCCCTGAGCAGCCTCTTCCAATTCTTCTGGGAAGGAATTTTCCCAATATCCGATCTAAACCTCCCCTGGCCCAGCCTGAGCCCATTTCCTCTCCTCCTGTCCCTGTTCCCGGGAGCACAGCCCGACCCCCCCGGCTGTCCCCTCCTGTCAGGGAGTTGTGCGGAGCCAGAAGGTTCCCCCTGAGCCTCCTTTTCTCCAGGCTGAGCCCCTTTCCCAGCTCCCTCAGCCTCTCCTGGTGCTCCAGACTCCTCATGGATGCAGATCCTTGGTGGAGACTGAGCACACACCCCACTCAGACGTGTTTGGCAGCACAGGATCTGTCCCCCCAGGCACCACTGTCCTTCCTGGGCAGCCCCAGCGAGCCCCTGCTGGATCCCAGACATGCAGAGGTGCCCCAGTGTGGCCGATTTGCCCCAGGGCAGGGAGAAATGATGCTGGCAAACCACGCTGCCGTTGTATTTCTCAATGTGCAGCTCTTGCAATAGGTAAGGCAAGAAAACAGCTGGTTCATGCTCAGCCATGAGCCATGGACTGCACTGGGAAGCCCAGGGGCTGCACACCCTGCTGACCCACCCCACTCCACATCCTGCTTTGTGCTCCAGGATGAGCTCCTGTGAACATTTTCCTGGGCAAGGAGCACTGCCCAAGCCTTGGCAACTGAAATAGCCATAATAGCACAATAAAATCTGAATTAAAATCCAGTCATCTCTGACCATCAGAAAGCACTGCTGACATCTCCCAAGCTTTTATCCTGCTGGAAGAGGAACTCCAGCCTTTAGACACACGTTCATCTCCAGCTTTCTTACACCAACACTGCTTTTAAATCATGGGCTTCAGATTGTGCAACAGGAGTTAACAAAATGAGCTGTGTGTGAGAAAATGGGGGTCTTTTACCTCTTTTTGAGGATTCTCTACTGCATTTCATGTGCTTGGCAAGGAGTGCTCATCCTGAAGATGAGTGCACAGGAGAGAAGTGATTTATGGTGGTCCTGACAAGGGGAGGAGAGTTGGGTTTCACATTCTCCTCATCAAGCTTGGTCAGATGGGGTTGGTGTTAAAGTGCCTGGCAGAGAGATCTCACACTGGCAGGGTTTGGTCATTCAGCCCTTGAAATGAGTTCCTCCTGCAGCAGTCACACTCCCCTGGCCCAGGATCCAGGGAAGGAGAGCCCCTCATGCCACTGACTGAGAGGGAATCAGCAACTCCAGCCAGCAAGGCAGAGTCAGGCCACAGCTCTCCATGTGCCCAGCCCTCACCCTCTGACCCAGCCCTCTCCCTCTCCCACAACAAGGTGGAATGCTTTGTCTCCACACCCACCCTGCACGTTTCCAATGGCCAGAGCAAACTTTCACCAGTGCAGGAGCTAAGCCCAGTCCCTCTTTGGGGTGCTCACCTTGTTCACAGCACATCAGAGCCCTCTGAAGGCTCTTTCCTTCTGCTGGGGAGGTGATTGGATCAGTCTGCTTCAACATGACCACCCCACATCCCCCTCCTCAATTTGCACTGGGTGGTGGTGGCTGATGCTGTCCTGGGCTGAGGACAAGGCTCACTCTGCTTCAACCTGGCAGGGACTGAAGCACCTCACTTCTCCTCCATGGTGTCTCCAATCTGTCCTGCTCAATTATTTGTTGCCTACTGGGCTTTAAAAACACAGAAATCTTGGAAAGGTTTGGGTTGGAACGACCTTAAACTCATCCAGTCCCACCCCTGCCGTGGGCAGGGACACCTTCCACTATCCCAGGCTGTTCCAAGCCCAGTCCAGCCTGGCCTTGGACACTTCCAGGGATTGGGCAGCCAATCTGAACTTTTAACTTTAGTTATTTAGTTGTTTATTCAGCCAAATAAATTATTTTCTTTAGCTATTCTGTTGCCTCCAGAAGACCTCAGAGTGCTCTGAATGGAAATTAATTTGCTAGGGAAGCAAGCACGAAGCCCCTGGGCTCCCAGGAGGTTTCAGAATTGCAAGCACGAACATCAGAACCCCCTCCACGTTACCAGGGCCGGTCCCTGGGGGTGCAGAGCAGCACACCAACCCCACCCCTGGAGCCCCCATTTATTCTGCAGGGCTGGTGGTGTGCCACAGGGGGGAACAAGGAGCAGAGTGACATCAGTGGCTCCTGCCAGTGCCTGTGGTTGGGAATTACAGAGCTGGGGCTGATCTGGCAGCACTGTTTGGAGAAGGAATAGTGCTCAGGGGGAGTGCACAGCTCTACCTGAAGAACAGGCTTGGCTGCTCACATGGCCTGGGCATGGGGCAGGTGATTCCCAGCCCCCTGGGGAGGGGACACTGCTGTCCCCACGCTGGAGAGACCATAGGGGATTTGCTTTAGGGACAAGTGACAGCTGAGCCCCAGAGCAGGAGGTGACCCTGCCTGTCCTCCCTCTGAGGCCACCACCAGCCCTGCAGGGCAGCCAGAGCTACACCCAGGATCAGGAGTGAGGTCAAGGTGGGGTGGAGGGCAGGGAGCTCCTCTGGGTGATGGCAGAGCTGTGTGTCAGGGTTAGACCTTCCCTCCCATGATGCTGACTAATAAATACGTCAAGCAACTCCATCCCATATCCAAACCCAGGCAACCAAACCTGTGGCAGGGCAGCAGCAGAAGGAAGGTGCACTCTGGGGAATGAATGGGAAGGCAGGTTTGGCCAGGCTGGGACTGCAGGAAGCTGTGATTTTGGCAGGCTGACACTCAGGAAGAGCAGAGAGGAAGGCAGAAGCTCCTCCACTTTTAAGAGCTAACAAGGGAATGGAGGAAATGCTTTTAAATGAGCCCTGGTGGTGCTTTGTGTCTCTTAAAACAGCCACTGTCTCGTCTGCCTTTTTCAGTAACTCTTGTTAATTCTGAGGCCACTTGAGTTTCACCATCAGCTAAATCAGTGCCATGATACACCAGAAGCTCTCCAGTTGAACTGCAGATGGCCTGAGGGGTGGATTATTTTGGTGGCAGAGCCAACTCTCCATTCCCCATGACACCTTTGCCACCTCTCCTTTCTCCCCAGGAGCGTTTGGAGGTGCCAGCCCCCAAGGTGTCACGTGTGGGGCCTTCAGCTCAGGACATTCCAGAGGAGAAACTCTTCTGGCTGGTTAAAGGAGGAGGTGGGAGATTGGAATTAAGATTATTTATTCCACACCCTGCCCATGTGTGTTGTGCCATACAGGGGCAGCTGGAAGGAGGCAGGATGACGTGCATCCCTCCGTGGAATGTGGGTGCTGCGAATTCCAGGGGTCACCCAGCACCCAAAGAACCCCCCCAGCCCTCACACCCTTCTGGCACTCTCCCAGAACAGCATTTCAAACAGCCAGATGTTTGTAGCCAAGAGCCCTGGCCTCCACTGCACAGCAGAACAAAGAGAGAGTCTTTACCTGGGAGGATTTGCAATCTAAAGCATCAGTATCCTGTAGGAAAAGCAATTAAAGGAGGCAGACAAGGATCTGACAGAGCCATTCAAAGCAGGATTGCATTTCCTTGAAATTGCTTCAAGTGATCACGATGAGACAATCTAAATTACTTCTGCCCACTGCCAATAAACTGCACAGTTGGTAAATATTTCAGGAACAGTGCCCCTGAGCCACGATTCTACTGCCTGAAAAGGTAGACTCAAATATTTATGTAAAATTCCCTAACCTCCACACCTCCAGGGACTCACACCCTGGAGAGACAGACTTTTCCAGGCTCTCCTCTGACTCAAAATGGGTTGCAGGGCAAAGCTGGTGCATCCAGCAGCACCAAAACTGTAGGAGCACCCTGAATCCCTGCAGGACTGCAGAGCTGCCAGGGGTGAGACGTGGGGCTGCAGCACACCCTGAGCAGCTCAAGGCGGGTCCTGCCCAGGGGGACACCCTGTCAGGGGGACACCTGCCCAGAGGGACACCCTGTCAGGGGGACACCCTGTCCAGGGGCTATCCCAGCCCAGGCAGGAAGGTGGTGACATCTCAGCATCCTCTGTCCCAGCTGGGTGGGATCCATCTGCACTGGGCACCCCAGGAGAAGATGGAGAGCTCAGGTGCCATCTCCTGCAGGTGACACCTGAGATGTGTCACCTCTAATCCACTGTGGGGGAGGAGTCTCTGCTCCCTGACACACGAGGGACTGACGTGAGTCCCCACACACACACCCCAGGAAGGGCCAGGAGGGGCGGGGTGGTCTCTGTGCTTTCGGACATGGGACACCACATTGGTCACATCCCACTGGAAACCTTCACTTCCTCCAAGAGCTGATCCTTGTTGAGTACATCATGGAATCACAGCATGGTTTGGGTTGGGAGGGACCTCAAAGCCACCCCCTGCCAGGGGCAGGGACACCTCCCACTATCCCAGGGTGCTCCAAGCTCTGTCCAACCTGGCCTTGCAGGGTTGGGGCAGCCACAGCTCCTATGACCCTTAAACTTGGAAATTATTTTCTTTAGCTGTTTTGCCTCCTTTAAAAGACCTCAGAGTGCTCTGGCAGCCACCACTGAATGGAAATTAAACTAAACAAAACAAAATATCCAAAAGCTTTAATGGCTCTTACCCCATTACATGACAGGAGCTGGTCCAAGCACTGTGCAAAGATCACAGCTCTGATCTGATCCCTCCTGAAGCCGTTCTAAGGACAGTAAAACCACAAACTTCCCTCTGGAAAAAAGGTTCAATTCAATAAAAAGAGGATAAGCAAGAGTGAATTAATTCATAATGTCTCTGGCTCTGCACTCACACTGCTGCAAGTCCTGAAGCTCTGGGCATTGTTAAATACGGAATGAGTGTTATGTGTTTGCAGGGAAAATGCTTCAGTCTCCACTAATAGGCAGCAAAATATTTTTATTATACTATATATTGACTTATTAAATGATGATGGCAACAGGAGTGCCAACAAAGTTGTGTAATCATCTCTTTTTTTTTTTTTTTTCCGTTTTGTTTTTCAGCTGCTCAGAAGTTTCATAAAAACTCCTTGTTTGGTTGGAAACCTTGCAGATCTCCCCAGTGCTGTGGGGTGTCACGGCATGGTTTGGCTGTCACCGAGGAAGGGTCAATCCCCACCGTAATTCAGCCTGGATTTCAGGCAGCAAACTCACCAGCACAGCCCAGGACAAACCACTAAACCTTCTCTGCTCAGGCTGGGCACGTTGGGCAGCCAGTAAGCCCTGCTGACACGAGTTTTGTACAGCCCTGATTTGGGAATCGGGGTGGACAGACCCATTTCTGGATGCTCAAAGCAGTTGGATCTCTCCATTCCTGCCCAAGGTTTTCATTCCTCCCAGGTTTCACCTCTCCATTCCTCCCCAAGGTTTTCATTCCTCCCAGGTTTCACCTCTCCATTCCTCCCCAAGGTTTTCATTCCTCCCAGGTTTCACCTCTCCATTCCTCCCCGAGGTTTTCATTCCTCCCAGGTTTCACCTCTCCATTCCTCCCCAAGGTTTTCATTCCTCCCCGAGGTTTTCCAAGGAGACACCACTACTATGAGCTCTTTATGTCCCCACACAAAACATCTTTGGAGGGTGTCTCTGGCCGTGGGGCTCCCCCCAGCACTGAGATTTAGCAGCTCAGACCCCAGAGTTAAGGTGGAGGCTTGGCCATCCCCTGGTACTGGCGGCTCTGGCCACATCCCGGGCGTCGCTCCAAGAGGAGAATGCGGGCGGCGCCCAGGGCAGGATGGAAAACTGCAATGTCCGTCCTACAAAGAGTGCTGGAAACGTTCTGTTTGGAGAAGCTGGAATCAAAACAGTGAGAAGGTTTTGGATCACAAGAGCCTCTCCAAACTCTGAGTGTGGGCAGGTAAGAGCTGATGAAGAGCTGCTATCGGCATGAGCCCTTGCAAGTGAGATTTGTTTTCCTTGGAACAGGCAAGCCCAACTGGAACAATGGCTGGAATGGACATTTTGCAAGGAATGATTTTGTTTCATCTTGAAAGGCTGCAGCACCTTGAAATATTTTCCGATGGAAATGACATTTGTGCTGATGAACACAGAAGTCGTTTCCATCACAGTTTCCATCCTTGTCTGGCCCTTCCCACTTCAGCAGGAGGGATCCATGGAACCACATGGAGAGAGCCATCCAACCATCACATCCAGGGGGATGGAGAGCCATCCAAGCAGTCCCCATGGGCACAGCTCATGGAAACACCCATTTGAATGTGGAAAATGGAGGGCAAGACATCCAGTGGGATGTGTTTTGGATTGAGGAGCTTGAGGGAAGGCCAACAAACGAGGAGAAAAACAGTACTGGAATGTGACATGTCACAGAACAGGTCACCAGGAGACCTGGGGGTGGTTTTTGAAGCTCTTGGTTTCTTCCTGACAGGAGGAGGAGCCTTTTTGCATCTCCTCTGTGGAATGGGTGGGAGCAGGTCCCTGTGGACCCACATCCAGAGCACTGGATGGAGGAGCACTGTCCTGTTGGTTTTCCATAAAAACCTCTGTCAGTTTTCCATGAAGAAATGGAAGGAAAACTGGTAACAACTGAGAGATCTGAGCCCTGCTTTGCTGTAGTCTCAGGTTTCTCAAACCTGGAGAACTCAAGGAACCTCCAACCCCTCCCATCTCCAATCCAGACAAAACTTCTGTTCTTGGAAAGCTTCATCAGCAGAAGAAAGTTGCAGTCTCAGGTTGGCTGCAACCTTACCCTTTCACAATTTCAAAACATTTCCTTTAGATCATGGTTTTTAGCACTATGTGATTAGCTCACATTCCCAAACAATCATTTCTGAACAAAATAATCTGCTTCTGTTTCCTTTCAAAAATGAGCTGAGGACTCTGAAACATCTTCCTCCCCTCACCTCCCCCACCCATTCTAAATTATTACGAAAAGCTCTGGGTTTCAAACAAAATGTGTCCTTTTTTTCTTTCCTCTTTTAAAATATTTTTTTAAACATAAGCTGAAAAAAAAAAATCACAGTATTCCAGTCAAGTGTGTTGGAAAGAAGATTCTTTCCTCTTCTCCTTTAGGAGATAGGATAAGGTTGGGACTGGGAGAGGGCAGGGCTAGAGAGAACACTGGGGAGAAACTCTTCCCTATGAGGGAGGTGAGGCCCTGGCACAGGGTGCCCAGAGCAGCTGTGGCTGCCCCTGGATCCCTGGAAGTGTCCAAGGCCAGGCTGGACAGGGCTTGGAACAACCTGGGACAGTGGAAAGTGTCCCTGATCATGGCAGGGGGGGCAGGACTGGCTTTAATGTCCCTTCCAGCCCAAACCATTGTGTGATTCCATGATCCTTCAAGAACATCCTGGTGGACAGGATGCTGCAGCTCCCAGCCCAGCCCACACCTCGTGTCCCCCTGACTGTGCTGGGGATGGACTGGGGATGGGCTGTGGGGATGGGCTGTGGGGATGGGGATGGGCTGTGAGGATGGGCTGTGGGGATGGGGATGGGCTGGTGGGGATGGGTGGTGGAAGGAGCAACTCAGCAGCACATCCTTGGAGCAGGTCCAGCCCACACAGTCCCTGCCAGGGGTATCAGCACTGCAGTGTCAGCTGGGGAACCTGGCTGTCCCCAGCTGCTCCAAGGACCCAGTGACACAAGCAGGGAGTGATCTTGGAGCGAGGAGCAGGTGTGGTGAGGAGCTGCCAGCTCCCGTGACACACAATTTGCCTTCACACTCCGCCTGAGCCACCTCAGAGCCACCCTGCCAGGTGACAGAAAGAGTGACTGACTGACTTCCCAGCCTCTGCCACGCTGCTCAGCCTCACCCTAAACGCTGAGGCAGATGTTTATTTTTACAGGGAAATCAGTAAATTGTTCTGACAGTCCTGATGAGCACTCCCAGCCAGGAGAACTCCTCTGCCCAACCACCTTCCTGATGGGCTTGGCTTTACTTACCTTAGAAATGACTTGTTTTGAATCAGGAACATTGTTTTCCTCGTCTGTGTCTGACAGCTGACAGTCAGAAAAAGGCTCTGCCGTAAGGTTTGAATTCCAGAGCAAAAGGCAGGGCTGAAATCTCACCAGCTGGATCCATGTTGGCTGCACAGACCCCACTCCAGCTCTTTGACACACAGCACAGAGCTGTAAGGGGAGATACATTGCAGTGTGAAAAGGATGTGGCCAGTGCTGGTCCCCTGAAGCTCTCTCAGAATCATTGATTTCAATCTCATGCCTGTTTTCCCTTGGAAGTGGCATTCTAGAGTTTCCCTTCACCCTGAGCAAAAGGAGAGGGACAGGAGCTGCTGTTCTTTAGGGAAGAAACCCCCCTGAGCTACTCACCTGAGGGGAGCTGCTGTAGGGGTGGGATGGCAGAGCACTGGGGGAGCTTTTGGAATGGCACAGTGGTCCTTCAGCTGCCTCCCTTCTTCAGATCTCCTTGTGAGCTGGAGCTCAGGAGAATTGGCTTCACCTGGCAGGGGTAGGACCATCCAGGCAGAGCAATGGGAAGCTGCCTGGACACCCCCACGCCTTTTGGGGCCAGCTGAGCTCTTCACAAACATCCTGTGGGGTGATTTCTGTAGGGGGCTGCCCAGCCATCCCAGCCCAGCCCAAGAACTGCCCTGCTTTTGGTGAGGAGTCACCCAAGTGCTCACCCCATTCAGCATCCATGGCAGCCCAGGGACAGCAGGAACCCCACATCCCAGTGCTCCCCTCAGCACCACGAAGGGAAAAGCTCTGACTCACACCCAAAGACATACTATCCACAAGAGTTCAGTAATTTCAGCAAGGGGTCATTTCCTCAATGCCTGCTCCTGTTGTTTGACCTCTGGCTTTGCTTTTCCTTCTTTTGCAAGGTCACCCCTCAGCCCAGGTCACACCAGTGGGAATTGTCAGCCCACTTCTGGGAACTGCTTCCCAAAACGTGCCCACCTCTGTTATCTCTGTGTTGACACGCTGCTGAAGGAGCCTCTTGACTGGAAACACTCAACTGGGGAGAGGAATGGGACATCCCATCCTGCTCCTGCCTCCTCCCTGCTCCTTTGGGGAATGTCTGTGTCCTGGTTTCAGTTCAAAACCGGGCAGAAACACCAATTTAGCGTAGTGGATTTGGTTTACCAATTTCAGTATACTCATTTCCTCCTGTGAGATAGGATTAGGAGCAAAAGCAAGGCAGGCTTAAAATATAATGGGTGTAAAGGAAAACCTTTATTAACAACCTAAAAGAATAACAACCTCAAAGAACAATAGGATTCAGAATAAAACCTTCACACCACAGCCCTGTCCCTCGCAGTCAGGACGCCCAGTGGCGAGATTGGGCTGTCCCAGCCTGAGTTCTTCATCAGCAAGGCACCAAATATCAGACAACATCTTTGCTCATGTGACTTCTTTATTCCAAATTTAAAATACAATGTGCCTGGAAAGACAAAAATAGTGGTTTAAATTTAGGTGGAATAGACAGCAAGGCACCGTGGACACTTCCGCTTCCAGCGACAGCAGTCTGCAGGCAGGAGGAAGCAAACCAAACAGGGGAGAAGCTGCCAGGCCAGCTGTAGGATGCAGTTGTTGAGGAGGTGGCCAAGGAAAGATGATAGCATGATGTTTGTCCCGTGGAGACTCTCTGGACAATGCCTGACTCATCGTTTGCTGCCTGCTCCCCTGCTAGAGGGAGCGAGGCAGGGGATGGAACATAACTGGAATAGGTGGAGCACAGCAGCAATTCCTCTCTCGCATGACTCAGGCTGTACCTCCTCCCATCCCCAGAGGCTCTGGCATTTGGGGTCTTCCAGGGATCCCTCTCTGTGGGCTCCTGGTGTCAACAGCAGGCCATAGGCACCTGGAGATCCATCTCCTTTTCCAGCCCCACCAGGTTTGTTCTCAGGTGAACAATGACGACTCAAACCCAGTCTGGGCACAAACAGAGCGGCAGCAGAGGGATGGGAAGATGCCACGAGGAATTAAGACTCAGCCAGTTCCCCTCTGCTGCCACACACAGCAGTGCAGATCTTGCCTGGTCCATCCATGCATCAGGAAGCAGGTTCCTAACTCACCCAAATGAAGGAAAATGAACTCCTGCAGAGGTTGCTGGCACTGGAAGCAGCTGCTGCCCCTCCAAAACGCTGGGGAAGACCCAAGGACAAGCACATCAACCTGTCCTGTCAGCCAGGAAAGCTCCCAGAAGAGATGCCAAGGACATGATGCAAACCTGGGGCCAAGTGTAACCTAGAGGGGAAAGATCAGAGCCTGGTGTGGACTGAACCCATCAGATAGGTGGGTGCAGGCAGCAGCTCTGTGGCACTTGAATGCAGTTGGTGCCATCCAGATGGACCAAATTTCTGTGCTGTGCCATGGTCTAGAGACAGATCCTTGGTAAAACAGCTATTGATGTAAGACACAGGGCACCCTCCTCACAGGTGATGGGCACAGAGGGGTAGAAAGGGCAGGATTTGGCACTGTCTTTGCCCCCCAGGCAACCAGGCTTTCCCTGCCTCCTCCAGCCCTGGTCCTTGGTGCAGCCAGGAGGTTTCACAAGGCAGCACCGAACCGGGAGGGATTGTTCTGTGAACAGCCTGTCCAGAGCTGCTGGCATCCCCAGCTGGATGCTGGCCAGGGACTCCTTGCTCTGCAGCACAGCCCTCCATCACCAGAGATAAGAGGCAGAGCCACTCACGGGGCGCTGAGCGACAGCCTGCATCCCTCCTGGAGGGACAGCCTGGGGAACATCACCTCCAGCCCCCAATTCCCGGGAAGGGCAGCAGGTTGTGCCCCTCGTGGTGAGGAGGACACAAAGGAGGGGCTGCACGTCTCCCATCAGTCTCCACAGGGGTGGTTCTCTCCCAGAGCCCTGGACATGTCCCAGGGCATGGCAGAGCTCTCTCACAGGGAAGGGACAGCCTTGCTGGGGACACAGTACTGGGCTGGGGTCTCACCTTTGGGACACTCCAAAGATGCTCTATACGGAGAGTTTGGGATGGCTGCAGTTCCCTGAATCCCAGGATTGGAAGGGACCTTAAAGACCATCTGATTCCAAATCCCTGCCAAGGGCAGAGGCACCTTCCACTAGACCAGGCTGTTGCAAGCTCCATCCCCATGGAGCGTGCAGGGTGCTGTGCTTTGACTGCCAGCTTGGCTTTGGAAGCATTTCTGGGAATCACAGAGGAACGGCGAGGACATAAGACCTGGAGTGTGATGTGGGGTTTGATTTAACACACTCAATGTTTCTATGGTGAGGTCCTTTAAGAAATAAATACTTACTCTTTGCACAACAACTTACCCAGGGAAATCCAGCTCCTCTCCCGCTCCTGCCATCCTGTCCAGGAGCACAAGGTGTCTCTGATGGGTTCCAGACATTTCCCTCTGCAGCACCCAGTCCCTTTCTACTCACTGGACAACACAACTCACGGAACAGAACCTTATGGCACAGAGCAAACCCAGCAGGTATGGGGAGCAAAGAGGGAAAGCAGACCTGCAGCTCCTTAGGGCAGAGCCATGAGTGCCACTGCCAAGTCTCAAATGTTTTTTAGCCTCTTTCGCAATCCCCATCCCAGGAATTCTCACCTGGGCTGCTGGCACCTCTTCAACTCAGAGAAGTGCCAGGACAGGGGATTTTTCAAGCCTTCATGGATAATTCCCTTTTTCTTGGGTCAGGTGATACCGGGACATTCCTGCAGTGTCCAAGAAAGGTAAACAGGACACTCGGTGGTCTCAGACAGAGGGTGTGTGCTCTTCCTCAGCAAGTATTTTGAAAAGGCTGACTGGAATGCTGGTATGGCTTCCTCTGGACTGGCAATTTCCCCTGCCACTGCTGGGGCTTGGATCAGGACCAGATGAAGAGGTGGCTGCGTTGGTAACAGCTGGAGGAGTGCAGACATCTGGGTGATGGGCTTTGTTTTCTCCCACCTTTACAAGAAACTCTTGTAGGAAGGGTTCTCCTCCTGCAGGAGAAGGTTTGATCCTTCTTGTAAGAAGGATTCAGGAAGAAAAATCAACAATTTCAGCAGAGAAAAGCCCAAAACAAATATGCACCCAAGTAAAAGCAGATGCAAGAGGTTTTGCTCCCAAATTCAATACCTTAATTACGTAAATGGGAATTTGTTGCACTCAAGTTCAATGGAAAACAGCAGAAATGAGACCAATAAGAGGCAGAACTTGAGGAAACCATTTTTTGTTCAAACACCATAGATTCAAGCAGAGGAATGGGTTTCTAAAGAAGCTGTGGCTGCCCCATCCCTGGAATTGTCCAAGGCCAGATTGGACAGGGCTTGGAGTAACCTGGGATAATGGAAGGTGTCCCTGCCATGGCAGGGGAATGGAATGGAATGGAATGGAATGGAATGGAATGGAATGGAATGGAATGGAATGGAATGGAATGGAATGGAATGGATTGGTCCCTTCCCACCCAAACCATTCTGTGATTCTAGGGTTTAATGCTCCAGATGGAACGATGATTCTATGAAAATGAAACCAGTGACTCAGTCGTGTGCCAAGGTTCCACTGCCACAGCTGCTTTTGTGCCAGCCTGGCTGTGCAGACAATGTAACACAGGGAAACCCATGTGTCCCTCAGCAGGACATTCCATGGCTTCCCATGATTAGATGGACATCTAATGTGCAATCTGTTGGTGCCTTTCCCCAAGGAGTTTGGGAGTGTGGTGGTCCTTTCCCACGACAGATGGAAATGAGTGAGGTACAGGCACAATATTTTCCCTGCTTCAGTTTTTTTTGAGCCCTTTCAGAAGCTGAGTTTCCAAAGAGAAGGGTGGGTTGGCATCACCTTAATGAAAACTAATTAAACATAATTATTTAGCCCTTGGAAAATATTCTGACTCCACCAGGAACACCCTGCAGTTGGCTCTTAAAAGGCAGGAAGAAAGTACTTTTCCAGAAGCAGGTTTTCATATCGGCTGATGGGATGGGGAGAGCTCCTCAATGAGGTCTTTCATGCTCATAGAAGCCAGGTTGGCCAAGAGTCTGGCACAATCAACCTGAGCTTTGCATTTTTGAGAGTAAGGTGCAGCCACCTCCACCCAGTTTCATGGATTTAGGAAATCTGCAGGGAGGTGGGTAGAGTGAGGGGGGAAGCTTCGCCCACGTCTTCTGATTTTTCTCTGAAAGCCGCTGGGTTTGGGGTTGAAGAGGAGGTTTTATAGAGTTAGATAATTCTTCCCAAAACCTTCTCTGCTAGCAAGAACTCGCAAACCACACAACCAGGCACAGATCGGTTCTGTCTGATGACCTCAGGGAACAGGAAAGGGCATTTCTCAGAAGTGGACAGTCAGGGAAGTGTCAGCCCCTGGTTTGGAGAAACGGGTGAACACTCAGCTAAGTTCAAGTTACTAGAAAGGCTAAGAAGCCTGGCTTCTAAGAGTCTGGTGTTTATAGATGTTACTTTTCTCCTCTACTGTCCCACAACTCTGCCTGTTTCCCTGTGGCCCCCATCTCAGCACCAAGGATATGCAACACTCGGTCCAGGCAGCAAAGGACGGGAAAATCCTTCTGACCTCTCCCTCCTTGGGATGATTCGTTGTCTCTCCCCTCCATTTCTTGGGAGTTGAATTAGCCCAGAGCCCTTTGCAATTTATTCAAGGGGATCTCTCCATAAACATCTCAGGTTGCTCAGAGAAGCTGTGGCTGCCCCATCCCCGGGATATCCAAGGCCAGTTGGATGGGGCTTGGAGCAGCCTGGGACAGTGGAAGGTGTTCCTGCCCATGGCAGGGGGTGAAATGAGATGAGATTTAAGGTTCTGTCCAACCTAAACCAGTCTGGGATGCTGTGTTCCACATCTGTAGCCTTACCATCTCAAGGGAAGTGTGGCAGGGCAGGGTGGGACAGTGCTGGCAGTCCTGGCAGCTCAGGCACAGGAGGGGACAGTGCCTACATGTGCTCTGGAGCTGTCTGAAATGGAGGAAGCCATGAGAGGAAAGGTTGGGCTGAGTTCTCAGCATCAGCTGCGCTCTTCCCAGAGCTGAAAGAACCAGAAAAAGGAATTGTGTGTTGCAAAACCATTGGAGTTTGCAAAGGCATGGCAGAGGCTGATCCAGCCTGGCCAGGCTTGGCCCAGAGGGAGCCCCATGGCCAAGGTGGGCGGCAGCAGAACTGAAACCCCTGGGTTCTCAGAGGTCAGCTTTTCATAACCTTTCTTCCATGGAAAACATGAGGTTTTTGATTGAGAAGAGGCCAAAGGAACCAGCTCTCAGGCAGACAATCCCTGGCTCCTGGGCCAGTGAAACAATGGGTGCTCTTTAGGAAGCAGGGCCGAGCCTGTGCTGATGTTTCTGGGCTGTCAGTGTTTCAGAGAGGTTTGGGACCCCTGGTCCTTGACCAGCAGGGAGGTGGCATCTGCACTATGGCTCAGAGAGAAAGCAAATGCTGATGAGATGCTGCTATTCAGTGGTGGAAGTGATTTGGTGACTCTCCCTCCCATGCAATGATGCAGCCAAGGCTGGCAGCCCCACCTGGGGAAGGTGCAGGCTCAGCCCAAACCCAGGCTGGGGGTGCTTTGGAGAGGGAACAGCCCAGGATCCCCTCAGCCTCTGCAAATCCAGCTGCACCAGCAACAACTTGACCCCCACACTGCTCACAGGGGCTACAAAGACAAGCCCAGAACAAATCCTGAAGCACAGATCCCACTTTTTAGGACAGAGGGGGCTCAGGGATTCCAGAGAAGACCATGTCCCACTCTGACTCCTCACCCTTGTGCCACCAGGCTGCATCTTGTCCATGAGATCACTCAGTTCCCTGTCTCATCTTCCCTGATGCTTCAGATGAGCACAGATTTTGTAAATCATGGCTAAAATCAGAGCATGTGCCAACACCGGGGTCATCGGAGCAGCAGGTCAGGTCTGTAGGAGAAAGCAACATCTTTTATTAATATTTCTAACCAAAACATCACGTCTCTTCCTCAGCCTCATCTTGCTAAAGGCATGCACAAAACTTCTCCTAAGTCGTCCCAGCTGAATTTCTAGGAAAACTTCTGCATGCTTATATTAACTTCCTTTGATTTGTTCATTATTTTGATATTCAAGCCACCTTTGGCATGGTCAGAACTGATCATGGGTCCTCAAAGCCTGGGCTGGGCTGCAGAGCATGTCCTACACCCCAAACTACAGATATGTGCACATGTGAGGTCTTGGCTGGGCTATTAAACAGAAAATATTGTTGGAATATCAGCTAGAAAACAGTGGGGTTTGCCATTCTACCCTGGGCAAGGTGGACAAGAAGATAAGGTCATGCACAGAGGATGCTCATTTACGAAAAGTGCAATTTTTATCTCTGTGAAGGAAAACTTGAACCCACATGTATCCTCTTGGAGCAGAATTTCAAGGAAGAGAAACTCCCTGCATACTTTTGGATGCCTCATTTACTGAGAGAGGGCTGAATCACAGCATTTGACTAATCCAGGAATCCAGCTTTCCCCAGAAAAACTCACCATGGCACAACTTGTGCTACCTCCCCTCCTCTGGACCAAGCCATAGTCCATGTTCCCCTGGAGATCTGAAAACTGAGAGACTTTCCTAAAACCCTTGCCTGGTGGATATCATCCAAGTTTCAGTTTCCAAGGCCTCAAAAATATGTGGTCAGGAAGCAACACAGCCCCATACCAGCGGTGCAAACATAACCAAAGGCAACCTAAGGCAAGATGTGTGAGTTAATTCCCCAGGTTCTTTTGTGCTGGCAGGGGT